>NW_019392647.1:1359354-1786442 GCF_000648675.2 Cimex lectularius | reverse complement strand
AAACTTTTGTTCAAAATTACTTAATAAATAAATATTTATAATTAAAATAAACTTTTGTATACAACAATGAATGTAAAAAAGTATTATTAATAATTTAATTTTTTTTTGTATTTTAGGTTTGAATTTGTCGAAAATTACTATTTGTATATATTTATACATTTAATAAATACAATATATATATATATATATATAAACTAATTTTTGTGTTCAATTATAAACTGGTTTGTTGAAAGTTTTTTTTCTGTTTTAGTGTTACTTATTTAGAAAAGTATTCTTAATGATTATAATAATAAGCAGCATGCATTCTAGTAATATAATTCTCATACATTATAATTTATATGGATAAAGTTTGACCTATATAAATGACACCTATCAATGTACCTTTTTTTACGTTTTATTTTTTGTTTTACGGATACGTATGTCTTACAAATTTATAAACTCACAACAAAAAGAAAAATATATAAAAAAATTATATTATCAAATTGTTAGTAAAAAACAAAGCAAAAATATTTTCTCTTCATTATAATACATAATTGCAAAATACATTGCAAAGACCAAAGGAGTCTAAGTCATAATAAATGTATAATGTAAACTGTATAACTCATATTATGTGTGAAAAATGTCCAACAGACTTGCTTCATTAAATAAAACCATCTATCAATCAATCAATTTCATTATTTTTATCTCTTTACTTTTGTCTGTCAATCTTATTCTATATGCATCTTTCGTCATCTGTATTTGTATAATTCTTTAAACTTTATTTAGACCAACACTCTTTTTAATCTTTGCTTAATTCGCTCCCTCTCTCGTGAGGTTCCATCGGAACGAGGTTTTTGGACGAGAGGATGTGAAGTGTAAAGTTCGAAACGTAGTTTTTTCCAGAATTCGAACTGAAGTGATTTAATTCTTTTGGATTTGAAGCGTTTGGTCGAGCCTAGTCAGATTTAATTAAAAATTATGTTTTTCATCAGAGTTCACGCCATGAGTAAGATTCCTAATTTAACAAACAATAAATAATGACTAAATGACCGCAATCTTCTATTTCACTTACTAATTTTCTTCATAATCAATATGACAGGCTGCGAACTTACTAATCACTGTTTTTATAAAGAAGATACGGTGCGTTTAATCATCCATAACTAATTAACCATTTTAAAATTGAGTACAAGGTCTTATTAGATTTTTGAGAAAATTGTCTATTTTAGATTGAAACACAATATCACAAGATCTTAAGCATTTGAAAGCCGATAATTAACTCAAGAATAGCCCATATTCGGCCAGTGATGCAAGTCACGATTAAAACGTTCTTGAAAGAAAAAAAATGACGTAAAAAGACACTATCTGTGAAAGATATCTATTAAGGAATTGAGAATACTTGGGCGCTCGCAGAAACGCGGCAGTGATCTCAGAATCACTATTGCCAAAGAGCAGGGTCGTGGGACTTTGGAAGCGTTTGCGCAAGTTCTGCTGCCCCTTCATTAAGCGGAGACACACTTCGGCATGACTTAAGTGCATTGATAGTTATCCGATTCGGTGAAGCCAAATCCAAAGATGAAATCTAGGTTAGCAGGAAGAAATTGGGGCCCACGCCCAGATGAGATCACTTCTTCTTATTTGTCCAAGTTTTCAGCTTAATTGGGCGACAAATATTTAGCAATAGGGCGAATTCGGGACCGTTGCACTTCTTGCGACATTCGACTCACGTGTGATTCGTTCAATTATTATCATACTCACTTAAATAAACAGCCAGGATTTCCTAATTTTCTTCGAACCAAAAGTGAAAATGCCGAGGCTTAACATCCAACATGATCGAGTGAGTTTGAATGTATGTGAAGTCTGTGGGCGGTGCAATTCACACAATGACTAATATTTCAAATTTCTGATAACTGCAATCATACTATAATGTATCGTTGCTATTAAGTTATATAATTTATTTGTTTCATAGTCAACACAGGTTTCTTTGTGATTTATGGTTGAACATTACTTTACGGTTTAATGTCACACTCATCATTAACCTTCCACACACCACCTTTCTGCCTCATTTATTTCCATAGATGTCATTATTTCGCACACTCTTGCACTATCGTTCTCATACATAATCCTTTTATACAACAAGCGAACTATTAATACATCCTCCCTCTCTGCCAATGAAATGAGAGGAGCTGTCAATTAGTCAGAATCTGGCATGATTAAAAATTACGATTTCCATTCATCCATTCCCTCTCTCAAATTATCAAAGAAACAAATAAAACGTGAGAAAAACAGGCAAAGAATAAAAATAACAGTGTGAATGAGGGTAATAAACCAATAATATAGCACATACAAACACACATGTATAAAGAAACAGAAAAGAGAAAATGAGAGAGAAACAGAAAGGAACAAGTACACAGACGGAGAGAGTATGACAGCCAATAGATAGAGAAACTGTCAAAAATAGATAGAAAGTGAATATTGGCAAAATAGAAAAAGTATAAGGAAAGTGTTAAAGTGATAGCACAGAAGAAAAAACGACTCAATCGTTGAAAGAGAAAAGAAAAGGCAGAAGGAGAAAGATGTTAACATACGTGTCAAAGCGAAATAAAAACTAAGAGAATGAAACGGGGACGTAGGGAATGAAAGAGATGACGAAAGACAGAGACGAAAAGACAAAGAGTTACAGACAGAAAAACAGATAAAGAACAAATAGAATTAAAAGTATTGGGGTTACAAAAGGAAAAAGTCAAAGAAACAAATTAAATGTAGAAAAAGTAAATCGAAAAAGAGTGTACCAGAGACAGACGGTTTGGAAAAAAAAACGTGAGTATAAAAGAAAAACACAGACAAGAATGACACATCTACACGGAAAAGAAACACTTTGAGCCCTGAAGATGATCTCAATAAAGATAGAAACGTTGGGATGATAAAGAAAATGTTTTTTTTTTAAACCTACGTCAACCAGACCGCATCTCACGACCTCTAAATAATAAAAGAAAAAACAATCAAATAACGAAGAAAATTAAATTAGTGAGGCTCAATGCGATAAATCAAAAGAAAAAACACACCTTATTAGAGAAATAGAGAGAGAGAGAGAGAGAGAGAGAGAGAGAGAGAGAGAGAGAGAGAGAAAGAGAGAAATTAAATGTAAAAAAAAAATTATTTCAGTTTAAAAAGGTTATACAAATATAGATTAAAAAGATATTTAGAAAGAGATAGAGATGGATAAAACGTGAGAGAGGGAAAGGTAGTCAGACAGACACAGTGAAAGAAAAAAAGGGATGGAGAAGGAAAGAAAAAGAGAGAAAAATTGAGAGAGGGCGAGAAAGGGAACATGAGATAGAGACCGACAGACAAACTAATAAACAGACAGAGAGAGAGAGAAAGAGAGAGAGAGAGAGAAAGAGGGAGAGAGAGAGAGAAATTAAACAGTTAAAAAAAAGATTTATTTCAGTTTAAAAAGATTATACAAATACAGATCAAAAAAATATAAATAGATGTTAAGAAAGAGATAGAGATAGACAAAAAGTGAGATAGGGAAAGATAGTCAGACAAACAGACAGACAGAGCGCCTGTGAAAGCAAAAACGAGAGAGAGGGAAAAATGTGAAGAGGGAAAGAAAGAGAAAGAAAAATCGAGAGAGGGCGAGAAAGAGAACATGAGAGAGAGACAGACAGACAAACCAATAAACCGACAAAGGGAGAGAGAAAGAGAGTGAGAAGAGGGAGAGAGTCAAAAAAAGAACAAATCAAGAATTAAGATCGATGGTTAATAATAATTAAAAAAGATAAACTTTGTATAGAGAAAGTGCTGGAAAGACAAAGTGAACTATAATGAAATTGTAATAATAAAAATCCNGGAGAGAGAGAGATTGAAAAAAATTAGATTTTGCGGAAAAAATAGTGAGAAACAGGAGAAAGAGACTGACAATGAGACAGAACCCACTTATAGAGCATTTGAAACCATGAGCAATAATGTGAAAAAGCAAAAATTAAATATAATGCAAAAGAGAAACAAAGGTTTACAGATAATGAAAGTGTGACATTGGTGAAATGAAAGGTGCTAGTGTAAATAAATAAATACAACGATCACTAGAAAAATACCTTGAAACAATGGTCATGTTTGATTACAATCAATGATTCATTAATTGAAAATTCAGATTTTAATCGTAAACAAACGCTTATCACAATAGTTATGTATCATCAACAAAATACCAGTCATCTACCGTCCTAGTATTTTTTAACTACATTTAAAATTTTACAATGCAAAACTTTACACAAAATATGTATAATGAATTTCATAAAGAAACAGACTTTTTATTACATACAATGAGTAGTTTGTTCATGTAATAAAAATAGCTATGTAATACGGACTTTGGGTTTTAGTTCATTCAGTGAGTAAATGCAGTAGTATAAAGTTTTTTAAATGTTGACGGAAATGGAAATTCGCTTAAAAAATGCAACGTTTAACATTTCACATGCGAAATATCACACTTATGCCCTTTTATTTACACTCGTGTAATAAGACAGCTAGACACTACATGTGCGTTAACTGGACCAAGGACTCGTTGCGAAATCAAGCCCTCGGGGGCAAGCCACCGCGCCTTCGATTTCGGGCCTTCTTTCCTGGAAGATCACAAACAAGGATGAAATAGAAAAACAATATTTTAACTTTTGAATCCTTATTTTATGTTGTGGATATGTGAAATGGCATAAAGCGACTGAGAAAAAGTCACACGGAGGGAGAGAGAAATATTTGTTACTTGATCATTTTATTTAACAAGTACAGCACAGGACACACAAATGTCTTTTCTTCCTGCAAACACCGGTATTTTTAAAGTATATTTTTCCCTTTTTACCTTTAACGATTTCATATAGAATGCTTAAGTATTCACATAATAAAATACAAACAAAAAACATGAAATAAACTTTCCATTATACTGTACAAACAATAATAATAAATTGACTCATTGTTATACAAATAATATTATTACTTTTATCATTTAAAAACCTGGATATAACAATACAACAATGTCGAATAATATAATTAATTTAACAACTTCAACATTTAACAATTAAACTCTTGTTCACAATTTAATTTATCATTCAACTTTTAAATTTAAAAAATTTCTAAATAAATCAAGTGAAACACTATATAGCAACTACTGTGGATTATTCAAAAATCAGTTAAAAACTACCACACCAGCTCCTAATAATTAACAATATTAGTTTTAACAATTGAAAATATGTACATAGATACGGCAACAATAACGATTAAAAAGCTACATGTCCAAATTTACTATGAAGCTCTTTTTGATTAATTAGAGAAAAATTAATTAATTCCCAAATATAAATAAATAAATAGAATCGTGCTATTACTACTGTAATGAATTTAAAGTACATCTAACGTCTATACACCATATAAATATTATTTTATTCTATTTTTCATACCGTTTAATTACAATTTAATGATTTTTCAATTTGTTTGATGTGACTGCTCAATTTTCAGAGTTTTCAGTAGAGAGAATAAAAGACAGATAAAGACATAGAGGGAGAGAGAGAATCAGACAGAAGGTGGAAAGAGGGAGAGTAAAAAAGAAGAGCGAAAAATAAGCCGAGAGAAAAAAAAGAGGCAGATAAACCGAGTGGGAGAGAGAAGGGAAGAAAGACAGAAGAAAATGTAGAGTGAGAGAAGGAGAAAATTAAACAAAGATTGAAATGAGTATGGATTTAAAAAGAGTTTAAAGAATTATACAAATCCGATTATACAAAACAAATTATACAAACAAATAATCAAACAGACAGAAGGGGAGAAAGAGGAAGAAAGAGCGAGGGATATATATATATATATATATATATATATATATAGAGAGAAAGACAAAGAGAGAGAGAGAGAGAGAGAGAGAGAGAGAGAGAGAGAGAGGGAGAGTGAGAAAGACGAGAGAGAAGGAGAAAGAAAGACAGATAAGTGATCAATAATAAAAACACACACACTTATTAAAAGAGAGGTAGAGAGATAGTATAGACAAAGCAATAAACGACGAGAGAGAGAGAGAGTGAGAGAGAGAATCAGACAAAATGGGGAAAGTGGAGTGTAAGAAAGAAGAGTAGAAAGAAAGAGGGGCAGATAAACCGATGGAGAGGAGAGAGAAGGAAAGAAAGACTGAGGAAAATGAAGAGAGCGAGTGAAGGTAAAAATGAAACAAAGATTCAAGAGAGTATGTATATAAAGAAAGTTTAAAGAATTATGCAAATACAAATTAAGAAACATGTATGTAGACAGTGAAAAAGAGGGTTAGTGATAGATAAAAAGGGAGAGACAGACAATCGAACAGACAAAAGGTGTGAGAGAGAGAGAGAGAGAGAGAGGAAGAGAGAAAGAGCGGGAGAGAGAGAGATAAAGGGAGTAAGGCAAAGAGAGAGTGAGAGAAAGTGTGAGAAAGAAAGAAATACAGATAAACAGTTGGAGAGAGAGAGAAAGAGAGAGAGAGAGAGGGAGAGAGAGAGCAAGAGAGAAAGAGCTAGAGAGAAGGAAGAGAGAAAGAGCGAGAGAGATATATAAAGGGAGTAAGACAAAGAGAGAGAGAGAGAGAGAGAGAGAGAGAGAGAGTGTGTGTGTGTGTGTGTGAGAAAGAAGAGAGAAAGGGAGAAAGAAAGAAATGCAGATAAACAGTTGGAGAGAGAGAGAGAGATGAAAAGAAGGAAGGAGGGAGAGAGTGAAATGAACTATAAAAGCGATTCAATTGACTTTTAACCTTTAAATCGTTAAGGTACACATATTTGAGGATCGTGTGGCGACGAGAAATAATTTTGTTTTTGTTTGTGCGTGCCTCTCCACTACGTATAAATACATACAGATATACACAGTGGGGAGGCACACACAAAAAAAAAATTTCTGTGGAAAAATGTTTGAATGTAGTAAATTGATTTATCACTGATTCGATAGTAAAACAAGGACCTAACGAGATCCTTGTTGGGTCTGAAATTTTACTTTCGCAACTTATAATTGCATCATTTTCTTGTATATTATGTACTCAAGAACCTTTAGAATCCGCCGGGATAACATTGACCCTTCCAACCTCTCTGTAATTGGCAGTTGTGCCTGTTCGATTGTACAATGGGGATATAAATAAATATAGCTAGGTACATAAAACATCTCCTTCTAGCTGGTTTAATCGGCCGAATAATCGCGGTATTATGTAAAATACAAATGAGTTGTTAATACTGGTATTTAAAGGAAAGGTAAACATTTGGCCCAGGCTAGTAGTTATATTGTCTGTCTATACCTCGACTTTTTGAATTATTATTTGTTTTCCAAATTAAAACAGGTTTAAGTTTGAATGTGAGTTTCTCGTCAAAAGTAATCATTTTAATAAAGCTAGAAGATGATCGCAAAAGGATTTCGTATTTCATTCCTTCTTATGGTGAACAGGCGAACAAAAAAACTGATTTTATATTGGGCTTATTATTTAAACATTGCAAGGTTAATTAATCTATCTTCCAAAAAATGCTGTTTGCCCAACAGGTCCGTGTTGAAACCTTTTGGCTAGATTTCACTAATCGACCCTCAAGAAACTAATACGGCTGATTGTCAGAAACAGGACTCAAGCGGCCTTAGAATGAAATATTTTTCTGGGGCCTTTAATAGGCAGGTGCAACGCCCAGTCTGACCTGAAACGGACTTTTAAGGTTAAAAGTTTTAACCTTCTTAGCGATAAAATTGGCCAAAATTAGTAAAAAAAGAAGAAGCGGATATGACAAAAACAGCTTGAAAGCAATTGTCGTTTTACGATGGCAAAAAAAATCTTGTTTCAAAGATGGCTCAATCTAAAAATTTAAATTGGTTGAATTTGCCTCATTTCTCTAAGCACTTACTAACCTAAAGTTAATTTTCATTGCATAAGAGGATTCACTAGGAAAGATGGCATAATAAGTGGCAATTACGTTGGTTATTACATGCAAAATTGCACACCGTACTTTTCTAATAGGATATCTTTCATTTAAGGTTTTAATCAAATTGTAAGCCGAGTAGAAAAAGGTTATTTGTTAATTTTATAGAAAAAGATTAATTAGAGACGATCAGTAAGAAACGCTAGGATTACAAAAATGACGTTGCTGAAAATCCATTTGCGTAAGAAAATATTTTTTTTAAATGTTTTACTTGTAGCCTTAGCACTAACCATATGTCCAGCAACCGCTCTCATGAGTGATTAAGATGTCTGGTCACGAGGTCATCGTCGATCAAGGCGAAGTGGCGGGCCTCGGGATAGGAATATGTAGTGATGGTTAGGGATGGTTCAAGCAGTAGGGTTAGGATGGATCGGGAGATCGGTGTGAAACTTTTGGATTCGGAAACGGATCAGATCGTAGGCAAAAGGAATGTTGAGGTCGTTGATTGTGAGGCTAGCGATATAGTAACGTGCTTAGACAATTTGTCTGAAGACTTTTGAATTGGATTGGATGCGCTGGATGTTTGGTGTCCTGGCAGAAGCGCAAAGTTCTACCCTGTCCAAAGTATCGAAGTAATGCTTCGTAATAAGGTTAGTTTAATTTTGACGGTCAAGACAGATTTCGATTTTAGAATTCTTCGTAGTTGTCAAAGTCTTCTGTTTAGTTGTTGTTTCTTAAGCCTTGGGTGAGAATTCCACGTAGGTCTGCTGTCTAGTTGTAGTCCTAAGGAACTCTCCAAAGTACACTACCCAAGAAACACTCTTTTTTTCTCTAGAAGAAATTACTCTAGAGAAAATGGTTTCGACATCTATGCAACCTCGTTAATTGTGGGTTAATGAGGACATAAAACCCTCAGAACTTCAAATGAGGCCACCCATCACGTTCCGACCCCATCCAACCACTGTCGTCTTAGGTCCTGATATCTTGGGCATTCCAGGTATACATGCCCGGCCGTCTCTCTCATTCCACATTGGCACAATGGCGACTCCTTGTGCCTAAATTCGTGGCATTTGCTGGCGAAGTCACCATGGCATGTCAACATCTGCTGTAGTGACTGACCTCCAGGTCTCGTCTTGGAATGTTCGCGGACGTCGCTGAATATCTTGAAGGTGTAGCGGCCCTTACTCGAGGTCTCCCATCTTTGTTGACACTGTTAAGCCCCATCCATGACTTTCTTAGCGGTGTTTGCGGGGATGATCGGGACCTTTCCTCAGCACAAGTTTCACTTTGCTTTTAAGCACCTGGCGTGCAGATCTATTGGAGGGAGCCTGTAATGTCCTGGAGGGCCGCCGTTGACACCAGAGATAACAATGTAACAAGACTTGGACAACATCCTGAAATCCTACCTAACCGACCGTAGCTTGGGAGTGAGGTAACTAGTTCTCGGAAATCACTCCGATACAAGTCGGCATACCAGAAAGGAGCATTCTTAGTCCCATCCTCTAAATCACCTATTATTACCGCAATTTTGTCCCCTAACTCGAATCCCATTCAAGCTAACTCGAACACCTTGTGCCTATCAAAGACTATTACAAACAGTGGAAGACAAGGCTGAATGAAGAAAAATGTACTCAGTGTACATTCACATTGAAATCATAATCATGCCCTCCACTGTTCATCAACAGCAAAGAGATATCTACCTAGACAGCAAACAGAACTGAGCGAAATGGAATCTCCACAAGACTTATGAGTTAACAGCTTACAAGACTTGGAAAACTAGGAACACTTTTTGGACAAAAAATCGTGTGGAGTGCCATTAGTAAACAAACATTATACAAGACTTTACTTGCGACCATGGACTGGAACTTTGAGTTTGTGCCAAGCCATTTAACGTTAAGAGCATCCAACTTCGAGATCTTGTACCTAAATCCCTCATACTGAGTGCCAGCATTGGCTCGTTTCTCATCCGAGTGCTGTTATTAGTGTTATTGTTGACCGTATGGAAAAACTCGTTGTGTCACATTTATAATATGTACTAATATCGCACACCCACAGGAAAAGTGACACAATTTGAAAAATTATAAAAACCGGATTATTTAGTTTTTTAATTATTCAGGTGTGTGATGCTACAGGAAAATGACATAACAGTAGGTGGACTCGTACCTCCTAGACAGCACTATGTGCCACTTTTGAACTGGCGAAAACGTACTGTCATCAGGGGGTTTAAGTGGCAGAATAAAGTTTATTTTCTTCTTCTTCTTAGTACAGTGTCATCCGTAAATAGAGCCAGCTCAACGCCTGGAATTCTGGGCAAGTCGTTTCTGAAAACAAAGTTGGTCCCAAAACAGAACCTTGCGTGATTCCAGCAGCCACAGTGTTTATCCTCTATTCCACGCCTTGGAATAATATTACAAATCTTCGCCCGGTGAGGTATGAGTCTATTATCTTAAGAACGTCCTTAGGCTACGGTTACTATGGATGCGAATTCTGACAAAATTTTGTTCAGACGAGTTCGTTCGAACAAACAAATACTTGTTTTCCAATGAGAGTGTTTACTTTAGAAGCGAATTGCATGTCAGATTCATTCGAGCGTTCAAGTCAGCCTAAGGGAATACTCATTTAGATCAATTTGAACAATTCATTTTTTCATATCCTACGTTTTAAAGTTAAAACAATGTTTATAAATCCCAGGCCTTGAAGATGATCTCAATAAAGATCGAAAAGTTGGTACTATAAAGAAAATGTTTTCTGAAACCTACATCACACCAGACCGCATCTCACGATCTCCGAATAAAAAATATAGCCCAGTATGCCAAACTGTGTCAAATGCCCAACACGAATAAAGCTCCAGTATGCTTTTCTTGATGAAAGTCCAATGTAATAATTAAACTTCATTATTTCAAATGGAAGCGGGACTTTGTAGGTGTCGCCAGCTTCGCCAGGGGAGTGATTTTGATAAGAATGGCGGTGACTCTCGTGGAGTGAACTTTTTATCAATACAGTTATGGAAAGCCCGTTCGAAGAAAGCTGCATCCTGAAAGCTCACCAGCAGAACCAGCCGGGAAATGAGCCGGTGGAAAAACAAAGGAGCCCTTTTATGCTGTCAAGCCCGAGGAACGGAGCCTCCAGGAGGCCAAGCGAACGTAACTAACTTTCAGCAATCTAACCTACAATCCGGTGGAAAATGTTCATTTTTCCCAACTTTATAAATTAATTAAAGAATGGATTTTTCATTTCTGTACGTCCGCGATCCTATTGACGCGTTGGACTATCTAAAAATAAAACGTTTTGTTTTTCAAATAAACGCTTTTTGCCCGTTTATTATTGGTAAACTGTCGGCTGACGGGCCAACTGTCAATAGTCGACTGATTTTTCCCTAGGTTGACTCGATTTTTTCCTAATTTTTCCCAGCGATTTCAATTCAGACATGTCATTTTCATAAAGTTTAATCAATTTTCCAAAAGATTTTCCTTCGTCGTTTCCTGGTTATTTGTTTATTTTCACTGTTAATCGCACCTGTACAGTTCTCTCTCTCTTGCAACATAGTTCTTTTCTCCAATAAAACATAACTTTACAACATAGAAAGGACTTGTTTTCAAAGTTCACAGGAAATAAACAGAAATATATATTTCCACCATTATAAACACTGAATTATTATAATATTACTATTGCTCAACAACCATTCATGCTATAAAAAAAAGGTCAATCCTTGCCAAGTAAAAGAATCAAATAGTAATTTTTTACATAATTATAAAATTAGAAGGCAATAAAATATTCTAAACTTATGCTTAGAGACTGGATTCTTATACATTTTCATATTTTGTTTGCCACCACATAAAGGAAATCAATTATCTATCTGAATCATATATCTAGGAAGCTGTAGGGTAAATTTTATAAAGGATATTTTTGCATATTTGATGAATATTGCATAAAATTGTACATTTGAACAATATCGCACATTTGAAGGATTTTTATGTAAAATTGCATTTATCGCGCAAAATATTTAAAATATTATATTAGCTTTCGGGGGAAGCGAAAAAAATCTGTAAAAAAAATAAAAAGTTGACGAATAGTTGGTTTATTTGAAGAAAACTGAAATGACAGGAAGAGAAGATTCTAGCAATACCCCTTCTTAGGTCTTATTTCACATTTCATTTATACAGTGACACATCACTTTGGAATAAATTTATCGGCTTGGACGATCGATTAAAGAAATACAAAGACGGATATACACAAGATGATGAAATAATAAAATATATCTGACAGAAAAAAGAGGCGAGGATAGGCAGACTAGAACCATCGAAAACATGGTTTTGACCTGGTTGTTTTAAAATATCAAAAGTTAAGTTTATTAAACTCGGTTTTGAAATTTAGACTATAAAAATGTTTATTTGGGGCGTCGGTGGCTGCAACTGTTATAGCGTCACGGTGATCATCACTGTAAGGCAAAAATCCCAGGTTTGAATCCAGCGGCTCTGCATTCGAACCCTACATACATATATTTTTTTCCAACAATTCTGACAACCCGAGGGTTGATATGACCTTTCCTACTGTGAACCCGTGTAAAAGAAAACTTAAATAATAATGTATAGTTTTTAACAGAAAAAAATTAAAACCTCCTTAATAGAAATGATGAAGGTGGGGTGAGTGTATAGATTTTGTAAAAGGTGATTCTACTCACAGATTTGTTGTTGACAACTATCTGGATTTCGAGCATTAAATGCTCACCATCAGGTTGAACATCGTAACTCATTCAACTTGATGAGGAGCATTTAAATGCTAAAGTTAAGACCTCTTTTTTCAATAGTGCAATAGAATATTTTCAATAATCATATTGGTTCTGGTTGCATTAGGCTTCACATTTCTTTGAGTGTGAGAGAATATTATATACTTGCAGCGAGTTGATTATCATTGACCCAAATCCCCTGGACGAGGCAAAAATTTGAAATAATCGATTTGGTCAAAAATTATTACAAAAAGAAATACAAAGACTTATCCACAAAATCAGCGTATAGTGTGCAAACACCAAAATTGATCTGCGAGACCAACATAGTGAGTATAGGGATGATGACCAAAATGATCTGTTATGACTAATCAAAAAGGACATATTTTCAATGTTCACAAACAGGAATCAAATTTTAAAACATATGTAAATAAAATATAGTTTTTCTGGCATTATTAATACTTAATTATTTATATTTTTTCCCAGCGGTTTATAAAAACAGTTTATTTAATTATTTACAATAATATGATAATTATTTTATATTTATATTCCCCAACAACCATCCACATCAGAAAAACAAAATTTCATAATTTCTGTGAAGTAAGAGTCAATAGTAATTTTGTAAACCTACTTTACACAGTTATCAAATTAGAATTCATTCAAAACTTGAACCTTGGTCTCAGCTTTGATCGTAACTGATCATCATCAATCCACGTTATTAATGACTCAAAACATTCCTGTAATCGTACAAGTTTAATAGTTTAACGAAAATAATTAAGAAAAATAATTAAAAAGTTAGTATTAATCTAGAATTACACCTGTGAATTGTACACGGTCCCACTAATGTACAATCATTAATAGTTGGAATAAAATCGGGGAATCGAAATGGAAAGTTAGTGTCCGGGTGGATCGAAGTCACGATAGCTCAAGTGGTAGAGCAGTGGCGTATTTAGCTGAAAGTCATGGGTTTGAATCTCGCACACAAATTTTTCATTTTGAAAAAATTGTGTAATATAAAAAATAGTTTAAAAACCTTTTTCCAACAATGTTATAATAGAATTATTTTCGTTTCTGATCATTTTAATATTTAACGCTTGATATTGAGTCTGAGAGACTATTGTACACTTGTAGCAATTTGATTTCTATGAAATTTGGTCGTTATGAATAATTTTGGACTGCGTGTTAATTGGTCTCTCAGACAGTTTTCAACATTTTGACATCATCAGTCGGATATTCATTTTAGACACACTGAAGATGCGCTCTTTTGAATGGACGGTTCTACTCATAAACTGTTTGTTTTTCTTCCTTTCCAAAAAGTGAATTGATCTACTATCTACTAAATCAATCATTTCTACTCTAATAAACTATATTTAAACTATATTTACTAAAGTATATTAAAGTAGTTGAAAAAATCTTGATTTAATTTAGGTAATAAGAGCAGAAATTGTGTAATTATATTGGTCACTGTTACATATATTTTTTTTAAATTATTCGGAGCCAATTTTACAACTGCAAAAATCAATTTGTTGAAAAAATGTTATAATTTTACATATTTATTATGAAAAATGATAAAAGATAGATATTCTTCGTGTTTTGTTTTATCTCCTTCCTGATAACTTAGTTAATATGCTAATATAAAACATTTATTTTGAAATTATTGAAACACTTTTCATACATATTAATTAAATTTACAAAATTGTTTATTGTACCATTGTTTTGTTTCTTATGATGTTCTTACATCAAACTCGTAAACTTCAATATTAAAAAAAAAAAAAAAAAAAAAAAAAAAAAAAAATCCCTATATTGATAATATACTATAGTTATTTTTGCTGTTTGTTTTGGTCAAACACATGTCTAAATTTTGTCAGATTAAGTGGATGATGTTAATCCAACAATAGTCAATTTGTGCTTTTAGACTGACATGATACAGTAAAAATCCGTTTATCTGGACTTGAAGGGACCGGGCTTGTCAGGATGATCGAAAGTCCAGATAATCCAAAAATTTGTGATTTTATTAGTTTCGTGTCAAAAAACACATACAAATGTGAACACTTTTATTCGTGTATCATCTTACATTTAAAGTAATAGATCATTTTTATTAGTTTTATTTTTATTTAAGTCTGGACATGCATTTCTTGAGAAATTTATACATAAAAATACCTAATAAAAAAATCTTTTCAATGGAAGCTAACATACGAACAATTTCTAACAACAATTTCTAGTCTTTCAACACCTTTTTTAATTTTTTAAATTAAATTTAATTTTATTTTTAAATCGGCCTCTCCATCCTCTTCAATTTTGTGACTAGTGGAAGGGCGATTTGGTGGTGTTTACGAATTTCATACGATGAATTAAAGGTCCCATAGTTGAATTATGAATTTTAAAAAATTAATATACATATATTGAGAATTATGAAAAATTTATAAAAAAATGTGTGGTGTTAGTGACTGTTAATTAATGATTATTTGGAGATCGTGGAACTATCCCACTAACACTATACACTACTATACCAAACCACATCTCACAATCTCCAAATAATTTATAAAAAATATTGTAACAAACTGGTTCGGATAATCCTTCTGGATAAACGGGTTTCCACTTTACTTATATTTTACTTTACTATTAGTTACCCTATTAGTTATTTATTATTTATTTATTTTGAACGGACAGATTTATTATTAAAATGTACAATACATTTTATATGATTGATTTTTGCATTTTTCTGTTACTAGTATTAAGTTTTGTTAAATTGATATTTGTTCACTTTATAATTGAAAAATGCAAAATTTGAAATGCTTGCTTATTTTAGTTGGCGATATGGGGACTCCGACTAGAAGCAGAAGGCAATTCGACCTTCCCGGTACAAACCTAATTCAGCCGAAAACCCCAGACAACAATATTATTGAACGAAAACTTAAAGAAATTATGAAATTGTCTGGAATATTAAGGATAAACGGCATTGTAAGTACTTAAATTATTCAATTTAAATTGTAATTAAAAATGTTAACGTGTTTCATTTTTTAGAGATATCAAAGTACGATGAACGATTTAAAAGAGATGGGAGAACTGGGTTTCGGAACGTCAGGCCACGTATTCAAAATGCTCCATGTTCCTAGCCAGGAGATCATCGCAGTGAAAGTAATATTATTATTTTTTATTTATGATTTGAACGATTAGATATAAATTTTATTGTAGCAAATGAGGAGGTCGGGGAATCCTGAAGAAAACAAGAGGATAGCAATGGACCTCGAAGTTGTGTTAAAATCTCACGACTGCCCTTATATCGTTCAGTGCCTTGGCTGTTTTATAACAGATGCCGAAGTATGGATTTGCATGGAGCTCATGTCTACATGTTTTGATAAGCTGCTCAAAAGGCTCACGGCACCCATCCCAGAACCTATCGTCGGAAAAGTCACACTTGCTGTAAGTTAAAATTCTAACAAATACAAAAATTATTTGGAAAAATAAATAATTTCATTACAGACTGTAAGAGCGCTACACTATCTGAAAGAAATGCACGGTGTTATACACCGTGATGTCAAACCGAGCAACATCCTTCTAGACAACAGGGGCAACGTGAAGCTATGCGACTTCGGCATATCGGGACATCTTGTCAATTCAAAAGCCGACACAAAAAATGCAGGATGCACTGCTTATCTAGCTGTAAGTATTAATTTGTAAGTTTGATTGAGAAACGAGAACATGTCAACATTTTTATAACTGGGTTGACACATATCAATGATGATGATGATGATGATAATGATGTGGGGGCTTTATGTTCCCAAGCACTGCAGCCTTCTAGCTTTTTGTCTTTCCCAATTCCTTACTTCAATGCAATCAATCCATTACTTTTTTAGGGGTGGGAAATTATTGTTTACTAATTGGTGTCCATTTACCTAGGTATGAACATATTTGCATAATGCATATTTTCAATTAAAAAAAAAAAAAAGTAATAACTAGATAATAGATAGATATACTTTATTTACAAAATGAAAAAAATTTAGAGTTAAAAATAAAAAACAGTATTATTATGACATGGTATTAAGACCGTCAGCCAGAGTTCAGAGTGCATTACTATTCCAAGAATATACATAATTATGTAATTATAACAAAAGGAGAATTTAAAATATCAACTTCAGAGGTTACAATTATTTACAGGATTTTCAAATTACAAGATTGAAATGCGATAAATTTTGAAAATTATAAAAATGACACTTCAAAGAACCAAAGCAAGGATTCCAACTCACAAAGGGTCCCCCACCGGCAAACAGAGTTTGCATTTAGAAGCCCACAAAGTAGAAATTATATGTATTACCTGCGAGAGCAAAAAAGGAAACAAAATAAGACGAACAGAATATTAATTCCCTACATTCCAATATAATCATATCTGTAAAACCAAGCTTTCCGAGCAAAATTAACAAGACCCTGGCAATCTCAGCCATTCAGAAGGGCTATAAGCTCTTCCCTCGCCAGAAAACCCTTACCCACAAACAGATAACTCAGTCCGTTAAGGACTGAGGATCTAGCGAGAAATTGAAATGCATCCTCACGATCACCTGAGTTGCATAGAGAGCACACTGTAGTGGCAGGAGTACCCCCAACCCATGGCCTGAAATTGAGGAACAACAACTGAACTATATTTGCTGCTAGCATCAGAATAGGGACAGGGATATAACACAATAAATGCCATATACTCACTTGTACTATTTATTCCAGCTTTTATGATAGTTTTTGCTTTTTATAAGCTATATTCAAGATTTAATATATTATAATCTAAAATAAACTAAAAGGCCAATATGGAAAAAAGGACAAAATGTTTTAACACCGTGTATTTGTTATGGTGCAATATGTATCAGCACAGGATATAAAGCTTATTACAATTACAGTCGTAATTTCTTTTCGAACATTTCCTTTTTCACCATAAAATAAAAATATTTTTAAAAAAGTTTCCCAGAATAAGCAGGTAAATTTTTTACAAAGCCGTCTTCAAACAATTCTCTTCTTACAAGTGGCCGACCAGGTTGGTGGGTCACGGAATTGCACCAAACATTTTTTGGTGAACATATACTTCAAGAGATCACCTTCTTGTGAATAAGCTCTGGTTTCGCAAAAAAAAAGGAACTTTTTTAAATTATTTTATTTTTAACAAGGGTATTTCAACTAGAAGGTTAAATGAATCCTCAGAGTGCCAATGTTTTTGGGAAAAAAACAAAAAAACATTGTAAATATATTGGGTTTTAATATTTTTATTTCACCATTTTACTTTCTCAAATCAACTATGTGAATATATCATTTTACAGCATTTTTTATGTAAATTGCAATAAAAATATGTTAAAAGTTATCAAAGTTTGATAACTAACTTACCTTAATAACTTTGATTTGATCAAAAACTAATGTTTTAGCACCTCTACAGTTACCCGAACATAAATTGTTGCTTGAATTTAAATTTATCAATTTTTGACCCATAAATTTTTTCTATTTTTGATGTCATTATTGTAATATTTGATTGAAACAGCTATAGTTCAAACCGGCTTAAAAGATTTTAATGCCAGATAGACCATTTGAAAAAAAGGAATGGAGCTTTTTAATCTACGAGCCATTCAAACATATAAAATATTCATATAAGAAAATGCACAAAATAGCCAAATTATTTGTTAGAAATTCGTGTTTTTTTTTTTTTTTTTTTTTTTTTTCCATATGCCTCTGTCCTGGAATTCATTCCCATTGAACCAAGGCCCCTTTTTTAACATATTACCTGATGGTATTATGTTCTAAGTAATTTGGTGTGCTGTCAAGATTCAGGGATGATAGGTGTCCCGGTCAAACTTCCCTTGGTCCAGATTTGTGGCCTGCCAGACCACAATGGATTTGCCCGTTACCAAAACTGACAATATAACAGAAACCTACCAATGAAGATGGTGAAAAACCAAAATATCCAGATAGGCAGACCAAATTTATCTGAAACGGCCAAATTACAAATTCAATTTTGACTAATATAGTTACATTGCATAATAAGACTCTTACGGAACATAAAACACACTGAGCCATTAATAATTTTGGTTTGTTCTTTTACAGCCGGAAAGAATAAACCCACCTGACCCTCTACAGCCAACTTACGACATCAGAGCAGATGTATGGTCATTAGGGATTACCCTTGTCGAACTAGCTACCGGTGTTTTCCCATATCCTGGCTGTGAATCGGACTTTGAGGTCCTGTCTAGAGTGCTTCAGGATGAACCACCTAGTTTGCCTGAAGATCAGGACTTCTCACCTCACTTTCGGGATTTTGTTAAATCCTGGTATGTATCAATTTTCATTTTGAAATCCCTATATTATAATTAATATGATTTTTTTTCAGCCTTTCTAAAGACTATAGAGTAAGACCTAAGTATAGGAAACTTTTGGAACATGCTTTTTTAAGAAAGTACATGGAAGAAACTGTTGACGTCGCTTCATGGTATGCAAGGTGTACACCAGTCTCTCCATCCCCGATACATAGGTAAGTCAATATAAAACACATTTTTAAAAAATTATACATATTTTGTTTCATTTATTTTTTTAAGAACTGGAAGTCAGGGCCATCAGAGATCACTCTCTGATGTTTCCTCTGCTGCAGGGTCAACCAGTGCACCATCAAATTTTGCAAATTACAGGTAGCTATAATTTATCACATATACATAATGCTCACACACTCCCCTTTCATCTTTTAAAAAAAAAAAAAACTTTTCTGACAGACTTAGCACACTGGGTACAGGAAGCACATTATGATTAGTAACAAGCAAATTACAACATTAAATATGTTCAAAATTACTACTGTATTAATTAATATAAAAAGAATTTGGAGCCTTAATTATTTAATTATTTTACTTTTTTCTTTAATGTCCAAGTCCAGAGCTTTAAATTTATTACTTTAAATATTGGTTTTGAGGCCTCGGTGGCTGTCGCTGTTTAAGCGTAAGGTAAAGGTCCCCGGTTCGAATTCAGTGGCCCTGCATTCGAACCCGACATACTTAAAAATGGGCTTTTTTTAAAAAACACCGCCACCCCGAAGTGGATAAATTCTATTGTTTTAAAGGGTGTAAATGAATCAGAATAGTAAAAAAAAAATTCTTACTGATAGCATCTTTTCCTCTTCTGTAACTTTTTATGTATCTAACAGCATTAAACATTTTATATTTTAAAAAAATTGAGGGATATATAACATATTATAAAATCTGAGCAAATTATTTTCTTCTTTTTTTCTCTGGTATCTTAGGACTAATCTATTTTATTTATCTATTTTCATTTTTTATGTATATTTATCTATTATCAATTTTATTTTTATTTTATGAGCTGGATCACACGTGTTTTTCTTCAAGAACGAAAATTCCCATCTTTTCTAAAAACCTTTATTTATTTCATTTTATCATTATTATTTTTCTTTTGTTATCGATATTGGGAGCTTCCGCCTCCCCTCTTCGGTCTTATTATCTTCGTGTATTTGCTGAAACACATCTATTGTGCTGACTTTTTCTTCATTCTTCTTTCTTGCCGAAGAGACAAACACCCACAACAAAACAGCATATCAGGATGACCAGAAACAAAAAACTATTTATCACCCCACAGACCTAAGCAGGAAATCTCAACAGTTACTTATGTTTTCTAATTCCCTTTATACAGTTTTTTTATTGTTTAAGGTTAAATTCACCTTTATTGGGGAGAAGGCAGAATATAAATGGATATATTGACAGCGGTGGAGGTGGTTATGATAGAGGGGGTGGAGGAGGTGGAAGCACTTCTCCTCTCATACTCCAACGGTTTTATCATCAACAAGCACATCGCCATCGGTGAGTTATAAAAAAATTTATCCTCTTTTTATTTGTCTAAGGTGATATTTTAGGTCAACTTCGGTGTCACCTTGTCGTCAATTGAGCTACAACGGAATGAAAAACACGGATGAAACACCGCCCTCCTCCGCAGGGACACGGAGAAAACTCTCTTCCTATCTGCGCATGCGACTCGGTGGTTGCGGCGGCGGTTCGGCGAGCTCTAGCAGCGACACCGGACCTGAACCTCCCCCGAGGGTCAATAGGACTGCGTCGCCTTTACTGACGCGACGGAACCATTTAGAAGCAGATTTAACTTCATCTCCAATTTTAACCAGGAGGTAAAAAGAAAAACATATAGTGAAATCTCTCTTAACATGTTTGCATGGCCCCAACAAAAAAGATAGGATTTCAATGCATTTTAAACGCTTTTATAACCGAACCCCTTTCATACTGGCCGCAGACACTTCTTTAAAGCTTTTTCTACTTATACAAATCCATAGGAATGATATTTGCAATGCATGAAGAAGTCATACCCTGATTGGTCATCCTGAAAAATACTTCAAAATGTGTGGAATCAAACTTCTACCCGACCTACCCAACAGTCCTGAACTCCTCATCCCTTTAGACTACAACCTTGGGACATCACATCTCTTCAGGTGAAAAACGTTTCTTGCATTGGTAATAAAAAAAGATAGAAATTTATGTAATCGGCGAGCCATCCAGAAAATTTCCATGTTTTGATTTGAGACATCGACATCCGTGTTAAACTGCAAACTTTTTTCTAATCAAATTCTTTTGGTGAAGCTGCTGAAGTAGCTTCCCCGCCTGATGGACTATTTCTTTACTCTTGATGATCTAATGGTGGATTCTTTGATGTCATAAAAACAGCCGACAGAAGCAAAGCTTTCCCCTTTAATATTTTCATCATGGGGCAGGGCCTTTTTTATTTATTTACACAAGAGGCTTAATGTCCAAACAGGGGTGTCATGCATGAGGGATCAACTACCTGTTGAAATAGTTTTAGTCTTATGACTTTAGTCTTTATGTTTTTATTTTATTTTTATTTATTTATTTTTTTTTTTTGGCCTCCATGAAGTTTCTTCTTTCTAAAAAGCAAAGGATATCAAATACATACAGGATACACTCTTCTTTCTAATAAAATTATATAAAACATTTAAAACAGTTGAACATTTTAAAACCATAGTTTACATAAACAGAATAAATCAGTTATTTAAAAAAAATTACCATGCTGTTATTACCTGTTATTATTTTTTTTCTTAGGTGCTTAAATTAAAATTCAACATTGTGATATATTTTTTATTAAGCAATATTATAATTTTCTTATATTTTATACTATAAAAATATTATATAAGCAATTAAAAATAATATAAACAATTTCACATATTAAATTAATGATTATGCATAGGACCATCCAAATGAAACTTATATTATAGAACAACTAATAGAAAAAAAAAAAACAATATGCAGTAAACAAAAAAATCAACCTAATTATAAATATATTAAAACAAACAACATTAAAATATGTGTTATAAAACAAACAATTTAATAAAACTGGATTACAATTAATAAAAATATTTACGTTATGGAAAATTTATATAATATAAAATAATGAAATAAAAGTATAAACTTAATGGAATAAATGTGTTATGGACACAAACAGCACTAGTTTGTGATACACATATGATTTAACAAAAATTAAGAATCACCACAAAATATTTCATATTTTTTCAATGTATAAAACCTATTAACTAAAGAAAATTAATACTAAAAATTTTTGTACTTACTACCTGTTGAAATAGTTTTAGTCTTATGACTTTAGTCTTCATTTTTAATTTTATTTATTTATTTTTTATTTTATTTTTTTTCCTTCTTTTCTTCTTTCTAAAAAGCAAATGATATAAAAAAAAAAAAAACAAGAAATAATACAATCTTCTTTTTAATAAAATTATATAAAACATTTAAAACAGTTGAACATTTTAAAACCATAATTTACATAAACAGAATAAATCAGTTATTTAAAAAAAAATTAACATGCTGTTATTATTTTTTTTCTATATATTTTTTACATATAGTAATTATATAAATATGTGATTTGTCACAAATGAAAATTATGGAAACAATTCTTTATTCCCAAGATAAACTTTAACAAAACAGAACACAATTTAGGATAAATACATACTATAAACAGCAAAAAGTATATTTTTATATTATTTTGAACTAATTTGTAAAGTATTTGGTATTTTTATGCACGAATAATGGAGAAAGCTGTAGAAAATAAAGCAATATTTTTTATGAAACTTACCTGATTTTCACATTCTGTGAAGTGAGGGTCATTTGTCGAACTTTGCACTAAAATGAAGCTGCTGGTGAGTGGATCCAAAAACGATGAACACAGGTCGAAAACAGCACTCAAATAAACCTAAGCATAGAAAACGCCGTGAATTCATAAAAACCCAGACCCACCACGACCATACGAAAATAAAGAGATGGCCAGCACCAGTTGGCAGCCGCCTGTTTCTTGGGGTGCACTACAGAGAGCCAAGCCCATTGAGCTTATACTGTTAAGTTGCGTACACCTAAGGAAATGATTTGCTTAATGTGTACAGGAAACGCCGGCTTGATCTTTAGTTGTGCTGAAAAATACTGGACTTTTGAGTGGAATAAAGAGACAGCACTAAAACTGATCGGTTTATGAACTGTGAATATAAAAACAAATTGAAAAGATTAAGTGCTTGGAAGGAAATAAGTGAGCTTTTAGAAGGTAGTTTGAAAAAGAAAATGTAATATTTATTGACATCTTTTCACCGTGAAAAGGAGAAGAAAACAAAACCGGAAGTGGTGCTGATGAAGTGTATAAATTTTGTTTGTTTTTAGATCCAACTGCAATTCTTCCACATAGCCGAATCCAATGGTCCCGACCCAGGATGAGGATGGCCAATGTTGGCGACCAATGTTTGGTCCAATATATTGGATGCCTTTCATCGGCTGTATGCACCTTTAATGGTAGCTCAGTCACTACCGACATTCTAAAGATACAAATAAAAAGCAAAGATATCCAAGATCCGAACCACAGCTGATAGACATACTGGCCCCAAAGTTATACTATGCAAATTGACCTAAATACAAAGAATGTTAATTAGGGTCATTTTTTCTCAAACAAAAAAGTAACACCATAACATAAACAAACTAAATTTACTGTTTATAAATTAAACTTATAAAAACAGAAACATACGACAACCACTGTGATCAGCACCATCCTCTTCAGGAGTCCCCTGCCTCACCCATAGCGTCGGGACCTACACCCCAGTATCATCAACACCATGCACTATGATTTTCTCTGCGGAGACGACATACATCTTCCGGTGATATCACCTCTCATAGACTAACCCTTTGCCTTGTTTCTTACTAATCTTGAACCTGGGGGGAGGCCACTAACCTCAAACACAGTGGTGTCCGGGTCTAGATCTTACCTGCCACGAAATACTTATCGTCTCACCTCAACAGGCCTTGTCCTACTGACTGAAATTGGCTGACTACCTTCTGACACTATTCTGTTACGTTATCATTACTGTAATTTTCATAAAAAATATAATAACAATACAATTAAATATTATTTACAATTAAAATAACATGGGGTGTGATGGGATTCGAACCCAGAACCACTAATGAGACAAATGTCGGATGGATGTCCTAACCACTTGGCAACCGCTCCCTGCAGCTTCCTTCCATTTTTTATTTTATTTATTTATTCCCCCCCCCCAGTAGTGGACAAATTTCATGTTTGTTCGTTTAGTGCAGTTTTCATAGTTTGTGATTTTTTGTCTATTATAAAATATTTTGGCGTTTATAGATACGTGTCTCCATCACCTCCGCAACCTCCCCCACGTCGACTCTCAGAGAGCATGTCCATGCCAGGGTCACCGCATCACACCCGGCTGGCCATTTTCACACCGCAGCCTTTACGGCGAATGGCCCAACAGGGTCCACCGGCACAGAACTGATCTGTCCGTCAGCACCAGTAACATTCCATCATTTGGAGGATCACACCATTTGAATCGCCTTAAACCAATCACATTAGAAGTCAAGCCTTTTTAAGTCACCTAGGGATCTCTGACACAATTTAAAAAAAAAATATTGTTTTTATAAAGACATGGATATTTATTAAAATACTCAGCTCATTTTTTTAATAATAGATATTATATTTAAAAAATAAATTTTACATTTTTTTCAAGGTCGTATAATGAAATGAAATTAAAAAAAAAAAAAGGCGCTGCTTAAATTATATGAAAGCGTCGGTTTCTTGCTCAATCGATCACAACTCAATTCTTTTTTTGTTTATTTTTATTGTTAGTTTTTTATTTTCCTTGGAGGGTTAAAAAAACCTCTTCGATTCCTCCCCTCTGATGAGAAATTGTGCTTTATATAATATTGTAATTCATATTTCATTTTGCTCGTCTCGTAACATCGTGTGATATTGCTTGTATAACTCTGCGGGTGCTTGTTGATTATTGTCGCTCAGCTTTTGGCTAATAATAAAAAAAAGTATTAAGGTAGTGCCAAAGGACACGGTTTTAGGGAAGCATCATAACTTTTTTATTTGTCCGGGGGTATTAATTAATAATTTTAAAAAAAATTTATGTATTAATAAACAAAAATTTGACTTATATTAACAAAAAAAATTATAATTAAAAAAATTAAATTCTAGTCTTCTTTTTTTTTGTAAAGTTTCATCAATATTGTAAATCACGGTTTCTTTTTTTAAATTTTTGTTTCTTTTTGTAAAAGAGCACTTGATGAAACTGTTTTTCACTAAAAAAAAATTGTTTAGTTATTTTTCTTAGTCCTTAGAAATAATCTTAGGTTTTCCCCTTTTTTTAAACAGTTTTTTCTACCAAAAAGAAAAATTTAACTCCTGGGTTTTCATCTTAAATGTAAGAAGGTGGAGGAAAAGTAGAATTTAAGTTTTTGTTTTTAACAACGCCACAAAAAGAAAAACCTTTAAGTTTGTATTTAAAGAATTTTATAATTTAAAGGAAAAAAGTTAATTTATTAAGAAAATCTATGATTTTCCGTTGTGTTTGGTTTTTTACTTAAAATCTAAATAAATCAGATACAAAAGGAACAAAACTATTGTGCCATTTTTGTAATTTTTACTTGATCAAAATTGACCAAAAAAAAAATCAATTTTGTTTGTTTTATTATTTTTTTATCCATTAAAACAAAACAAAAAGTGGTAACAGTTATATAAAATTGTGATTTAAGTGTATTTAACTCTCTTTTTACAATTATTTCGTTTTGTTTCTCTGTTATGTTTTGTTCCAATTTTTGAAAAGAGCCCAGGGTTATTTTCTTTTTGCAAGGAAATCACTCGACGGACTGAAAGGTTTTCAATGTTTTTCTCCCTTTTGTTCAAATTGTAAAGGTACATAGTAATTATGTAAATCGACAAGGGAATGAAAAACATGTGAACATGAGGATCCGGAAAGAAGTTGCAATATTGTTTTATTATTATTATTTTTATATAATCTAAACGAAAAAGGGAAACTTGTAAATAATTCTAAATATATTATTAAAAAAATTGTATATATTCAATTTATTTATATACAAAACAGATGAGAATGTGGAGGTTGGTTACAAAAACAATTTTTTTAAACAAATTTTGGGATTTTGAAATTTAACAAAGAAAAGTATTTGTAAATCTTATTGTAAATAATTTTTTTAAATATGTTTAAATTTTGTTTCCATAAGTACATTAATTTTTAACAATTTTATTAAATTTAAAAAAGCACAATGTTTATGAAGCAAAAGCTTAAATTGAAACTCTCATTTTCCTCCTTAGGAATTTTATTTTTTGTTTTGTTTTTTGATTACAGAAAAAAAAACGTTTACTAGGAGCATAATATTTGTAATAATAAAATAATTGTTTATAAAAATTACCCAGTGGTTGTAATGTGCTTCCATTAAAAATTAGTGGAGAAATTTATTGTGCTATCTAGTCATTTGAACATTTGTTTTCAGTTTCTGTAAACAATGAAAGTCAAGAGAAAGGAGAAAAATATATATCAAATCCAATAATGTGTTGTTATTTAAAAAAAAAATTCCCCCAACAGGTCGTAGAATGATGAATTTTTTCTTTCAAAAAGAATATTTATATTAGCTTTTGAGCGGTCGCACTGGGGTAGTTTTGTACCCCAGAGCTTGTTATTTCCTTATGTCATAGATTTTGCAACCATGTTGGACCATGTTAGTATTCTAAACAATAACCTTTTAAGCAATGTAACAAACAGATGAGAGATGGCTGTCAAAGGAGGGTTAATCATCTTTCAGGTAGAAAAAACCATCCTTGGGGTACAAAACTACTCTTATGCAGCTTGTCCAGTTGATTGAGTCATTTGAGTCTGGTTAGTTTCATTGACTTCAGAGGACAAATCTCTTCAGACAGCAACATATAAAATCTTTTCCATCTTAAGCTTATCCTTTAAATCTTACAGCTATATCCAACAAAGAAAACGTATACTTATTTGCATATCTCTCCAGCGTTCTTACTCCTCATCGCTGAAAGGTAAAGGTCCCAGGTTCGAATCCACTCGCCCTGCATTCAAACCCAACGTACAAATTGGCTTTTGTCAAAAACACTACTCTTCTAGGGTTCATATGACCTTCATTTGTGAGTGGGGTACTGCCTACCTCCGAGCAACTTGCCAGTTGATGATACGAAGTAATTGAGTTTGGTTAGCTTAACAACTTTAGAACATAAACCCCTTTGGACAGCAACACATTAAATCCTATCCTACAAATGCAGTATATCTGCGGAAGAAAAAGCGACCTATTTGCCTATTTCTCTAGCTTTTTACTTCTTGTCCAGTGTCCTGACCTTTTGGTTACGGCCTCATCAGAACCATATAACAAGNGTCCACCAAACCATTCACACCCAATAAAGTATCCTATGACATAAGCCAACTACCACTAAAGAAAGTTCGTTTCGACCTACTAACTGAAAACAAATCCTTTGACGTCTACCTAAAAAATTGTAGATTTTCCTTCCTTGCTGTATTATCAAAACTGGACCTTCTTTGCCCAAAATTACTTTTAAGGATGTATCGACCAGATGTGAAGTGGCCAACCATGGCTTTGGACTTGCCCAGTTAATGGGAAGTAATTTTAGTCTGGTTAGTTTCACTGACTACAAAGGAGAAATCTCTTCAGACAGAAATATACAGAAGTAAACCACATAGCACTGAGGCATGTACCACTAAAGAAACTTGGTTTCAACCTAATCACTGCAAAAATCTTTCTTTAGACCCACAAACTTCCCATACCAGTTGAAATCATTCTTCATCCCAGTGATTTCTAAGTATAAAAAACACCATAACCTTCCACTATCCTATTGTATAGTCGAGGGCTTCCTAAACTTTTGAGCCAGCGGATCCCTTTCACAGAACAAAATTCAGTATAGCCATGATGTGATGAATATGGAGTGATATGGGAGGAGTCGATGGTCGGAGTCTGGGAACTGATATCGAGGAGCTGGTCATTGGTGCAGTGGGAGTCGGTAGATGCAGTACCAAGCAGAGTGTAGAGGTACTCTTTGCAAACAGATTTGGATAAAAATGAGACCTCCTATCGGCTCATCACGGAAGATGTAACCAAGCTTTTCAGTGGTACCAAGCCTTTCTTTATTAGCCAGAAGGAACTTCCCATCTCCTTGAGCGGAGCCCCCAACAACAGATTATAACTGCAACACCATTACGCTACTGCCGAATGTCTGAACATTAATGGGGAAGTTGAGCTTTTCTAGCTAGAAATCAGATCAAGATCTTTAGCCCTGTTCACTGTGCAGAATGAAGAGACTTCCTTGCACCTTTATAGGACCTTCGAGAAATTCGACGAGCTGCCTTGTTGAATTTTCAATGGAGGAACTTTCATTGGAGGATCATCGATCCCAAGGCTCAGAATACATGATGTGCACTCGCTGGTTTCATTTTCAGATATGCTCTTTGTTTTTATTTAAATTTGTTGATATAGTTTTCGTTTCATATCTTAGCCAATTTATAAGGTTATTCAAATGTTTGAAAGCTACTGAAATTAGCTATTCTAATTAGCATAACTGAACCTACTTTGCCTCGTTCTCCTAAAAATAACCTTCAAGGACTTTGCCCAGTTGATTAGAAGTAATTTGAATCTGGTTAGTGTCATTAACTACGAAGGAGAAATCTCTTCAGACAGCAACCCACAGAATCTTATAAATCCGTTCTTTCTCTTCACCAAGATGATGGAGATAGTCTGACGAAGAAAAAGACTACATATTTGCCTGTCTCTCCAGCCTTCTTACACCTCGTCCTAACTTGAATGACCCCGCCTTCAATATTACCATAGAACAAGACCTATCAATAGTACCTTTCTCCTATCCACTAGAACCATTCACACCCAATGAAGTATCCCATACCACAACTCATCTACAGTAAAGAAAGTATGTGTTGGGAGGATGTATCGACCAGATGTGAAGTGGCCAACCATNTTGAATGACCCCGCCTTCAATATTACCATAGAACAAGACCTATCAATAGTACCTTTCTCCTATCTAGGTCTAGGGGTACGAACGGGTACTATGCGTCTCCAATAGCCTCAATACCCAACTCCGACTTTCCACCTTCACGAAGCTCATGCGGGTGTACCCTGTTAACTAACAAACGGAAAGAGGGGTATGGAGGGACAGGAGCTGGACCTGATACCTCCTAATCCTTAACCCAATACCTCACCCCTCTTCCCACCCTACACCCTATCCTAGTCCCACATTCCAGCCCAAATCCAAGGTGTTATGCGATCCATGCCGATGGATGAACGGCACAGGGGTAACTGTGCCAATAACGGAGCCTCGAGGGCACCAAGCGACACCCTTGAGTAAATAGCCTTACACCAGAGAGAGGGTTACCTCCGGTGCGGACTTTTAGATCCCTCTCACTCGTGGGAACTACATGGAAAAACCTACAGTACACAAAAAAACACCGGGGGAACCTGCAAAGGAAGACCCCAAAAATTAACTCATGGAAATTGAGGAGGGCTCCGAACCCTCCCCAATTCCCATAACCCAAGAACTGGAAGACAATCTTCTTGCGTCGCCTTCTGCAGAAGTGGGCGGTCTTCGGGAAAAAAAACCAGAAGACGAAACCACTCCAATGGAGGTGACGGAGAAGTTTGAGGAATCACGTCTAAAACCCAAAAAAACAAATGGGGCACAAAGACGCAAAATGGCCATTCAAAGAGCCAAACAACGGGGGGAGCCTATCCTAAAAGAATCAGGAAAGGAAGACAAAACCCCAATGTACACCTCCGGACTCCGGCACCAGGGCAAACCACTGGAAGTGTTGACCCCAAAAAACCGGGGCCAACGCCTACCAAAAGGGGCAGGTCACTAGGTAGCACTCCATCATCAAGTGAAAGTGCTCCTAGGACATGCCCCAAAAAGAGCAAAACTGGGGGAAGCGGTGTGGAGCGGGTCATCCCCCCCCCAACATGGTTGGGGGGAGGGCTCTGGGACATACCAGCAAGCCCTCAAGGCGCTTAAAAAGTGGTGTTGGAGGAATACCCGAAAAAAGAACTTACAACTGATCAGGGCAGAGCCGTTCAGCGGGCCATCCTGGCCCAGGTCTGGAAGAGTAAAAACTCCCAGGGACCTCAGTTCAGGAATGGATATGTTGAGAAAGGGGCTGTCCTGATAACCTGTGAAAATCAGAGTGCCAAGGAATGGCTCATGGCAACGGTGCCTACCATCCAACCATGGGAAGGGGTAAACCTTAGGGTAGGCCCCTATGGAGAAATTATTAAAACCACTAGGGTGGCTATGTGGGTGCCGAAAAGAATCTTATAAATCCGTTCTTTCTCTTCACCAAGATGATGGAGATAGTCTGACGAAGAAAAAGACTACATATTTGCCTGTCTCTCCAGCCTTCTTCACCTCGTCCTAACCTGAATGACCCCGACTTCAATATTACCATAGAACAAGACCTATCAATAGTACCTTTCTCCTATCCACTAGAACCATTCACACCCAATGAAGTATCCCATACCACAACTCATCTACAGTAAAGAAAGTATGTGTTGGGAGGAGGGGTCTTTCTAATTGAAGAGACAAATCTCCTTATCCGGGACGATAGATGCCGGTTTATCGCCGATCTGATAGGGTTTCCACTTCTGTAATCGGTGGGAGGATGAGGACGATCTAAGGGGTAGTGGAGAAAAGAGATGACAAATTAAAAATGAAAATTAATAAATAAGTGTTAGTGAAATTAATATTGAAAATAAAAAACAATTTATTAATACTTTGAAAATTATCTGACGCAACGTAATATTATCGTTAGACGTGAGAGTACAAATTAAATTAAATAAAAATAACATGCAATATCTTCTGCTGAATGAAACAGTCAAATTAAAATAACCAATTGATACAAAACAAAATAATAAGTAAATTGTAATAAATTAAATTCTAACTTGAAAATCAAAATATTGCTATCGATTGAATAACAAAGTTGGTCACGAAAATACCGGATCCGGATAATCTTAAATCAGATTTACCTTTAGTCGATTTTATCGAAGATGAACAGAAATTAACGAAATAAGGGTTAACTCTTAAAATTTAGTAACAAAACTAAACAAAATAATCGAAAGTAAGGGGTGAATAATATTAAATGAATAATTGTTCCTTAAATGCGCATTTGAGGTGAGAGAAAAAAAAATGATTAAGCAAGCTTGCATGCAAATTGTAACGAAAGTATAAATACAAATTTTGAAGTCCGATGTCGATGTTCACGTTGATGGATCGATGAACGAAGGAGATTCGAAGTCCCTGCGGTGGATTTCCGGCTGTCCGGATGAGCGAAGATCGACGAAGTCCTGCTTCTGCTGGTCGCGCAGCGAAATTTTCTGGCCGTGATTCTCACGATTTGGGCTGATCGAGCACAGGCGATACCAAGTACTCGGGACGATGATTCCCCGAGTGTCGATAAAGTTCTCCCTTTTTTTCTTCGAAGACAAACGAGCGAAACGATGACGAAAAAGAAGGGTGAAGCGAAAAAAAACAAAAAAATGGAGTCGCACTGGTCAAGGCCTGAGAACCGAATGAACCCACCGCCGAGCGGAGTGTTATTGTTGCTCGAAGGCGGATTACCTCGGTCAACAACTGGCCTGCGTTATCTATTTCTCAACGCCCAACGATAAATTTAAATTTATTAACGAAACTCATTTTACGCTTCTAAAAGGTTCAAAACAGAAGGAAAAGGGAAAAGGAAAATAAAAGGAAATCACAAAGGAAACATTTTCCCGAAGGTCTAGTATTCTTAAAATATTGGGCAAAATGCACGAGCTCAAACAGTATGTTTTGACCGAACCAGCCGAAAAATCCTTCGACTCCTATCTAACAAAATCTGTAGTTTTCCTTATGTCTTGCTGAATTGGCAAAACTCTACCCTCTTAACTTACTTGAAATGCTTCCATCGGTAGCTTTTCTTATTTCTGGAAGATTCCTCTCAATTCCAACTACGCCTATTCGTTTTTTATTTAATAACAGTTTGGCTTTTGGGGGTGGTGCAGTAGCAAATTGCTGAGGTAGAATTTCCCCTCAAAGCCAGTGTTCCTGAGCAAGTTGACAAACCTGTCGAATCTTCCTGCCAAGATCTTGCTCGATTTTGTGAAACCGAATGCACTGGGAGATTTCCTCTTATTTAGACAACATAGTATAGAGGAAATGACAAGCACATCAACCCTTCATCTTCTTGATCTGTGGTGCCCGGTGATGCCCATCAAATCCTGTGAGTGGTCCAAACCACCTCACCTACTACGTGTGAATTCTTTGCATTGTTGTCGTGTAGCTTAATGTTCCTAGCCCTGGTCACATGGTACTCGTATTCCAGTACGGAATTGTATAGTTGATTCTTCCATTACCAAAGGGCTGCTCTGTTGAGGTCATTACGTTTTGAACATCGCAAAAAATAGTGTCAAAACTCAAAAGTATATTACATATCTACAAATAAATAAACATATTGGCATAAGGATCATAGATTATAAGTATTAAAAAAAAACAGCTTGTTTATATTTATTTATTTTTTAACTTAAACATTTACAAACTATAGTTGACGTTCCTTATAAAAAACAAACATAAACTCTTATTACTTTTTTTGTTCATTTGTTTGTAGTCGATACGGTAATAAATTGTTATAAAGTCGTTTCCCTTTGTGTGAAAAACAAAATTATATGTAACCCTCTTCTTATGGATTTGGGCACAGGGCGTTGATTTAAGGCCCTACGCTTTGTTGTGGACTAGCAGCATGAGAATTGGCGACACTCATCTTTTCAAAGGCCTAATTTCCTCAGGGCTTTGAGGTCTACGTCCCCGTAATAATCCTCGCTGTAAAAAAAAATCATTCCAGTTAATAAACAGATACAGGTTCGAACAGTAGGTGCGTATGTTCAAAACAAATAAATTTATTTTACAAAATTATGTATTTCTCTGTTATGATTGTATAGTATAAAAAACTTAAAGAAGAAAGCAAAGAAAGTTTAGTAGAATAGTTTAAGACAGAATAAAAGAGATGGTGGTGTCCAGTAACCATGTACCTCAACCTTGCGTCAGATACGATAGTTCTAATTTCTTTCTGAGCTATTTGGCCCAATGGACAATCATAAAATCATAAGCTTTCGAGTGAGATAGCAACCTTCTCAGAAATCAAAAAACCGCGAAATTTTCGACATTTCTTCAGTCTTGGGCGTTTTTAACCAAGAATAACTAGTCTAAATTTGCTACAATTCGAGATCACAACCGTCTCTGCAAACCCGATAGTTTCCGGGATATAGCATTTCTGAATTTATCGATGTTTGCGAACTCAAAATTTTTGATCAATATTTTGTGTTTCTGTAGTAATTTCGATATTGTATGGATCCAGAAGAGGTTGAGGGGATCCATAGAGAAACCCCTCCCTCCTACGTATTTTCACATAAGTGAGGATTTTGTGAGCATCTCATTTATGCTATGGGCAAGTTCTTACATTCAAAGGGGTGTGTTTGTTTTGGCTCATTCTCGAATTATGAAGGATAAGCGAGAAAAAATTTCGAAGCTGCAGAAGTGGTTCTGATCTTAAATCTTAGCAAATTTAGTTTACTTTAAAACGTGCTCAACAGTTATGATGAAAAAAAAAACAAGGCATTCAGGGTTAAAATCGCCAAAAACTGAAGAAAGGTATAAAAATTCACGTATTGGAACCCCTCATTGGAATAAACAGGCAAAGAAAGGTTGTGGGAGGGTAAGAAGGAGAGAGACAGATAAAGGAGATAAGAAAGTGTGAGAGAAAGATAGAAAGAAAACTAGTTGATGTGCAGTTACATACACTGATTGTCACTAGAACGAACTATCACAAAACAAATCAGGAAAAAAGAGGGAAAGAGAAAGAACAAGACTGAATCAAAAGAGAGAAAAAAAATTAAATGTAAATATGTCAATGAGTTAAACGACTAAAGAGAGGGTTGAGAATGTGAGATGGAAACAGGGTGATGGTATGAAATAGGTATTAAATATAAAACAAGTTGACATACAAATGTTGTACGAGAGAGAGAGAGGGAGTGAGAGAGAGAGAGAGTGAAAGAAACAGCGATAGAAATATAAATAAATCTGGATTAAAAATTTTGTATATGTGTATGTGTGTTGAGTGAGAGAGAGGGAGAGAAAGAAAGATAAAATAAATGCAAGTGCAAGAAAAAAGATCATCAGATTGACGGATAAAACGACAAAAAGTTAGGTGGTATTTTTATAAAGAATGAGGGAGGGAGGGAGCGAGAGAGGGAGGGAGAGAGACAGACACACAGACAGAACGGTAGAAATACGCAAGTGCAAGAAAAAAGGACATCAGACTGGCAGATAAAAAGACAAAAAGTTTGGTGGATATTTTTAGAGAGAGGAGAGAGAGATAAAGTGCATGTGCAACAAACAAGATCATCAGACGATAGAAACTAAAAGTTTGATGGACAGACTTAGAAAAATGAGAGAGGGAGGGAGAGAATTTCAGTGAATTGAGTGAGAGGGAGAGAAAGAAAGAAAAGTGAAGAACAGCGAGAAAAGAAATAGATATTAAATAGATCGATAAGATTTATTAAAAGTTATAGAAAAAAATGAGTAGGGGATTGACAGTATTTGTTGTTTGAGGTATAACATAAATAGAAAAGTTTATGGATTGGTTAGATAGATCGGCAGACAGACTATTAGAAAATGAGAGATGACCAGAAAAAGATGCTTAAAAATAAAATTAGGAAAGAGAGAGTGGGAAAAACTAAAATTCAAATAGATTCACCTAAGAAGATAGATTGATAGGGAGAGAGATGAGATGAGTGAGATTTTTTTAATAAAATAAATAAAATTATAAAATAAAATTATTATAAAATAATAAAATTATTTTTCAACAGCTTGTCCGCTTGAGTCACATTGGGTCTTCATGAAAATTGCCTTACAGGCGTCAAGAAAGATTTAAATTTAATTCTGGCAGATTTTGGGATTTTAGGTGGGCGGTATGTTTTTTTTTTTTTTTTTTTTTTTTGCGAGTGTTCGCAAGAGCAGAGGTTATACCAATCCTCGGGGTGCCGTTGTTCTTGAAAAAAGCCCGTTCGAATGCAGGGCCGCTGGATTCGAACCCGGGACCTTTATTTTACAGTGATGAGCGCCGTGTCATCAACGCCTAGACCGTTGCGGCCACCGACGCCCCCACAGATTTTAGTTATGATGTTTGTTTATTATCATGACTAATTAGAATATATGGTTTACTTACTACTTTTTACTGTATTAAATGAGAAATTTAAGGCAATTGACGTCGTCTACGTCCATTATACAACTTACACAACATTAAGTAAAGTGATAATCATTTCTGAGTGTTTTACGTAAAAACTGTTTGATTTTGGATGTTGACATTTGTTCCAGAGCCCTTTTGCAATTGTGCAATACAATACAGATGATCCAATTGTAAGTATGCCAGCAGGTTTCACTTTTTCGGCCGAGGATCAAGTTATGCCAGACTGTCTTCATTTGTGTGAATATAAACATATTTTAGGAACGGACCGACTTAAAGAGACATTTGGGACAAGGTCTCGAGATGAAAAAGAGGACGAGAAGAAAAATTTCATATTGGGTAGGCTGTATTGCCTTCCTGCTTTATACGGTTGTAGTTAACTATCAAACAAATCAGGTCATGTTCGTGAATTGTTTCGCCCACTGATCAGTGAAGAACAAAAAGTAGTAATATTTTATCTATCATTCTTGAATTTATTATTATTTATTAACATGTGATTGGGTGTATTTTTAATAAATAGATTATGAATATTCCCAAGGGCGTCCTAGAAACCTTGAGTTGTTCGAATTATGAATATTTTACATCGTGGAATTTCGTAATTGTGAGAATTAAGGATTTGTTTTTCATCTAGCCGACCCGCCCGAGGCGGCCTTTCTTATCGGGGTGAAATCGGAAAGATTATTCCCTATTTTCTCTTTGCCGTTCTTCCTTTCCTCGACCTACATCACCTAACTATAGCCACAAGTATCCAAGCTTTACCTATAAAAGGACACTGTCGGAAAAAAAGTTTATAATTGCCCAACGAGTTGAAGACCCCGTGACACACTTAAGAAACCGATCCTGAATTTCAAACCCGATTTTTACCAAGATCCTCAACAGCATTTATAAAATATTTGAGTAGCAATCGAATAAAAATGATTTATCAGGATATTTTATCGTGAAACATAAGAGATAAATTAAGTGCGAAAATTCTTTGGCATAAATTCAATAAAATCTTAGCCGGCAAACAGATTTGAAAGTACGATGCGCTAGGCAATAGCCTATTTTGGATAAAATAATAATATTTTCTATGTGTCAACTTTCTTTTTACAAAACAATAATTTAAGTGAAGTTCACATCCTTAATAAACCTAAAACAACCTCCACTTTGATCAAACTTTCAAAGTCATGTCTTTAAACTGAAATTTGGAACAAACATCAGTTGTAAAAGTATTAATTGGTCTAGACAGTGATTAAAAGTGAGGAGAGAGAGAGAGAGAGAGAGAAAGAGAGAGAGAGAGAGAGATGGAAGGGAGATTATATTCTGTTAGAGTTAAACTGGCAACAAGGCAGGAAAAAGATTAAGAAAAGGACAGAAAGACAGAAAAAAACGAAAGGTATGCAAGAGTAATAGAAAAAGAAAAAGAGAGAGGGGGAAATGAAATTCTTAGAGAGATAAAACTGGCAACGAGGCAAAAAAAAAGTTAAGATAGAGGCATCAGCAGACATAAATAACCAGAAAGAGGGAGAAACAAAGAAAGAAAGAGAGAGCGAGAGAGAGTGAGAGATGAAAGGGAGATTATATTCTGAAGAGTTAAACTGGCAACAAGGCAGGAAAAAGATTAAGAAAGGGACAGAGAGACAGAAAAAAACGAAAGGTATGCAAGAGTAATAGAAAAAGAAAGTGAGAGGGGGGAAATGAAATTCTTCGAGAGATAAACTGGTAACGAGGCAATAAAAAAGTTAAGATAGAGGCATCAGCAGACATATATAACCAGAAAGAGGGTGAAACAAAGAAAGAAAGGGAGATTATATTCTGATAGAGTTAAACTGGCAACAAGGTAGGAAAAATATTAAGAGAGGGATAGAAAGACAGACATCACCAGACAGAAAAAAAGGAGATAGAGAGGGAGAGAAATGAAATTCTGAGAGAGATAAACTCGCAACGAGGCAAGAAAAAGTTAGTTATTAATTAAGTTAGACGCAGAGAGACAGTCATCAGCAGACATAAACAACCAGAAAGAGAGAGAGAGACAAAGAGATCAAAGGGAGGTTACATTCTGATAGAGTTAAACTAGCAACAAGGCCGAAAAAAGATTAAGAAAGGGACAGAGAGGCAGACATTAGCAGACGGAAAAAATAAACAACGAAAGTGAAGAATACACGGAAATATAATGTGATATGATATATTATGTGGGAATGATTAAACTGCTTCTGATCATATTCTAAAAATTTGAAATTTAAAGCATAAAACAATGCTTTGTTTGTGAAATCAGGCTGTTCTGTTAGTGAATAAATGTTGGGCGAAAATCTTAATTTGATTATCAGTATAGTTAGGTCTGGAATTTAAACTATAAAATAGTTTATTTAATTTTTATATCAAAAGTTTATTTATGTCTAATTTAGCACTGTGGACCGTTGGTTTTCCGGTATTATGTAAAATCAAAAAAGGGGGGAAAAATGACGACAATTTCCAAAGTTATATCATTTCAACGCAGCGGCGTTAAAGCCCGCTGTGATTTCATCAGTGTCCATTATGTAAACAATTATGGGCATTAAGGAATTTCAGTGTGGAATTGAAGGGGAAAAATCCACCGGGTCGCCCCCTACCCGGTAGGAGGACTGCCACCTGGCTGCCGCGTACCTCCGGGGGAAGATCATTTGCATAATCGATAAAGTAAAATAACAATATTCCGCCGACCTTGTCCAAAGCGGAATATCTGGGAAGGCCGGCTTTCCAAAAGACCCAAGTCCTTGGGTATGCCCAAAGGCGACGACTTTGACAGGAATTTTAATTGATTTTTATTTTGGAAAAATGCTTTCGCCCATCGCGACCCTCTGGCGGAATTCGTTCAACTTATCTAAATAGGACATCATAACATAATAATAATAATGTCACCTGCTCGTTTGTACCTGTCCATTCAGTTTAATAGTAGGCAAAGAAATGAAGTGAAAAAACTTTTAAAATTTTACTTTGTTTGTTTTAGAAACAACAATTTCACGCTTTTTCATAAATTAACAGCAAATTCGGTGCTAATATGAGAGAATTTTACTTCGCTAAGTACATTCAGTGAGATTGGGCAAAATCGTTTACTTGTTGAAAAAGTTGAAAAGAATTGTACTAAATATTACGAGAGTCGTAAAAATAAATACCATAAATTTAAATTTACAGGCATATTTAGCGGAAATGTGATGTGATAATGTCTCTTATTTCGCTGGTAAATTGGCAAAATTAGTCTCACATTAAACTACAATTTCATATTGTAAAACATCTATTTTTCAACAATATCTTTTCCTGCAAATCGTACATAATTTAAAGAATAAAAATGATCCTTTACTATCTTAAAAAAGGAGATTTCATACGAAAAAGAGATTTGGGAAGTGGAAAAAATTGGTGAGAAAATAAACCATTGAATTTTAACCATCTTCGAAACAGATTTCACATAGAAAAACAGATTTGGTTGAATTGGTGAAACCTCAAAAGAGGATAGATTGCACAAGAAAAAGAGATTTGGTTGGAAAAATAAACCAATGATTTTTAACCATCTTCGAAAAACAGATTTGGTGGAATTGGTGAAACCTCAAAAGAGAATAGATTGCACAAGAAAAAGAGATTTGGTTGGAAAAATAAACCAATGATTTTTAACCATCTTCGAAAAACAGATTTGGTGGAATTGGTGAAACCTCAAAAGAGAATAGATTGCACAAGAAAAAGAGATTTGGTGGGAAAAATAAACCAATGATTTTTAACCATCTTCCGATTTTAATGCACATTAGTGTAAAACTAATTTAACCTAAGAATCTTTTGCACAGTTTAAGTTAAGAACTCCTTTTACAACTGTACCATATTTGGTTGGTGAAGCGGCAAAAAAATGTTTATCTTTTATCCATCATGTCTTTCAAAACAAGATTTTTTTAAAACCTCAATGTTAAAAATATTTTTAAAACTTCAATCTGCTAAATGGCCAGAAGAAAAATGAACAGACTAAAAATTGAGCCATGACAAAACAAGTTTCAAGTTATCATTGGTGACGCGTCAAAAATTGGTTCTCTACCGTTTTTAATGCACATTAATGTTCATAAAAGCAAGTGATAAACTAATTTTACTTATGAATCTTTTACAAAGTTTAACTTAACAAGTCCTTTTTGCAACGAGAAGTACCATATTTCGTTCATAACGCGGCAAAAAAATGTTTATCTTTTATCCATCAAGTCTTTGAAACTAAGCTTTATTAAAACATCATATATTAAAAATATTTTTGAAAATTCAATCTGCTAAATGGCAATAAAAAAAGTGAACAGGCTAAAAACAGAGCCATGATAAAACAAGTTTTAATGTTTCGTTGGCGACGCGGCAAAAATTGGTTCACCTTCGATCATATTAACATAACGCTATGTCATATTTCTATCCACCGTTTTTAATGCACATTCATGTTCATAAAATCAAGCGATAAACTAATTTTACTTATGAATCTTTTACAAAGTTTAACTTAAGAAGTCCTTTTACAAAGAGAAGTACCATATTTCGTTGATAACGCGGCAAAAAATGTTTATCTTTTATCCATCATGTCTTTCAAACTAAGATTTGTTAAAACCTCAAATGTTAAAATATATTTAAAAGTACAATCTGGTAAATAGCCAGAAGAAAAATGAACAGACTAAAAATTAAGCCATGATGAAACAACTTTTAATGTTTCGTTGGCAGGGGGGCGTCGGTGGCCACAACGGTTTAGGCGTTGACACGGCACTCATCACTGTAAGGTAAAAGTCCAGGGTTCGAATCCACCGGCCCTGCATTCATTTCTTCAATAGCATTAATTAAAAACCATTGGAAAATATCAAAATTGACGAGAAAATTATTTCAACGCGGCGACAAGTTGGTAAAATAACTGTAAACCTTGATCATGTATCATAAAAAATCGTTGCACATGGGATTATATTTAATTATAAGGTTTCAAAGTAATCATGCAAAAATTGGCATATATTAACTTCTCATTAGGGTTTTACAATTACCCACCCTATAAGAAGTTGATGGGACCGGCGGATGGTGGACAACCTTTAAAATGGACTAGATTTAAAGTCAAATTTATGTTTGGCATAATACTGACATTTGTAGTAGAACGTACGAAAGAGAATCAAAACGAATGGCATTAGTTAAAAGAAACGCTAGGTTTGTGAGGCGTAAAATATTTTGCACCCACCGTTTTAGAAAAATTACGTGTTTTTATATTATTATATGCTTGTTTTAATAAACGATACATACTGTGAACTATAAAATCTAAATTAAATAAACAATAATTTTAACTGCTTGTTGAAAATGATGCAAACAAGGTTAACTGCGCAAAATGCAGTTATTTCAACACGACGCACCGTATTTCGTTGATGACGCAGGAAAACAGGGTGCAATTCGTGCAAATCATCAAGTCTGTCAAACTGACAATTTCAAACTATGATTTATTACAAAATAAGCCCCAAGGAATATCGAGTAATCTGGGATGAATGCGTGACTTCTGGCGACGGCATAAGATGTTTTTTTCTTGTTGTATTTAAATATAAAACCCTTTCAAAATAATATTAATATAATAAAATAAGCTACTTTCTTCTTGGAGTATTAGGTCTTTTTCTGCCTTCCCCGTTTAATAAAACTGTATTCGATATTTAATTTTAAATGACAGTTTTTCTAGCTCTGATAGCGAAACGGCAGGCGACAAAGCGAGTGAGAGGCGACTTTTTCGAAAGCGGGCCAGAAAGTGAAATGAGAACTGCCTTGTTAAACCAGTGTAGGACTGGATTGTTCCGAATCTCGTTATTTCTGTTTGGAAACCGTGGAACTTGACCGACCGTATGTCCAAAATGTGAACGAGTTACGTATCCTAAAGAAACTTTCTTTTAAATAACATAATTATACAAAAATTAAGAAAAAAACTGATGTAAAATATAATAAAATTAGGTACGATGATTTTTTTGCTCTATGAAATGGTTATCTGCATTGAATTTTTCTTGAATAATTAATTTATATTAACAGCAATATTTCAGTGTATTATTAATACTAATATTTTTTAAATTGACAATCGTTGTAAACCTTTAATATTTGATTTTGGAACAAGTTTTATTCTTCATAATATTTTTTTTGTTTTTGTAGCATTGAAAGAAAGATTTGTGAAAGTTATCAAAATGTCAGTAAGTTATTAATTCATTTTTATGTTTTAGTTTATAAATATATAAATCAGTCATTGTTATTGCTAAATATTATCATTCGTAACAATGCGTGGTAAAAAATTATTTATTAGTTAGTATGGGCAGATGCTGAGAAAACTGCATTCTCAGTTAGCATGCGCAGTCGTTGTGCATATCATAAAAAAGCATGCTTTTATAGTAAAGATCTGAACAGATAGAATTAAAGGCAAAGGCTGATCAAATAAAAGAAAAGGTAAGAAACAACTATTTTAATTATCAAAATAATAAAATTAAAATAATAATAATAATAATAAAGATACAATTTCAACAATGTACAGTTTGTTTAGTTGGCGTGTTTAACTAGGACGGGATTCGGGAGCGGGCGGAGGGGAAGGAAGGGTTGAAGGGATTTATTTAAATTATTGGAGGTTTTTTTTATTGTGTGATCAGTCTTGTAGGATGGTCTGTACTATTTATTGGTCCGGGTGCTGCTGCGGCCTGGGTGAAGCCTGCGGCCTGGGCTTGGATGAGCCCGATTTCGAGTTTCCTTGAGGCCTAGAGGCTCCGCCGTTTCCGAGGGCCAGCTCGCTCTTTCTGATGCTCTTCAGGTCCAGTTCGCCGTAGTAGTCTTCGCTGTAAGGGGGCGGGCAGGTAAGAGTTAGAGAGTGAGTGTGAGAGAGAGACGCAATAAAGAGCAAGGCATGCTTTGTTAATAGTCGAAAATAAGAAATATCAAGATGCATGAATTTCAGTGAACCTGTGCAGATTTTCCTTAATAAAGTTAAATAAATTACGACTTATCCATAGAAAATAGCAGAAGTCATTTGTTTGTGAAGCATTCACTGAAACTCTTCATGCAATGCGCAATACTCTGTTTTTTCTCGTTTTGATCTCAAGAGCAAGGCAATGCAATGATTTAAAAAAATTAAAAAAAGAATTATTCAATGCAAATGAGCTGTTATCATTCCACGAGATTTTAAGGAGAACTTACCATCCGGGAACGTCTTCGGGGTCTTCGCAGGAGCCGTTTCCTTCGGTATCACCGATTTTAAAGACGGTTCCGATGGGGCAGCCGTATTCCCTTGGCGTGCTGTCGAGACAGATGTAGTATTTTCTGCAGTCGTCGGGGTGGGCGTGTCTGGAGAAGGTTCCAGCAGCTGGGACCTCTGACGGAGTGGGGCAGTTGAAACCTCCTGCTACTTCTGCGAATTGATAACCAACGTCAGCCACTCCGAATTCGACTAGGGCGTCTTTCAATTTTTACCTTCGACTTTACAGTCGCTGACTTGGTCGGCCCACATGCAGACACGGGCGTCCTTGTCGTAGGCGAGACCGGGAGAACATTGGTACCTGGAGGCTTCTCCGTTCCAACAGTTCCAGAATGTGTCGCATTTGGCGTCGTCGGGGAAGATTCCGTACAATCTTGGGCAGTGGGGGGTCTGTACTGGTGGTTCTACAAAATAAAAACCAAATTACAAAAACTGAACAATTTCACATTTTAACCATATAAAAAAATTGAATAGTTTTCAAAATACCCTAACTATATTAGGTGTACTATTGTTTCTGTTTGTTTGTTCTTTTGTTAGTAGTTTAGTAGGTTTTTGCATTTATTCGATCATTGGTGTGATTGTGTGTGTGAGAGCAAAAGAGAGATAGAGAGAGAGTGAGAAATTTTGAGAGAACGAGAGATATTAAAAGAGAGAGAGAGAGAGAGAAAGAGAGAGAGAGAGAGAATAAGAGAAGGGAGAGGTTGCAAAAAAAATTGTGTAATATTTATTTTGATAATCTCTAGTTGTAAGTAAATCAGTTATAAATAATAAAGTAAGCAAATCAAGGATGAAGCCATGAAAGAAAAAAACCATTTTCTGATTTCGAGTTTCGGCTGTATTTAGGAAACGTCTCTATGGAGAACTCCTGAGGAAGGCGTTAAATACAGCTGAAAGCGCGACATGAGAAAATAACTTGGTTTTTTTACTTTCATGTGTCTATGAAGGTAAAATGTTTTTGTCTTCATGGGTCTACCCCCCCCCCCCATATTAAGTTTTATAAGACATTTTCATTTGTTTTCTCACTTTACATTTGTTGTTATTTTATATTGAAATATATTTTTTATTGTGTACTTTGATAATCTTGTTTTTACATATCAAAATACTAATTGCATAACCATTTATATTCCTGTCCTTATAATTTGTCTTGTAAAATGAAACGATTCTTTATTCGAAGAACAAACTACTCCAGGTTTCAAAACGAATTATTAACTTTGTAATTGTTTAACTGAATTGTTTCTTTGTCTGGAGTCAGACATGCTTTAATGATTTAATCGTCCGAACAATTATTGCAAAGGGAGCCAGGGATGTAAATTTGAATTTTAAAACAGTTCTCCGTCCCGTGTACGAATTTCGTAAAAGTGAAGGGAATTGCGGCCGGGAACAAGTGGCGAAATCCGATTTTCAAAGGATTGGAATATTTTAATCGTCACTCTATTTTTGAATGTTGGTCCTGATTCGCCAAGTCTCGCCGTTTATGACGGTTCAACCTGCTTCATTGTACGTTTATACTTCTTTTTTGTGGAAATTTTCTTTAAAGGGACCAAAAATTTGAGATATTTTTAAAAATTATTTTGTTAGAATTTACGTTTTTCTATGGAGTTCAATGGGTAGATACTGCGCCTTCACGACAGTCCGGTGTTGCGGGTTTAGTATCTTCTCCTTAAAGTGTACTTTGAGGTATTTGTAACAATTACAAACTTACATGGACAAAATTTTATTATTTTTGTGTTAAAAATTTTTTTTCAAACTGTACTTTTTCCCGTGAAAGGTCAAGGTCAAGTGATATATAAAAAAAACCGCCGTCGAAGACGGAACCCCGGGTGTCGAAAGTGTTGCCCAACTCACTTAAGACTTTCACCCCGTTGATGCAACCCCCTAGCCGTTTGAATCTTAGACGGCCGAAGAAAGGCTTTACAGCCTCTAGTAAAGACCGTAGAAGGGTAGAAAAGATTTTTTTTTAAATAAAGAAAGGAAGAAAAAGAGAGAGAGAAAGAAAAAAAACCGCTTTCACTTATGGCATCGGTAAAAGATTGTCTTTTATGTAATACCGGGGAGGGGTGAGGACCATACTTGAAGGTTGATTGGGTGTGGATTGGGTAATAAATGACGTAATCATCAATGGAAGGGGAGCCACACCTATACCAAGGTGACCGTTATTCTTTCCTTTCCTTATTCTTTAAACATCTTTCAGCTATAAAAAGAAAACTTCATTATTTATAATTATGGTGTTATGATTTTAATGGACAAAATGTAGACTGTATGGGTTTTAAACACTTTAGTAATAAATTTGGATAGATTAGTAGTGTATATCATAAATCATATGTTTTAAGCTGTTTGAATAAACTCTTTATGACTTCGTAAAGTTTTACCACTATTAATCTTTGCTATGTTTAACTTTTTAATTTAATTAAGAAACATTGTTAATTTATTTTTAAAGATTCAAAGTGATATTTGAACTTTAGTGTTTTTTAAGCGTAAAGTATTTACCGAGTTGTGTCCTGTCGCCACAGTCGACGTTGTGGAGGTAATCGCAGTTTTCTTTCAGGTACTTGGGGTCGGTGTCGTCGAAGGCGAGCCCATTGCCGCAAGTCTTAAGTTCGGCTTGGCCGTTATCACACTTCCAGTATTTATCGCAGGACAGGTGGTGAGGGTAGAAGCCGTAGTCGTCGGGACATTTGAAGTCCTCTTTTTGCGCAAGGCCTGTAAAAATGCAATACAAATATTGAAAGATTATTTTTTATATGATTATTAACTATTTATATTAATAGGCCCGGTTGTGCTCTCGTTAACATAGATTACAGATATTCAGGACGCCTTGTCGATTCTCATCCTTGTCTTTCACCGATCAACGTCAACGACCCGGCTTCCCATTCGAAAAAGACATTTGAAACAAAAGGCGGAACCTTCACGTCTCACCGGCGAGACGTGTCCCAGTTTTCAAATATGGAGAGAGCTTTTCTTGAGGAACTGTTGACCTTTTCGCTCAGGCGGACGTCAATGAACTACACTTGAGCAACATTAATTGAGCTTTTTTTTAAATCGTTCGGTTGGTCAATTAGGTCTATTATTTACCTGAAGTGTTTTTTTAAACAAAAAAAGAAATAACTCTATCATGATACATGATATAAACACAAGCCAAGCAGACTTATTGCATCACCGAAGTTTTTAAAACAAGCTCATTTCATCAAGATGAACTTGAAAGCTATCAGTATTAAATAAAAATTATACACTTAATCCGCATATTTGATTATTTAATTTTTATTCATTTTATATTTTATATAGTACAACCACATCCAGTCGATATTTTAAAATGATAAATGAAATGACTTCTAATTTTTTAGAAACTTCTACGTGAAATTTATCTGTTTGTTTTTTTCTGGTTGTTCTTTTTCTTACTGTTTGTTTTATTTTTGAACAAATAAATAAATACAGCTCCTAAGTTAAAATACGACAGAAAGAAGAATAAGATTGTAAATAAAATAATCTTAAAAAATCCAAGAGATTCCATCTTAAATGGATATTGAAAAGGTTTATTTTTTAATATTTGACTTGTTTACTTTAAAGAAAAAAACCAAGTTGACATTTATTCAGCCAGCGCAGGAGAATTCTTAGAGGGACTTAACTGGCAAAACGCCATGGGGCCCAAACTGGGCTGTAAAGCCACTTAATAAAAAAAAAATTATTTTGAATATTTCCAATTTTCCAATACACTAGGAAATTCCAATAAATCTTTTGTTTAATAATTTAAGAACGATAATTTTGTAATTTCGTAGTCTTTGTAAAATTGCAATGAATGGGATTTTTTTAAAAATTTTGTCAGGAGTTTTTTTACATGGCAGGAGGTGAAAAAAGGTAATAAATTGCAACCATAGAGTACAACGTTTTGTAGAACTGATTGACAATTATTTCCGTTTTGGGTCCGCTAGCCCTCGCTGGAACTAGCCAGAATTATTAAACAGGATAAATCATCGTGACTTCATGCACTCTCAAACCGATCAAAATTATGAACTTTAATAAATAGTTTCTACATTTGTGTTACATATATATATAAAAGAACGAATATTTTGCAGTATTATACAGAAAATAATTGAAGATATTGTCAATTTAAAAATTGATTTATATACTTTAATAATATGATTATGGCATTTCAGTTTTGTACTATCCAATGACGGATTTTTGGATTTTTTAAATTTTCTTTAGTGTTTATATGACTACTATTACACTTAGGCATACGTAATATGCTATTTTAAAAATCATTTTAAATTTTGAGATGTGTAATTTTCACTTTTATGTTAGTTTTAAGTGTTTGCAAAATCCACTTGGCACTGAATATATCTTTTTTTTTTAATTACACTTTATTCTTTTATATCCACAATAAAATAACACCATTTGCACACGTATTACGTAAAAAATAACTAATCCGTTGATCATTACTAAAATAATTGCGAAAAAAATTATGGTCGGTTTGAGTTTTCTTTGTCTGAGACAGTCCCAGACTTGTTGGGGAAAGTAATTCCTTCGTGCCTTTAATAGGACGCTATCGTTGGTAAAATAATCCATAGTCGGTACCTATTTTTACTTTCTAGGGACCGAAAGGTCGAGAACGGGTGACGAAACGTAGGGAGTGGTCCGTTTATGTAACGGGAAAACTTGAACGGCGACCAAGAAGAGTGCGTGATGTAACACGCTGCACTTGGGCTTTCACTCACCGGACGCTGCGAGGCCTAAGAGAACTAACGCCGCTGAAATTACCCTCATATCTTCACTTTCACTGGTAGACTGTAAGCGGAGGACCTCCGGGGTTGCCATATATATACCAACCCCCTTCCAACTGGCCGGACGGCCGATGAAGAGGGAGTCGTCCCTTCCTTCCTCTCCGGCCGTTCCTATTTCCTCTCTTTCTCCACGCCACTTTCGGTTTCCTTTTCCTACTTTCCTTCTTTTCTTCTGAGGGATCTTTCCCAGCGTTCCTGTTGATGAGGGTCGACCTTGTTTTTCAGAAAGGCAGATAATGATCTGGAAGGTCGAAAATGTACGACGCCAGCGGTCATTTTCCCTCTGTACTAACTGCAACAGTACTTACTCAGTGGATTTTATTTTTGTCAGACTATAGACAATAATAGACTTAATCAAACGAAGCTCGTCAATATAAACAAGATAAAGAAGCTACAAAATCGTCAGCATTTCCAAGTGAAACTTTATCCACTTAATTTTAACTTTTTCTTCATATAATATCAAGCTTAAGAATGCTTTATGCAGAAATTTTCATATTGAAAAGAACATTTTTAGCCGAATTTAGTATGATTGAGCAAAACCTAGAACCTAGAAAAAATGTACAAGTTATTTTTTTAACTTAAGTTCTAGTTTCAAATATTCCAATAATTTCTGGGGTTTTTAATTTCCTTAAGTTCGTTCAAAGTTAAGAAAATCAAATGTTTGTTGTTCCAATGGTATAAATTTTCATTAGTGGATTGATCGACTCAAATTGATATTATGAAATTGACGAAAGCAATTGCAAAATTTGCCAGAATAGTGGTAGCTGTTACAAAAATAATTGTTGAATCAAAAACCACAAAAGAATTTTCTCCTTGTTTATTCATAATTTAATCATAATATCAGCATTTATGTACATATTTACTTGATACAATATTTTCCGTTGTGAAAATCAAATAAACCATTGTTTTTTCACCATTCTTTCAATTTGATCATTTATTTGAATTTTAAAAATACGTAATATAATTTATGTAACAAATTCTAAAACAATCAAACTGCAACAATACTTGGATTTTATAAAATAATAAAACTATATAAAACTATATAAAATAATAGACTTATTCTTCTGCTTCTCAATTCTGACAAGATAAAGTTGCTAAAAAAATTCGCCAGTATTTCCAAGTAAAACATTATACACTTAAATTGAAACTTTTTCTTAAGTTTACTTTAGTAAAATATAATATCAATTTTACTATTTAAAAGAACATTTTTCACTGAATTTAGTATGGTCGAGTAAGAAGGTTTACATGGGCCAACTTACTATTGCCTACTCTGGTTTACTCAAAAACTTCTAAACCTAGAAAAAATGAACAAGTTTTTTTTTTAAAGCGTAAGTTCTATTTTAAAACCTTGCAATAATTTCTGGGTTTTTTAATTTCCTTAAGTTCCTGCAAAGTTAAGAAAACGAAATTTTTGTTTTTCTAATGGTAACATAACATTAGCGGATTGATCGAGTCAAATTGATATATGAATGACGAAAGCAATTTCAAAATTAGTCAGAATAACGGTAGCTATTACAAAAATAAATGTTAAACCAGAAATTGCAAGAAAATGACCTTATTTATTCATAATTTCAGCATAAATGTACATATTTACTTAATACAATATTTGTAGTTGTGCACATCAAATAAATGTATTAAAAAAAACCATTGTTTTTTCACCATTCTTTTAATTTGATCATTTATGTGAATTTGAAAAACAATTAATGTAATTGCCGAAAATTTAGATAATAAATTGGAAGCCAACCAAAATAACAAATTACAATTTCAATAAAAAAAATTGGCATGACCTAGATTGATTTAAAAATATTTAGTTTTTAGAATTTTTTGGGTTTTTGGTAAACTTGGAAAGTGTTTACATTTGTATAATTTTATTGCAATCTACATAAAAAATGCTCTAAAATGATATATTGACATAGTCACTAAAAGCAAATTTGGTTGCTAATGCCTATCACTAGTTGATCTGAACAAATAGAACGGCGAAATAAAAATATTTAAAAAAGGAAAATTTCGTTAAAAAGATTATTTTTTGAGAAACCAGGTCCTAATCACAAGAAGTGTCAGTATTTTGGAGTGTAAAATCACCAAAAAAAGTATGATCCAAATCCGTGACCCACCAACCTCGTCGCTGCCCCTTCTTAGACCTAATTTGTAATTCGTATATAAAAACAACTTTTCACGATTTTCTGTAATCATTGTGCTAAACTAAATACGAAATTGCTATTCATTTTACCTCTAGTTTCTTCAAACTTTATCCTGCTTACTTCATCGGAATTTTTTTTAAAGTACGTAAAACAAAGTCCATTGTCAATAGAAGATTTACTTACATTTAAATCTTTTTCCACAAGCAGGAGTTTAGTTTTTTAAGAGTGATTTTAAAGTAAGTTCTTTCAAAACAATTTCTCCTAAAAATGAACTTTAAATCCATCTTTTTTTACCATAATTACATTCATTTTTTTATAATTTACTTATAAAAACTTTGATATTTACTTCTATAATTTTAGGGGGCGTCCGTGACCGCAACAGTTGACACGGCGCTCATCACTGTAAGGTAAAGGTCCCGGGTTCGAATCCAGCGGCCCTGCATTCGAACCCACCATACTTACAAATGTGTGGTGATTAGTGACCGGTAATCGATATTTATTTAGAAATCCTGAGATGAGGTCTGGTGTGATGTAGGTTTCAGAAAAACATTTTCTTTAACGTGCCAAGGTTTCGATCTTTATTGAGATCATCTTCAGGGCCTGGGATTTACAAACATTGTTTACATATAACAATTACATTTTGGATGTCGAAAAGTGAATTTATACAATGCAAAATATATTTTTTAGAAATACTTTGATTGAATATATAAAAAATATATTTTTTATATATTCAATCAAAGTATTTCTAAAAAATATATTTTGCATTGTATAAATTCACTTTTCCACATCCAAAATGTAATTGTTATATGTAAACAATGTTTGTAAATCCCAGGTCCTGCAGGTGATCTCAATAAAGGTCGAAACGTTGGCACGATAAAGAAAATGTTTTTCTGAAACCTACATCACACCAGACCGCATCTCACGATTTCTAAATAAATACGTACAATTTTTTGTTTTTTTCAAAAACATCGGCACCTCGAGAGTTGATATAACCTCTGCTGTTGCGAACCCTCGTAAAAAAAAAATTTACACTGCAGTTAGTCTATTTTTTATTAAAACCTATTTTTATGTACTATCCAAACTACATTGTAATATATTTTAAAATAAAGTTAAACAGAAAAATGCAACGCGACTAAATATCTATAACAAAAGAGATCTATACCAACCTGATGAATTTAATGCTGCACGTACTTCACATTCATCATACTTAATTATACCAGGTGTCAATGAGAAACAAGATTAAACTATAAATAAGTATATTAATTATTATCTGTATTAACAAATCAATTAACGTTTCTTGCTTGTTTCTTTTATAACATAGCAAATATAATTTTTTAATCAGCACGCTATCATTTTTATTTCTATTTTTAGTATGTTAAAAAATGACCAGTTAAAAATGCAAAAACGTACATGTGAACAAAAGAGATATCAGTCGGTAGATTAAGTTGAAAGATTTTTTTATAAAAAAAACTTCTTTCTTTTCTTGTCTATAAACAGATGCTGTTATGAAGCACTGGCGTTGTAGTCATATTTCTTTTTAAATCTCAGTTTTTGGTTTCAATTGGATGAAGTAATGCAGGCTTATCGTCCAACTACCTGTGGGGTGTTGTGAACAAGGTGCAATACATTGGACGTATTATTACCAATTAAATTTCCATTGGCTGGGATTCAAAATCAAAACAGTTATCTTGGCAAATAGGAAACGGACTCAGTTGTCAGAGAGTTCTTCTTATTCAGCGATTTCCTCTTTTATTAAGATTGGGATCATCCCTTGTCTTACTTTGATCGACTGGATGAGTAGACAAATCTTTTCCGGTTCTTTGGTCTGAGTTGGTTTATCAACATGCATTGCAAGTAAATATTTTTATTGTACTATTTGTACACCGGAAAATCTAGCACAGACAAATTGGGCTCTTTATGCGGTATTGGAATACAACAATTGTGGCTGAAAGTTCAATTTTTATCGGAATTCCGTCTTCTGCATCAAGTTCGTTTAGGTTTTCTAGCTTGCACTTTTTCCTGATTCAGAATATATAAAAAAAATTAAAATTTTGCTTGTTATACGCGCAATTTTTGGCAATGTAATTAATTGATTCAACAATTCAATTGGTGATATATTTTCAAAAAGAAAAAAAACTCTATTTATTTTATTATCTATCTAGCAGAGAAAAGTTAAGGTTTTGTTATATTGAATTGATTATTTTTATTTTATGATCTTTTATATGTTTACCCTTTATGAATATTTATGCCGATTTTGAGCAACCCAAGATTTTGAACTTTTTTTTTACTTATAGGGCAGACTGTAAGTTAAATCCCGACAGCTGGATTTTTATCCCTGCCGTACTCTATTTTTTAAATTGTACATCGTTTTGTGGTGTGTAGAAGAAAAAAATTAATTGAAATATATTATCGATCTAACTTGTTCCACATTTACAAACAACATAATGAAGTATTTATAATGATTTACGTGAAGCATAAAATTCATTTCATTGCTATATTTATCTTTTGTTATAGATATACGTAGCCACTGTGTGTTGTGTATAGTATTTTACGAAGAGTTGTAAGTCTTCAATTGATGTATGAGGCAAAAAGAGAGTGAGTGAGTGAGTGAGAGAGAGAGAGAGAGAGAGAGAGAGAGAGAGAGAGTGATAATGATGGAAACATAAATAAAACCGAAAAATAATGATATGAGACATCGCGAGAGAGAAAAATAAATGTAGGGTGAAAGAGATTGACAGAAGGAAATTTGGTGTGAGAGAGAGAAAATTTTACTAAGAATTGTAAGTCTTTAATTGATGGATGAGGCAAAAAGAGAAAGAGAGGGAGTGATAAAGAGGGGGAGAGAGAGAGAGTGCGAGAGAGAGGGAGGGATAAAGAGGGGGAGAGAGAGAGAGTGCGAGAGAGAGGGAGGGAGAATGATGGAAACATAAATAAAACCGAAAAATAATGACGTGAAAGAGAGCGAGAGAGAGAGAGAGAGAGAGAAATAAAGTTAGGTTGAAAGAGATTGACAGAAGGAAATTTGGTGTGTGAGAGAGAAAATTTTACGAAGAATTGTAAGTCTTTAATTGATGGATGAGGCAAAAAAAGAAGAGAGGGTGAGAGAGAGGGAGGGAGAGAGAGAGAAAGAGGGATTGTGAGAGAGAGGGTGGAGGGAGCGTGATCGAAACATAAATAAAACCGAAATATAAATGATGTGAGAGAGAGAGAGAGAGAGAGAGTGAGAGAGAGAATGATGGAAACATAAATAAAACCGAAATATAATAAAGGGAGAGAGACAAAATGAAGGTAGGGTGAAAGAGATTGACAGAAGGAAATTTGGTGTGAGAGAGAGAAAATTTTAGCAAGAGTTGTGTGTCTTTAATTGATGGATGAGGCAAAAAGAGAAGAAGAGAGAGAATCAATAAATAAACAAATAGATAAAGATAGAGTGAGAGACTGGCACAAAATGAGTATGTGAGATTGAGAGCAAGAAAACTAAAGAGTAATGAAAAATAGATCGAAAAGAAGTAAAAAATGAATAACTACTCTTGAAAGAAAGAAAAAAGAAAGAGAGAGAAAGAGAGAGAGGGAGAGAGAAAGAGAGAGAGAGAGAGAGAGAGAGAGAGAGAGAAAGCGCGATGAAACACAAATAAAACTGAAATATAATGCTATGTGGGAAAGAGAAAGACATAATTATTTAGATAGAGAAAGTGATAGAGATAGAGATGAAGATAGGGAGATGTGTGTGTGTGTGTGTGTGTGTGTGTGTGTGTGTGTGTGTGAGAGAGAGAGAGAGAGAGAGAGAGAGAGAGAGAGAGAGAGAGGGAGAGAGAGAAAAGGAAAACGACGATTTGGTTAAGTACCTACCATTGAGAGAAAAAAAGAGGTAGTGAGAAAGATAATCAGTACGTTTTTAATAACAACATGACGAATAAGATTGTTTAAGCTGTTAACTCAAAGATTATCCGTAAATTTTATTTTATGTTTTTACGTTTATATATATATAGCCTCTGGTGCAACCAAAGTTGAAACGCTAGTCCTATAAAATATTTGATACGATAACTATGTGCATTTTACATTATAAAACTATTTGCTTAACTAACTTTTTAGTGGTTTTTCAGCTAATACTGTTAGGATAAATGCAATATGTGTTTTTTTATGGTTTTGGTCATACAATGATTAGTACACGAGGTAATTTCACATCATATACACAATTAGTCGTTTCGGGAAGGACTTTAAATAAATAACGTACTAATTGATTCTTCCTGACAAAATACGATTTCCGTTATAGAAAAAAAATGAATTGATTTATTCTAAAGAAAATAGCTTGTCTATTTTACATTTTATTTTGATCGAATAGCGTAGGAAGCTGCAAGGCGAGTTAAGGAGTTTAATACGTTTCGATATTTAAACTTGACCCATTTCTGAAGGTCCCGGACATTAATTCAGAGCTTTTTTCCTACTTAATAAAGGACCAATTGCGGTTTTTAAGATCAACTATTACTTCCGTGACGGCTTTTGCCCAATTCCACGTCTAGGCGGACTCTAAGTTTCCACATGTTGATTAATAGGCGCCTATCTGCCTGACGCAACCCACGTCATGTGTTATTATATAATATTTTTTAGGCCGGATTTTTATGCTAGTAATAAATTAAAAAGTATGGTCGTACATTGGTGTGTAAATCCTCCATTCCTTGTATCCCCTCTTGTTTTACTGCAAAATATGCTCAACTCTTCTACGGTAAAAATTATATAAAACTTTAGAAAAGTAGAAGGAAAGTGGTAAATATGTATGAATATCCTTTCTATCTATTTTTCTATCCAAATTTCTAAATCTTAAAATTTTGCTAATATGTTTTTTAAAATATTTATTCTTTTAAAAGGATCAACGTGATGCTGTGTCAGTTTATACGTTTGAAGGACATGTAATTAAACATTATATAAAGGTCTCTACCGAATGAGGTTAGCATATACACAGCCGAACTTCATGCAGAAGATCATTGAGCATTATAAATCTCAAGGAATTTGTAATGCCATTAATTGGTCCGATTCGAAGAGTGGCCTCGAAGCCAACAAAAATAATTTGTCGGTTGACCCATACATCTTAGAAATTCAGAAATATCTCTATGAAATCGAAACACTTAACAAACATGTGGTATTCGTTTGAGTTCCTAATCATGTAGGCATTTCTGGAAATGAAAAAGCTGATCAACAGGCAAGGAACGCTGCAAATCATCCACAAAGTCACAATATAGTCGTTTGTGTTTAAAACATTATCAAATGAAAGTGAGCGGCAAGATGGAATCTGTAGAGATAGTATGAAGAAATTAAGGTAGTTGTACATAAATGGTCCACTGAGGTACTTGACAGAAAAGACCTTGTGATTCTCTCTAGATTGCGAATAGGTCACATCAGGCTAATCCATAATAGTCTTTTAATAAGCAACAACCTTCCAACTTGTCCTCGATGTATGCGAAGTAGAGAACTTATTATGACCGGGAAACATATTTTGGTCGACTGTCGCACTTTGCAACCCTTTACGCAAAGGCTCAACATTTCGAGTGATTTGAAGGAGTTAGTGGCTCACACTTTTCAGCTTTCTCAATTTTATTGGAATTTATAATGAGATCTAGACCTTTTCTCCAATTGTTATAACATTGAATGTTTGTCTGCTAGTGTTTGTTAGTTGTGCGTGCAAGATTTCTTTCTTTTCAGGAGTTTTTTAGGATGCCGGAGCGGAAAAATGAAATAGAAGGAAATACAAATCGCAATTTAAATAAGAAAGATAGCTCCTTAAAAAACATGTTATTGTGTTTTTGTTTCTTATTATTGTTAACTAGCATTAGTTTATTTATCATATTTGAATGGAAGAATAAAAGGATAACGATGAGCCTATACTCATGCTGAGACTATTGCTAGTCTGACTCCGTTATTACTATTATATTGTCCAAGTGGATCGAAGTCACGAGAGCTCAAGTGGTAGAGCAGCGGCGTATTTAGCCGAAGGTCGTGGGTTCGAATCCCGCTTGTGACACTGACATTTTTATCTCAACCAATACCTTAAATACAAATTAATTAATTGAAAAAAATTATTATTATTATTGGCCATAATGTTTAAATTATCGAACAAAAATTCAAAATTCTAATTAAAGAACGGGAATAAATTTTATAATTCAAAATACGATTTTTGCATACATTTAGCTTTCAAAACGGGGTCGCAAAGGGTCTTATGTCCATCATAGTTTGATATACAATTGCGATAGTCGATAGTGTGAGAGAAATACCGTATTTTCTGTCCTTTTCTCCATATTTTATTACTCAAAAATTGATTAAAAAGAAAATGTTATTATCTTTAATTAGATCATTTCCCAAAATAAAAACGAAGAGGTATGGCATGGGTAGGTAATAAGTCTATCTCTGTTTGATATGCACTTGAGACAGCCAATAAATCAAAAGAAATGCTATATTTCTGCCCTTTTTTTCTTTAACAGCAAAAAAATAATAACTGAAAAGAAAATGTTTAATAATTTTTTAAAGGATAGTTCCTACTCACAGTAAGTAGGAAGAAAATGTTTATATTTCGTTTCTTGAAATAATAACGCAGAGGTATCGCAAGGGTAAGTAATAAGTCTATCCATGTTTGATATACCCTTGAGAAAGTCCATAGAGTGAGATAAATGCCGTATTTCTGTCCTTTTCTCCACATTTTGTTACTTAAAAACTGATTGAAAAGAAAATGTTATTATCTTTAATTACACCATTTCCTGAACTAAAAACGAAGAAGTATCGCATGGGTAGGTAATAAATCTTTTCCTGTTTGAAATACACTTGAGACAGCCTATAAAGCAAAAGAAATGCCATATTTCTGCTCTTTCTTGCTTTAACAGTAAAAAAATAATAACTGAATAGAAAATGTTTTTATTTCGTTTCTTGAAATAATAACGCAGTGGTATTGCAAGGGTAAATAGTAAGTCTATCCTTGTTTGATATACCTTTGAAAAAGTCCATAGAGTGAGAGAAATACAATATTGTCTGTCTTTTTCTCCATATTTTATTACTCAAAAATTGATTGAACAGAAAATGTTATTATCTTTAATTACACCATTTCCTGAACTAAAAACGAAGAGGTATCGCATGGGTAGGTAATAAATCTATCCCTGTTTGATGTACACTTGAGACAGCCAATAAATCAAAAGAAATGCCATATTTCTGCCCTTTCTTGCTTTAAGAGTAAAAAAATAATAACTGAATAGAACATGTTTATATTTCGCTTCTTGAAATAATAGCGCAGAGGTATCGCAAGGGTAGGTAATAAGTCTATCCTTGTTTGATATACCTTTGAAAAAGTTCATAGAGTGAGAGAAATACCGTATTTCTGTCCTTTTCTCCACATTTTGTTACATAAAAACTGATCGAAAAAAATATCTTTATATTATTTTTAATTAGGCCATTTCCTGGAATAAAAACGAAGAGGTATCGCAAGGGTAGGCAATAAGTCTATCCTTGTTTGATATACCCTTGAGAAAGTCCATATGGTGGGAGAAATACCTATTCCTGTCCTCTTCTCCACATGTTATTACTTAAAAACGATCGAAAAAAAGTCATGTATTATCTTCAATTCCACCATTTCCTGAAATAAAAACGAAGAGATATCGCACGGGTAGGTAATAAGTCTATCCTTGTTTGATATACCCTTGAGAAAATCCATAGAGTGAGAGAAATACCGTATTTCTGTCCTTTTCTCCACATTTTGTTTCTTAAAAACTGATCGAAAAAATATCTTTATATTATTTTTAATTAGACCATTTCCTGGAATAAAAACGAAAAGGTATCGCAAGGGTAGATAATAAGTCTAAACTTGTTTCATCTACCCTTGAGAAAATCCATAATGACATATTTATGTCCTTTTTGCTTTGTTAATTGAAAGAACTAAATTTTTGAAAAGAAAATTTCTATTTCCTCGAAATAGAAATTTATTACGCACCGTTGCGACTCCCCTGAGGCTAGGTAAGAGGCTTATAAATATCATAAAAAGAAAGGCGAAGGATCTCCTCTCTCGCAAGCAGAATTTGAAGAAAATAGAGGCCTCTATTCCAGCCACCGCCCTCTTAACTACCACCTAAAGAGGATAGGAACATGTCGATTCCGTCAAGATGAACCAAGCACATCGGCACAGACCCTTTGAGAATGTGAACCATTAGACAAGTTACAGTGCATCCATATCGGTAAGACAATTCTCACAAAGAGGTGCACGATGGGACACCGAGGAAAGTGCTTAGCTTATAGGAACTTTTATTTTTCAATAAGTTAAATGTAAATAATTCCAGCAAAAACCAACAAAATTTTTTTACCCGCATTAATATTTTAAATATAGCGTACATTAATTCTTAGAATTCGTCAATAAATATTTTTTAGAAATGAAATAATACTACCAACTCTATCACTTTAGTAGTAAATCTAGTTCAAAGTCCAGTATATTAAATTTTACTTACTTAGCAAATTTAACTGCTACTTGGTGATGTATTGATTTTATGAAAACGACACTAGTACAAAGGGTATAGAATAGTGTAAATAAGGCAACTTTAATGATTTTCCCATTTTATATTATTAAGATTAAAATGCCATCACTAGAACGAAATAATTGCAATAAAACCAGATCTTACGATATTCACTTTCCGTTTTACTTTGCGGGCAGATCCACCGATGTGAAAGTTCATCGATCTTTCAGTTCAGTGATGCCCAAGGTGTGGAACTGGTTCAAAAAGGTCCTGGTTGACTTCTTCGCTATAAATGTCAAGGATAAACCCGGTTTGAAGTTATTCTTGGACAATGAACTGCTCATCTCGTTGAATAATAAGTCAGGGTTAAAATCTATTCATCGAAAACGTCCTGAATGATTGATGATGGCGCTGTTGACGAAAGAGTCGTACTGCTGAGGATCCGCGATGTTCGATACAAATCCATAGAGTTAAATGTTTATAGGAAAATTCAAATGTTTCTATTATAGCCAGTAGTTCAACTCCATTGACAATCGAGACAAAGCGTAAAGAAAAAAGAACCCAATTTTTTGGGTTTAATAACTATTGGAAATATTATTATTACATAATACTGGATTTAGTAGTTCAATTTAATTTGTTAAATTCTCATCATTCTCTCTCTCTCTCTCTCTCTCTCTCTCTCTCTCTCTCTCTCACACACACACACACACACACAGAGTTCCACGGCTTTTGTCGTCACGTTATCTTTTCCGAAAATTAGAGAGAGGATCTTTGCGACTATTGTCACTTTGTCTGTCTGGCTGCCTTTATCTCTCTCCCTCCCTCCCTCCCTCCCTCCCTCTCTCCTCTCTCTCCTCTCTCTCTCTCTCTCTCTTTCTTTCTTTCTTGCTTTCCTTCTCTTTCTCTCTCTCTATCTATCCATCTATCTATTTTCTTCTATTCTCTCTCTCACTCTCTCTCCCCCCCTCACTCACTCTCTCTCTTTCTCTCTCTCTCTCTCTGATGGAAAATAATTAAGCACGTCGTAAAATCATGGAAATATACATTAATTAATATTATGTAATATTATTGTATATTACGTGTTTGTGTATTCTCTAAATAACTGCAATGATAACGAAAATTCAAAACTAATTAGTTAACGAATTTAAAATCGAGACATCAAAAATTCTTATTAAAGTTTGTATAGATCAGCTTTTATTTTCATTGCTATTCATTGGTTTTTTTTTGTTTTACACAAATAAGTACAAATTATCTTATAAATTTAAAAAGTTGTAACGTGAAATATTTAATTAAAAATATGTAAAAAAAATTCTGGTACTCTATTTATAATATAAACTGTAAAGACCAAAAGAGTTTGTATAAACGGTGTGTATCATGTACAACATAACTCACGTTAAGTGGAAGATCTTAGATTAACAACCCTTAAGGTGTGCATGAATAAAAAAAATAATCAAATCACACAATTACAATTTGACAATTTGAAGGTCGTGGGTTCGAATCCCGAAACCTTAATTAAAAATCAATTAATTGAAAAGAATAAATATATTAGGTTGAGTAAGTTGCGAATAAATCATTTCCATGAATATCGAAATTAAACACTTTTCAATAAGGTGTTAAAAATGCCTCCTCAAATATCAATACCAAAATGCAAAAAAAAAATATTTAAACTTATTTTTTTTTAAACTTCTGAAGCATTTAAAAAAAATAAGTTTAAATATTTTTTTTTTGCATTTTGGTATTGATATTTGAGGAGGCATTTTTAACACCTTATTGAAAAGTGTTTAATTTCGATATTCATGGAAATGATTTATTCGCAACTTACTCAAACTAACATATTTATTCTTTTCAATTAATTAATTTTTAATTAAGGTTTTGGTTGAGATAAAAAAGTCAGTGCCACGAGCGGGATTCGAACCCACGACCTTCGGGTAAATACGCTATAGCTCTATAATAATATACATATATATGTTTTCATATATTTCACAGTTTTCAAACACAAAACCTATACATATTTACTCTAATTTTGCTCAGTAATTTTTTATTATCACAAGATGCTTAGTATAGGTGGAAAAATAAGTCAGTAATTATAGTTTAATTACATAGTCGATTGAACCCGCAGCACGCAGATCGTCTAGTTCACACTTTACCACGTGATTATTATAGATCGTTTTTGTATTTTTTTAACACAAATCTATAATAATTAAAAACAAATAGTTTATCACAATTTAGATTTTCGCCGACGAGAACTGATCTCTGACATTTCCAGCTGGCCGATTAAAAGAGTCTCCAAGAAACGAGGGTTTCGCACTTTGCTGACGTGTGGGCATTCAGGGACGGTTCCCTACAAGGAATGGTTCTGAGCTACTGTTTCCCGACGTGAGCGGCTGCTGTTTAATTACCAGATACGAAAATATAAGCAGGAATCGTGATCCTTTAATTTACAACAAGCTTGCAACCTAAATTAGCACACAATTTGTAAAGTACAGTTTTTTGCTTGTAAATAATATGCAGATTGGTAATATTCTTACTTTAGCAAGACGCATGATCTCCTGTGCATTGAAAAGTGTGAAGAATAAAAATACCTCACTTTTCTTTTGTAGAAAAATATAGCAACACCTATGATTCTTGATATTTTTAACTTTTATTAATATTTATTTGTTATATGAGAGATTAATCATATCAATTTAACCACTACGTATGTACAAAGAAAGGACCATAGTTTAGATTGAAAAGAAAATATCTGTAATAATAAACAATACTTTAATTTAAAATATAAAAAATAAAATCACTGTGTATGAAAATTGCAGCATTAATTGTACAATGTTTCCATGATCCATTTGTTCATTAAAAATGACCCCCTATACTTTTTATTAATGCGGGAGCGTCGCGAGGGTGCATCCTAAGCCCATGCTTGTTTGATATTCACTCATGACAGTGGATACCTTGAGAGAAATCCCACATTTCTATCTTGTTTTATGCTTTGTTAATAAAAATTGAAATGATTAAGAATACAATTTTTAGATATTTTTCATTAAACAATTTAGTCAAGGGTGTCTCCAAGGTGTGTCCTAAGTCCATGCTGGTTTGTTATGTACTTGCGACATTCGTTTCAGCAATAGAAATGCCAATTTCCGTCCACTTTTTACGGTTTGTTTAAAAAAGTAATTGAACAGGTTAAAAAAAGTTTGTATATTTTTTTGTGAATGATTATATTACGCACGCTTGGGTTTTGCAAGGGTGCATAATAAGTCCATGCTTGTTTGATACAGACTTGCAACAGTTGGTACAGAGCAAGAAATTCTACATGTCTATCCTTTTTTTACGTTTTGTTTAAAAAAAAAATTGAATTGACTAAAAAAAATTGCTTTCTATTTTTTTAAAGATTAATGTAGCTGTATGCAAGGTTGTGCAATATGTCTATCCTTGTTTAATTATACAATTGCGACAAAACTACGAAAAAAATGTTTTATTTCTTTTCTTTTTTCATGCGTTAGTAATTGAAAATTAACTACACTGTTTGAAAAGAAAATGTCTATATGTTTTTCTTAAAATAATAACGTAAGAGGGTTGGAAGGTGCGTCCTAGGTACATTTTTGTTTGCTGTACAATTAATAATAAAGTGGGGGAAAATGCCACATATTTGACCTTTCTTTCTTGATGAATTATTAAAAAATTAATTGATTGAAGGGAAAATGTCTATACATTTTCACTTGAAAGATTAACGTACAGGTGTCGCTAGGGTGAGTCATAAGTCCATCCTTATTATATACATTTGCGGCAGTCGATACAGCAAGAGATGTTCTTTCTTATATTTTATATCAAATAATTTCGGGTGTATTTTTAGCATTGCTCGAACCATTCACAGGTTTTGAACTCTGGTCCTCCTTTGGAAGCTGGAATCCTACCAGTAGCGAATACCCACTCCTAAAATTGTACCTCTCTGATGGTTACGTCTGATTTAGAAAGGACAAAGCTATATCCTTGACTTATTCTATCCAAGTTCTAGCGTCCCACAAGGGGACATATTTGGAACTTTCCTTCACCCGATATATACCATTGATATACCTATACTAACAGAAACAATCCAGTCAAGGTTTCCTGGCCATACAGCAAGTCTTTTCCTACATAAACCACTACATAACTACATCAAATGGAATTTCACTACCACCTGTCGAACAAGTGTATTGCTTGGGACTTGACCTGGACCGCTGAGTGAGTTTTCACAGTTTTATTCATAGGTGTTTTGTTTTCTTCTTTACTTTGCTTTTTTACTATTGTGTCTACTTTGCAGATGTAAAATGACTTTCAAAATATAAATCATGACCATAATTTTGGATTCGGCAGCCGCCATTCCATCGCACAGGAATGTCATCGTATTGAAGCCGTCATCTCTTCCTCGCGCTAGTGCAGTTCACTTCTGGGACGTTCTTCGACATGGCTCAGATCTTTTGATCGTGATGTCATCCTGGCTTGCTATACCCTTTAAAGGGCATCTTTCAGGTATCTCCGTGGCACCTTTACCTCACAACACCATACTCGTGTCCCACCTAGCTTTTAACTTTTATCATATGACACATCTTTCCATATATTTCCTAATGGCACAGCTATTCTCACTTCTCACACAGTTCCTTCCACATCTTCCCGTCTGCATCAACAACTTCATTTAATATAGCAATGTAGCAGAGCTAAGGGAATTGCACGAGACACGAACAAATCAATAAGCGTTACTTCCTTCCTACGAACCTGGTCTCGCGTCTTCGTCAATAATATCCACGTTCCCACTGCCAACTGTGAGACACTTGGGAAGATATGATAATGAAGACGAGAATTTAAGAAACGTTACATTACCCTTTTAAGTCTACTTGACAATAGATCAATTACATTACTAACAAATAACTAATTGACTGTAGTATGAAAAGTCCGATCAGGACTTATTGGAACTTTGGGGTTCTGCGATCCAACACACAACGAATCCAAATACGATCCAAAACCCTAAATGCTCCCTCTAAGTATCCATGAAACCATCCATAATGACCTTAATATACCCCACGTACCCGGATATCGCAAGTTTTACAAATCACTCCCAGTTCGTCCTGAAGTTCTCACCCGCCGAAGCCTCTCAACCCCTTGATGCTGAAGAGTCAATGGTTCAGAGTTCTCCTGTCTAGTGAAGGTAGTGAAAAGGAAATCTAATGAAATGTTAGATGTTGTGCAATCGATGGGTTTGTTTTTTGTTTTCCAAAGATTTACTTTTAGATAATATAATTCGGAGCAATCTTTACATCAGTCATATTCTTATTTGTTCTTCAGTGGCTTATGATTGTCATGTGAACGATTGAAGCAAGTGAAATTGTTTTTGATCTATGTTAAGAAATTGTAGGAATTCCTAGGGGAGAAAATTTAAATAATGCGTCGCGGGGGTTGCGACCATTGCGTCCAAATTCAAAAAAAGACGTACAATGTCGTCGTGGAGGGGAAATATGTAGAAGAACCTTGAGACCGCTGTTTTCAGATAATTCTCTTTTTTATTAGATCCAGAACCTGATTTTGCCCCTTAGTCATCACGACGAGCACTAAATATTACAAAAGAGCGTGAAATCTATAAAATCCGGCTGTTTTATATGAAAGACAGCCATGATCCGATGAATATCAAGGCGAATACGAGTTTTAAATTGATCGACTTTGGGGAATGTTAATTATTCAATTTTCCAAATAAGTTTTTTTTTTTAAATCAAGAAGCGGATGTATTCAAGTATAACTTCATGACGCCAGTGGAGTTCGAGTCCGCAGTGGAAAAAGAAAGAAACATTTTGCAATGTCGCATAACGGGTTCCTTCAGGGTTAGGAGCGAGAATCGCATTCAACGCGGAAAGGTAGCCGTCTGCAATCACGTCCAGGGTTGGTCAACGGACGACCAAGTGTTTCAAGTTTTTCCATCTTCAGCCAAAAAATTCGATTGAAAATCAAACGTCCAGACCGCTCTTTTCCTTCGTTTCCGTAGTATTTCACAACACCGCTTGATTCTCGGCGGAGACGAAAGCTCATCCTCTGACCCATTTGTCTCGCTTTTCATCGCAAACAGTCCTTTGCAATTCAAGCGAATAATGCAGTTTTGCACAACCGTCCACTGTTCTTTATTGAATCATATGCGGAACACTGCAAAAAAGGAGTGCAGAATGTAACCCCAAGGACGCGTCTCGTCTGACAGAAGCGCAAAACCCGTTTTACCACATTTTAATCAACTTACAAACTTACAAATCGCGTTATTTAAAACTTATTAAGACTTTTCGTAGTGGTTCATTACAAAAATTCATAATTTACTACGTGCACATCAGTAATTTACGTTAATAACTGGTTATCTTTCATATTTTAATTGATATTGATCAATTAATGCAGTTAATAGACAACACGCAATCAGTAAACACTTCATAAGCCTACTTGAACTATATTTTTAAACTATACAAACAGTTTTTTGATTGCAGCTTTACCTATTTTTACATTAAATGTGCGCTGATTTACGATACTTCACGGTCTTCTTCAATAATTTTTATTTCTGCTAAATAAGCCTTTCTTCTGTAGTTAGCGATAATTCACGTTGCATTATGGAATTATGATGTGATGTGTGACGATGGCATAGAAGATGAGTTTATGTTTATGTTTGTCGTCCATTTTCCGATCTATAAGTAAATCTCTTCCGAATGAAATAATTCGATTGAATAATTAATTGTTATTAACTTTTATTAGTCACAAATCCTAGTGTATATCTGATGTCTGGTGTAGTCTTTGGAAAAAAAGGCGAGACGGAGCGGATTTAATATAGAATGTACGAAATTCACGAAAGGAGAGAGAGAGAGACAGAGAGACAGAGAGACAGAGAAAGAGAAACAAAGAGAGAAACAGAGAAAGAGAGAGAGAAACAGAGAAAGAGAGAGAGAGAAAGAGAGTGAGAAACGGAGAAATAGACAGAGAAACAGAAAAAGAGAAACAAAGAGAGAAACTGAGAAAGCGAGAGAGAAATACTGAGAGAGAAACAGAGAAAGAGGGAGAAATGGAGAAAGAGAGAGAGAAAGAGAGGGAGAAACAGAGAAAGGGAGAGAAACAGAGAGAGAGAGAGAAAGAGAGAGAGAGAGAGACGGAGAAAGAGAGAGAGAGAAATATAGAAAGGGAGAGAGAGAAAGGAAAAGAGAGAAAGAAAGAGAGAGAGAAACAACGAGAGAGAGAGAGAAAGAGAGAGAGAAACAGCGAGAGAGAGAGAAACAGCGAGAGAGAGAGAGAAAGGAAAAGAGAGAAAGAAAGAGAGAGAGAAACAACGAGAAGAGAGAGAGAGAGAAACAGCGAGAGAGAGAGAGAGAGAGAGGGGGGTGAGAGAGTGAGGTTTCAGAAGAAGGTTTGGAGATTAAGAAATGAGGGAAAGAAAGAGAGAGAGGGATAAATAGATATATTTATAGAGGGAAAATAATGAAAAATGGATGAGTGAGAAGAGATAGAAAAATAAAGAGATGAGAGAAATAGAAAGATAGATTTATAGAGAGTAGTGAGATAGAACGAGAGAGAGGTTTCTCGGCAGTGTTTGGAGATGAAAGAATAAGAGAACGAAAGAGTGAAAGTAAGAAGAGAGCGAGAGAGAATGAGGGAGATAGTACGTAGAGTTATGTAGGGGAGGGAAAAAGATGAATGAGAAAAAGAGAGAAACAGGTAGATAAATAAATAGAAAGGATAGGGAGAGGGAATGCGAGAGCGTTTGGAGATGTAAGAATGAGAGAAAAAGAAAGAAAGAGAGAGAGAGAGGGAGAGAGAGAGAGAGAGAGAGAGAGAAAGAAACAGACAGCGATAGAGATGTTTTGAGGTAGTTTGGGGATTAAAAATAAGAGAGCACGCCAGAAAGTAAGAGAGAAAAAGATTACGAGAGAAATAAAATATACAGTTAGAAAAAGGTTAGGAATAAGAAAACACGAAATGAGTGTGTAACACCAAAGGAAAAGAAAAATATGAGGGAGAGTCGAAGTCCAATAATGTTGGAGAAGGATACCATAAGCATAAATATACAGATAAATTGTTAAGTAATTAGCTAATTAATGATTTTGATTTTATTAAATAATCATAATTGGCAATTTTTTATTTATTTTTGTCTGTACTTTTACCACTAAATTTTTTCTTTACTTATTACTTTTTTACTTATGTCAAAATCAAATTTATTTGAGATTTATTTTGTTTTATATAATATACCAATGGCATTGGGCTTGAGGAGCTGGTAGGATCTTTTGCTGGCCTACTTGTTCTTAGTTTATTGAACAACCAGCTCAAGGCATAAATACAAATTATTTTTCAAATTTGTATGTTTTGTTGTACATTGATTTGGCAGGTTCTTCTTCCTTATTTTTCTCTACCAACAGTTTCTTCCCGTATGAAAAAATCCTTGATGCAGGTCATTTATTCCCGATGCCTTCTAGATTACCAGGAAAAGCATTCGTTACGACACTATTGTGCAGTTCTCGCCGGTTCTATTTCCACACCGGGTACTTTGCGTGCAATACGCACCATTCCGAGAGTCTTTCTCATACTCGGCACGAAAAACCAGACCACTCGCATGATTTTAAATTGAAAATTGTCTAACGTCTAAATTCTTCGTTTGGAAGTCAAATCATCATGCGGCTTGTTTCAACACCAAAAATCTCTTAATTGAGAAGCCAAAAAGGAATAACTGAAAAAAATATCGTCATCATTACCAGGAAGGATTGCTAAAGTTCAAAGATCTTTGTAAATAAATATTTATCTTTGCGCTGAAATTTAAGCTCTCAACGGGGTGAAATGCGGAAGGCGCCCTTGGAGATACAATGTAAACTGTGTCCTGGTACGACAAGGGACAAAGTTGACGGACTAGGGCGTGGCCCTCCTTGACACCCTTCCTTCTTTGTCGCAAGGACGAAAACCCAATACATTTATGATTGCCCGCTTCCTGCGTCTCTTCAATCCGTCTAAACGTGCATACTAAAAATCCCCAATAAAAAAAAAATCTCGTAAATAACATAATTTCTAAAACCTTAATAAATCCTTTCGTGTGAAAGCGCCGCTAAACGGGCCGAAAATGATTCAAAACAAGTGAAAATTTTATAGTTTTTTTTGTTCCGGACCAGTTCTTAACCTCTCGTTAAAATCACTTCGAGGCCGAATTCCGATTGAGTGAGCCTGGCTTTCCAACTAGCTCCAATTGCTTAATTCGTCATCACGCGGTTATCACAACCGTATATTATCCCTGTATAATTCTAACCAGACGTATAATTATTCCTGTGACGCAACAGTATTTTTTTGGGACATACAAACATGTTTTATTCCAGTCTGAAAATATGCCCAAAAATTATAAAAATTATGTAAAAAAAAATTATAATATATCAAAATATATCAATTTAAGAAATTACTTTGGTCAAATAGGTCCAACTTAAATAAAATGGATTAATTACATTTATACTGTTAATATTTTATTTTCTCTCTTTACGAGATAAATCAGTCTGAAGGACTACATGAGATTTCGTAGACTAACAAATATTTTTTAAAACAACTTCATAAATAAACAATTTATGACACTTATTCTATTTAATAACGCTACTTAATTTAATTTTTCTTAAAGCAATAATACAACGTTGCTGATTCAAAAGTTTAAAGGATAAAGATTCAAAACCACAAACTTTCTTTTGTATTACATACGTAGAGTCCTTAAATAATAAATTACTAACCGAAGCGTGACTAACAAAGCTAGTAGGTCATGTCAAATCAAGCAACAAGATTGTATTATTTTATTATTTTTTTAAACACAAATCTCTCTAGGTGGAAGTTAGGGAACAACTTAATAGCTATTTGACTTTAATAAACAATTCAAATTTATATTCAATTTTCTAATGTTTATTCAGAAATGGTGAGATGGGGTCTGGTGTGATGTAGGTTTCAGAAAAACATTTTCCTTATCGTGCCAACGTTTCGATCTTTATTGAGATCATCTTCAGGGCTCAAAGTGCACTCTCAACACGACACGCAAGAATGGCACACGCAGAAAACAAACACTTTGAGCCCTGAAGATGATCTCAATAAAGATCGAAACGTTGGCACGATAAAGAAAATGTTTTTCCGAAACNCTTACGCAGAAAACAAACACTTTGAGCCCTGAAGATGATCTCAATAAAGATCGAAACGTTGGCACGATAAAGAAAATGTTTTTCTGAAACCTACATCATACCAGACCGCATCTCTCGATTTCTGAATAATTATCGACTAACGGTCACTAATCACCACACATTTCTAATATTTAATTTAATTTACCTTTATTTTGTACTTTAACAATTATTAAAGATTAACATCAAAGGCCAATAAGATAAAGAAGTTAAAGGTTTAAAAAAAATTCAAAAATAAAGTAAAATAACAAATTATTTATATTTGAGCAATTAATTACTACACATCAAATTCAGTGAAACTGCGAGGGAAATATGCGAACATCTACCGATGCATAAGATGGCCTGACGACTAAACCTAGCAGAATTCATACAAAATCAATCCACTTGATTTTTTAAAATAAAATCTACACCAGGTTTAGTCGAAAGAAAAACGAGAGAATTATTTAATTATGAAAATAATGAATAAAGCCCGCAAGAAGGTTATATTATGTTATTATTTTTTAAAACTCAAATCTATGACGGTGTAATTTAGGGAACTACATAGTGGCTATTTGACTTTAATAAACAATTCAAATTTATATTCAATTTGTCAATGTTTATTTTATTTTTCCTTTATTTAGCACTTTGACAATTATTAAAGTTTAACGTGAAAGGCCAATCAAAAATAAATATAGCTCTTAGGTACATCTAGATGTAATAATTATGGTTTTTAATGGACTTTATAAGATGAAGACGAAGATGAAGTGAAACTGCGAGGGAAATATGCGAACATCTACTGGTGTACCTAAAATGACCTGACGACTAATCCTAGCAAAATTCATTCATAATCGATCCACTTGATTTTTTAAATAAAATCTATATAAAGTTTAATTGAAAGAATAACATGAGTGTTATTTGATCATAAGACTAATTAATAAAATAATAATAAGCATAACAAAACGGCTATTTGTATTTGAGCAGTTTATTACGAAGCCTCAAATACAGTGAAACTGCGAGGAAAATATGTGGACATTCACCGAAGCGAAAGATGACTTCATGAACAAAGCTAGTGGAAGTCAAGCCAAATCTATCTCAGGTGCATTTTAAAGAGCAACATAACTATTATTTGACTTTAATAAATAATTTAAAGGCAAGAGCTAATAAAAAATAAATAAATATACTTGTTTGGTAAATACACATATAATCTACGTAAATAAGGCTTTATTGGATGAGAAAGTTGAAGGATCATAGTCGAAAGAAATCACCATATTAAACTATTATTTACATTCGATCGGTTTGTTCCGAAACATCAAATCAGTGAAACTGCGAGAAAAATATGAGGACATCCCTCGAAGCCTAAAATAACCTGATGGTCAAAGCCAGTGAAAGTTTTGCCAAGTTAATTATGAGTGGAATATATTATTTGATTTTCAATAATCCAAAATCTATCTCGTCCTATTAATTGAACAGCAATTTGTTGTGGACGTCATTTTTTCAATTTATTTTTGAAAAAAATCTCTTCATTTTTTTAAATTACATTTATTTATTAAAATTGGTCTTATTAGATCAACAATTAATTTTACAATAATATTATAGCATAAATAAATATTTACATTCGTATAAACCCATTGGTTCAATAACGTTTACATTACACTATTCACTATTCATTTGTAACTACACAAGTTCATAAGGCTTTGTTCTTTTTAATCTTGTGACCATGTTTCGGTGATGTAAGAGTTTGGTCGCTTCCACATTCTCGGGCTGGCTGAGGCGAGCCTGGTTTTGGCAGCAAATCTTTGTATTTCCCCCGTGACTTCAATGATCTTAAGATCCCTATGTAAGTCCTTATTCCTTATGTACCAAGGTGCATTGACCATGTTATGTAAAATTTTATTTTGGAGTGTTTGTATGATTTTGATATTGGTGTGTTTGGTACAACCCCATAGTTGAATACCATATGTCCAAATAGGCTTTATGACTTGTTTATATAATAATATTTTATTTTGTATAGCAAGATTGGAGCCACGTCCTATCAACCTGTATAGTTGTCTATACCTTAAACCTATTTCTGTCATTTTATTCTTCACGTGTTCTTTCCATTTCAGCTTGGCATCTAAGGTCATTCCCAGATATTTAGCTGTATTGCTGTATGGTATAGTATAGTTCGATCGATTGTGAGCGACGGAACATGGTCCACCTGTTTGTTTGTAAAGATTAGATGAACTGATTTATGCTGATTTAGCTTGATTTTCCATTTTTTGCCCATTCGTTTATCTTATTACATGCATTTTGGAGGATTTTGGTTGAATGGGTGATAGTCGGTCCAAGTGATATCACCGCTGTGTCATCTGCAAACGTTGCAGTTTTTACTCCATCTATTTTCGGAAAATCACTGGTGTATAATAAGTAAAGCAGGGGACCTAATATACTACCTTGTGGCACTCCTGCGTTTATTGTTTTTAATTGTGAATATTGATCTTCTTGTTTGACTCTAAACAGTCTGTCAGGTAGGTCTGATAATATCGACATACTGCTTTGGTAGCATACCTTTTAGTTTATTGATGAGTCCTTCGTGCCAGATCTTGTCAAAAGCTTGTGAGACATCAAGGAAGATAGCAGAACAAATTTGTTTTTCTTCAAGAGATTTTTCTATTATGTCCGTTACTCGGTGAATTTGGTCTATTGTTGAATGTCTTGTTTGGAATCCAAATTGGTGGTCAGGAATTTTTTCTTTTTTTCTACGATGCGTTTTATTCGTTTTAATAATAACTTTTCGAAGAGTTAAGACACGGTTGGTAGTAGCGAAATTGGTCTATATAATTTGACCTCGTTAGCCGGTTTTCCTGTTTTTTTTTTTTTATCATAATGACTTCTGCAAATTTCCAGATGTTGGGAACATATTTCAGTCTGATTGCAGCATTAGTATGTTAGTTTAACTGTAACCTTTTTTGGCAATTGTTTTAGTATTTCTCCAGTGATAAGGTCATATCCTGGAGTCGTTTTAGCAGGTAAATTTTTAATTCCTTGCTACTTCTTTAGGTGAAACTAGCTTTATATTTTCTTCTTGTGGCGTGGTTATTACTTCAAGTAAGTTGCCATTGATGATTTCATTTGGTTTGAAGATTTCAGCAAGGTAACTAGCAAACAATTCGGCTTTTTCTCTGCTGTCTTACGCCCAAGTACCATCCTTTTTTTTAATAGGGGAATTTGGCGATTGGCCTTTTGATTTTTTTATGGTCTTCCACAGCGCGTAGTCAATGGCTTCGCCTGGTGTTAGCGCTTCAAGATAGTTTCTGATTGAGTTGTCATGCAGTTTTTTGAGCTTTCGTTTAAGTTTTTGAGCCATACTGTTAACAATGTTTTTGTCTGTAGGGTCTCTTGATTGTTGCCATCTTCTCCTAGCCTTTCTTTTCTAATTTATTAGTTCTTTAATTTCTTTGGGGTAGTTGAAGCCAATTGTTTTATGGATCTAATATTACTCGATGCTGAAGTCTGAATGATTGAGGTGAACACCTCTGCTTCATTATCTAATTGTTCTTCCGTTTGTAGAGGAACATTAAGGACTGTTTTTGCATCCACGTCTAAGGCAAAACTACTCCAGTCAGTAGTTAAATTAATTAATGTTGCCTTGCACTGTCTTTTTATTATCCTTTCACTTAGCGTCAGTATAGCTTCTGAGTGATCAGAATTTAGATCAAAGTTTTCTGTTACCTTAATGAAATTAGGAGAAACGTTTTTGGTAATAAAAAAGTCTAAGAGATCAGGTGAAAAAATTCTCTTCATAAATAGATTTTTTAGGCATAATGACCTAATAGGCTACTGAGAGACTTCATGGGATGGAGAAGTTGAACTATCGAATCAAAAATATTTTAACAGTAAGAAACAGAAAACAAAATTATAAAAATTGTATAAAAAAACTGTCCTTTATACTTATGCAGTTGAACCCTTAATCAACAAATGAGCGAGGGACATATACGGACATCCACCGAAGCCTAAAACGACCTGGCGAACAATGCCAGAAGAAATCAAGACAAATAACTCTGGAGGAAAATACCATATGATATTGATTAGGTTTAATTGAAAGAATAACAAGAATTTTTGACCATAAAAATAATTGAATCATATATTGGGTTGTCCGGAAAATAATGCAGGATTTTGGTATTAAACAAAAAAAAAGAAACTAGTTACTTTAAAGCAATGTTCTTTAATCAANAATGAGTAATCCTGTAAACGTAAACAGAATATTTTATATAGATTTTTTTTAATGAAAACTTAAAATCCTGCATTATTTTCCGGACAACCCAATAATTAATTATTCAAAGTTTCAATTCCGTTTCCTATTCTTTGTACTTTAAGAACAATTAATTTGAAAAAATTCACCTCGTAAATTTTTTTAGACACTTTCACATACCACGATCAATATTGAAAGAAAACGCAAAAAATTACATAAAGGAATCTGTAAGAATACAATATGTCTCAATGGCGAGAGAAATATGCAGACATTCCTTGAAGCTTGAAATCACTCGACCCACAAAGCTAGTGAGAGTAATAAGTTCATTGATGAAAAAGTATAAAATAATTAATTAAAATCATAAATTCAACTTTCTTAACTAATAATACACGATATATTTTTTACATAATTGTTTGTCATAAATTTAACTTTTTTACGAACTTTCTAATAAAAACAAATTAATACAATGATCGACAAAATTAAATCGACACAATTTTTCAAACAAATAAATATGTTTACACACTTTAATAAAAAAAAATTATGATTGATAAATTATAGCCTTGGAAAAGAGAAAATATCTCAGCCCGTTTGGAATCCTAATTTTGTGATTGATCATGTGAAGATGAGTTGCTCCTTTGCGCAATCGAAATGCTGCAATAAAATAGATTTTCTCTCACGACGATATTAAAAACGCAAAGAAGTTAAAATACAATTAATTAAGTAAAGATTAACTAAAATATCTTTTAAATGGGATATGATGATTTACAAAACAACCCAACTTGAAATAAGATTTAAAGAACGCCAAAAATGTAACCTTTTATTTTAATCTGCGTAAAAAACATTAAACATATGTTGCTAACTACAAAATGTACCCAGAAAACAATTTTATGGTTAGTGCACGTAGTTTCTGCACGTTCAGCATTTTTCAAATTCTTCAAATTGCTGTTAAACCAAGGTAAGGAGAGATTCAGAGACGAGCTTTCGAAAAAAACTTTGCAGAAAATACTTGTAATAAAATAAAACAACCGTGTCTTTATTTTGACAAATGTTGGAAAGAAAAATATAATATAAACTGCATCAGAATGTTTATTGCTTGTAAAATGACACAAAAGAGCGAAGACAGTGGGACGAAAAATAATAGACATTTGTATATATATTTCAGGCTATGATGAAAATTACATTGGTCGTTGTTAATTACAAAATGATTTATCCATCATACCATTAACTGGCCATAAAGTTCTTTTATTTTCAAAGAACCATTTCTACTTTGACCCGATCCCAATTAAAGAAACTGCCCTCCTCGGATTGGACGTTCGAAAGTTCCATCTCTCGAATGGATCGGATAGATGAAAAGAAGAGAAACTAAATCGTTCTGTTTAAAAAACAATAAAAACACCGGCTCCGAGTGATGTAACGAAGTAAACCCTGTAATTATCGGTTTCGTCCTGATCCACCGACCAAGGTCGACGTCGTAAAAGCGAAGACATAAGGGCCAGGACCGGTAATAATACAATCTTTGTAAGCCAACGATGGTTTGAAACAATAGTTTCTTTTAGCCTACCAAGTCTCAAACGCGTTAAGGCGTTTGATAATGAAAAATATGGACAGCCATTGTCATCATGATTGATATTTTCTGTAATCATTTAGAAATGACAACTGCGCCTTGAAGTAAATTTCTATCTCATTTGTTCAATTTCAAACGTTAATTACCACCTTGGAATTAATAGTTAAAGTCTGCTAAGGCTATTTCATTTTAATCTATCAAGTTTAAAATTAGCTTTTATAGCTCTTGAAGAAAAAGCGTCAAACTATCTCTGACTTATTAAAGAAACTACTAGACACTGAACAACTATCAAACATGATTATTAAAAAAAAAAAGGCAAAATGAAAAGATAAAACAAAAGAAGAAAAATCCTGGACTCTTCTATGGTAGACAGAAGGCTCAAAGACGATGGTCATGATCATGATTACACGACATTTGAAAAATGGCAAAAAGGAGGGAATTGAATTAGGAAAATGAAGTATTCTTCATTCAAGCTCTCCGTGGCTTTTTTGTCGACGAGAATCAAATAGATTACAAAACATTTGAAAAATGGCAAAAAGGACGGTAAATTCAAAAGGGTGGGTTGAAGTTTATCAATAACCAAAAAAATTTAAAAACCAAATATTTTTTGTTTGAATAAAAATTTGAAAAAATTTGAATTTTCCCCCCTTTTTGCTATTTTTCAAAAAAAAATTCAAAAAGTAGGGTTGAGATGGGAAGTTAGTGTCCGAGAGGATCGATGTCACAATAGCTCAAGTGGTAGAGTAGCGGAGTATTTAGCCGCAGGTCATGGGTTCGAATCCCGTTCGTGACACTGCCTTTTTTGTCTCAACCGAGACCTTAAAGAATAATTAATTAAAAGAAGCAACTTGGTCAATTGACCACTAAAACATAAATAGATTAATATTCGTATATGTTGAACTGGTCATTTGAATCATTTGTAGAAGTTGTCCAGTGACTACATTCCTTCACACTGAAACAAACATCTCAAGATTGCAATCGGAAAGTCAATTCTAAAGGCTTTTCAAGCCTAAAAGATCTTCAAAAAATGTCTGAACTGCCTAAACACCTTAAAAAAACTGGAATCTACAAATAGCCTATCGCTAAGGTAAGGTTGCAAGTCATTACACATTTAATGAGAAAATAATACATAGGCCCAAATCCCCTTTATGGCGTAAATTATACTTGCGCCAGCTATGAAGGAAACTACTCTAAACAATCCAATGAGACAAAGAATTATAATGCCAAAAATAAAATGACTGTTTAAAAACAATGAAAACATTAACGAATGGTCAATATAGTTGATGAATTTAGAATGATATGATGAATGTAGTTACTACAAAGTCGGAGTTTTGTTCCCAAGCATTGCTGCCTTCGGCTTATTGTACTTTACTAGTTCCTTAGTTCAGTGCAATCGACCCGATCCTTCTCCTTAGTTGTACTAGGCTGTTGACTATCGTTCCTTTATTCCTTTCCCTGGGTTTTCTTTGCATCCCAGGTTATGTCTTCAGTGTGCAGTTGCTTCGCATTCGAAGATGATATGGGTTTCTTTCTCCTCATCGCATAATCAACAAATGTGGTCATCATTGAATATCATTGAATATGTAGATGTTTTCTGAGATGCCAGTGACCGGTCATAACATAATGTAGTTTACGAATACTTTGGATCAAGGTATGGTCTTGAAGAAGAAAGGTTGCTACTGCCAAGCTTTCGACCTATTTTAAGGTCATCATCAGACCTTAAATATGTCTACAGATTGACATACTTAACTTTTTGACTCAATCCCAACATTGCCAAGGACTGTTTGCTGTTGTTCACTGAGTTTTCATCACAGTCCTTGAACAACAGCAGGAAATTTGAGATCGCCTGTAAAAAGTGATGATGATGACCATAAAATAGGTCAAAAACATGGCAATAGAAACTAAATTTGCTTTATTCTTCAAAACATACCTTGATTCAGTTTACCTAAGTGAAAAAGTGGTCGATACTTCTAATACTGAAAATACTGTAGCTTACACTGCACTAAAGACAAAAGCACTTCTGAAGATGGTATAAAGCCGAAACAGCTAAACTGCCCGGGGCTAACGACCAAACAATTGTTATCTAATGACGTAATTTTTTATTTTTAGATCGTTTAAGAGAGGAAATATTTTATATTTCCAACATAAATTGAGCGTTTTTTGTCTCATAGACTCTTTTCTCTCTACAGAAATGGATTGCAACGGCCGAAAGGATAGGTCTTTAAGGTTGAGTTAAGCAGGTGTCATGAAAGAAATGATCAGATCGATAGGAATTTAGGATGAGACAGTACGTACTAAAACGGAAGGATTTGAGATTCAGCAGTACATCCTGGTTGGGTGTGTTGTGGAGTGGAAGCTGATCTGCTGTTCAGGAAAGATTGATAAGCTCATATTTTTGTAAGCTTTTTCCACCCAGTGCCATCTGTATACCAAGTCATTCTGTCCCCCCCCCCAATTCTTCTTCTCTTTTGTAGACTATTGAAACTTAAAAGAGCGTTGAAAAGTGTTTCTAGGATCTTGCAGTCAGTCCTCATTTCTAAGAACGGGTGTCTGATTTTATTAACTATTGAGGTGAGTCCGATGATTTTTCCATTCAATTGGATTGTTTCTGGAGCTTAAATAAGCTTTCCCTCGCGTCTCCTTGTAAAAATATTTCTAATGGAATTGTAGCAGTGTTTCTAGTGCAGGATACAGTGAAATTAGATCCTGTACAACTGCTCTGCAATAGGTAAGAAAAGACCATACCTGGGGAAGCAGTTTATGTTTTTGCTCCATTGAAAAACGAAAATCTTTTAGGAAAACCATTAACAGAGATGAGGTAAAATTGACGAAAATTTAAGTATTAAATGGGGAAATTTTTCACTCCAAACGGGTGGAAAATAAACCCTTAGTGAATAAAATGAGTACTTTAAGGTGCTCCAGGTTAGTCGAGTGAAATTGGCGTCATTCCCTCATACCAATGACATTTAGATCAAGTCCCACGTAAGTTGTGGCTTTCTTTCGCGTGAAACCTCCGATTGAATGGACGGAAATGATTAGAAGAGCCGTGACTGATTAACAACCTTTCACAACCCCGGCACAATGACAGGTGGGCAGAATGGTTGTCCCAGGCCGGGCGGAGATTTGAATGCTGGATCTAAAAAATATCGTGAGGCAAGAGGCAATGTAGATCAGTGAGAGCCAAGGTCGGAACTCTTTTTTTTTCTTGTTTTATTTTGACCGTCTTGGGAGGATTACATAAGTGTAAGACCGGTCCGGAGCCATCTTTTGACCCACAACTTCGCGGCCGGTTGCTCCATTCTGCTAAACGTCCTGAGACGACCTTGTTTCAATGGAATAATTTCGACATTGGACAGGTTTTATTTCTGAGAGTTTAAATTAAAAGACTCAAAACTGTCTTCGGATGTATACACTAAGAGGCAAAAAAAAATTGGCTACACTTAATATTTTAAATTATTTCTTAGACAATCCTTCATTGATTATCTGACAACAATATTTGGTTGGTACAGATGAAATCTCTCACTTGTATTTACAGTTGGATTTTATAAATAAAACTGTGAATAGTCAAGTCTCTTCTTTGCTGGTTGTTCTGTAAAGCTTCTTTCTGACGTTCCAGTGGTTTGGTTTTTAAAGTACCTTTTGTAAGTTTCAAATTAGTTGGAGTGGTGGTTTTAAGTGGTACAGATGCGGATAGCATCACCAGGGTCCTTAACATTAACCAGAACAATCCGAAGGGTCTTATTTCTCTGCCAAGAAAATAAAGGTTACTCAAGAAGGCATGGATCAATCGAGGTGTCACATCTCAGAGATGATCGTTTCATTGTTTTGAATGTACTCCATAATCGACATTCTATCGCTACTAAGATCTAGCAACGTCTTCACTAGGTAAGAAATGTTAAGTTTACGTTACTGTAAGGCGATACTTTCAGAAGCGTGCGAGAAGACATGCCACTGGTCAAAAACCTCTGAGAAGGCACAGAAAAACTTGGTAATGTTGGCAATAAATCACATCAATTAAGCACATTGGACTAAAATCTTGATTGTGGATGAGTCGACGAGTTTGTCACAACTTCTGCCAGCCGATAGAGAGAGAGAGAGAGAGAGAGAGAGAGAGAGAGAGAGAGAGAGAGAGTGAGAGAGAGAGAGAGAGAGAGAGAGAGTGAGAGAGAGAGAGAGAGAGAGAGAGAGAGAGTTTGGAAAGGAACAGGAGAGTATATCCCCGCAACATTTTCACTCTGGAAAAGCTCTGAGATGGCCGTGTTATGATTTCGACTAGCATTTCTAAGGAGGTCGCACAAACTTGATCTTCCTCGAGGTGTCCTTAAGTTGGTACTTACAACCACTAATTGGCGTTTTGTGTTTATGCATGACAACGCAAAGCCCCACATAGTTGTCGATCGTTGGCGACTACTTGGAACGGCTTCCATCCAATGTTTGTGGTGGCCAGCATGTAGCCCCGACTATCGAACACCTTTGGTCGTTGTTGTCAAAGAGGGTAAAGAGTCGTCCAATGATGCCAAAGAATTGCACTAATTAAGAAAGGCACTCTTGGAGGAGTATGAAAATAATACAAACTCATAAGGTGGGGTTGAGATGGGGAGTTGATGTCCGAGTGGATTGAGGTCACGATAGCTCAGGTGGTTGAGCAGCGGCGTATCTAGCCGAAGGTCGTGGGTTCGAATCCCTCTCGTGCCATTAACTTTTTTTCATCTCAACTAAAAACCTTAATTAATTGTCATAATACCAACTATACAGCACTACATTCATAACTTCATAAAATTGGTGATCATCGCAAGAAGGGGAAATACTTCGGACTGAATTGAACATTTTCTTCATTAAATCCATTACAGTTCGTGGTCGGATTGACCAATTAACTTTTTTCAATTAATTAATCTTTGTGAAAGGTATTGGTTGAGCTAAAAACGTCAGTGTCACGAGCGGGATTCGAACCGACGATCTGCTGCTAAATACGCAGCTGCTCTACCACTTGAGCTATCGTGACTTCGATCTGAAAAATGGCAAAAAGGAAGGAAAATTCGAGAGTCGAGGTTGAGATGGGAAGTTAGAGTCACGATAGCTCAAGTGGTAGAGCAGCAGCGTATTTAGCCGAAGATCGTGGGTTCGAATCCCGCTCGTGACACTGACTTTTTAACCTCAACCAATACCTTTCATAAAGATTAATTTTCTTCATTGTTTCCCTAGAAACATTTTTGGCAAAATTGTATTCTTAAGTTTAATTTTTTAATTGAGCTATATCTTATATTTTCTTTTAAAAATATCCAGTAAACAACAAAAACGTTTGCAATTAATTACTAAAATAAACGTGGTTAGCCTATTTTGCTTGCTGTATTTTTAATTGACTTTTACATTTTTTATTTAATCGCATACCAACCCGCTTTCTATTTCGCTAATTATTGATATGACCTTTTACTTTTCTACATTATATTTTTTACCCATATAAAGATTTCACAGTCATATCAAGACAGGTTTTTCTTTAAACTTGAATAAATATGTCTAAAGGTTAAAATCCCAGGATTTTTTGTTTTGTATTTCCAACAAATTACAAAATAATTTTTATTTTTATTGCTTAATATTGAACATAAAAGTTAACCTAAGTTTTTCGGAAAAGTGAAGTACTTTCAAAAAACTCATGTATTTTTGAATAAAGGTACAAATAGAAGTGGTAAGCACTCATAGATACTTAGGAAATAGAACCGTGTCAATGCTTTAATTTAAAAAAATGAAAGAATGAAATTTAAAAATCAAATATGGCCTTAACGAATTCAGTAAAATTTTTATAAATAATCATTCATAATAATTCTTTTGATCTAAGTTACAAATGGTGCATAATTATTGCTTAAAATGAACCCTGAAAGTTAATAAAATCTAAATCAAAAGTGTTAATCTTTAAGAATGGGGAGGTGAAAAATTATTAATTTTGATATAAAAAGAAGAAAATAGAAGTGGTGAGCACATGTATGAATGCATGAAGAAGAACTATATTTAAAAAAAGAACTTACATTTTCCTACGGAAATATAACACAAGTTAAATAAAATCTGTTCATATGCAGCACTAATAACTAAACCGTCTGCTAGAGATGGTGGCAGGCTGAGATTCCTCTGAATAGAATATACAAAACGTACAAACGTACGTTGAACGTACAAAAATAATAAAAGTTAAGTAAACAAAATTAAATCAAAACCATAAGTGTTTCTCAATGTAAAATTAAAAATGTGTGATGATTAGGGACCGTTAATCGATAATTAATCAGAAATCGTTTTCTTTATCACTCCAACGTTTCGATCTTTATTGAAATATCTTGAATATAAAAAAATACATTTTGCATTGTATAAATTCACTTTTTCTACATCCTAAATGTATTTGTTAAATGTAAACAATGTTTGTAAATCCCAGGCCCTAAAGATGATCTCAATAAAGATCGAAACGTTGGCACGATAAAGAAAATGTTTTTCTGAAACCTACATCACACCAGACCGCATCTCACGATTTTTGAATAAGTAAAATTAAAATTTAGACTGCTGAACTCCAGAGAATTCCTCGCAATACCAACCAGATCTTATGAATCCGGAGAATTAAGTTTCCAAAAGAGAACATAAAACTCTGAAGGAATGGGTTGCTCAGCTAAAAAAAGGAAAATATCCTCCCTCGCGCAGGTGTTAAACCATGAGCATTAAGTTAAATACGCACCTAAGTTTGAAGAACCAACTTACATTGATAAAGGATAACTTTAGATTATTATTAGCTCAAATGAAACTCTTTGAATGATAAAGTTCTTCGTGAAGAAGAAATCTGTTGGATCTAAGAGCCAATTCGTTACAACCTTCAAAATGTCTAGAACGAATGGATGATTCAAAAACTGAAAATTTAGAGAAACATTCCACATTGTTAGAGGTGTTTATGTTACTTTTTACGAGGGTTCGCAAAAGCAGAGGTCATATAAACTCTCGGGGTGCCGGTGTTTTTGAAAAAAAGCTCATTTGTAGGTATGTCGGGTTCGAATGAAGGGCTGCTGGATTCGAACCCCGGACCTTTACCTTACAGTGATGAGCCCCGTGTCAACGCCTGAACCGTTGCGGCCACCGACGCCCCCTCAACATTGTTGTTAAATAAGAATATAAAGTTAATATTAAAATCAAGATTTACCGAATTGAGGAGGATAAATTGGCATTAATTATTTCAACCGCCGTCATTTTTGGAAGTCTGTAGACAGATAGTGAGAGTCTCCTGATTAAATACATATGAAGGCGGAATTTGATGGTATAGACGAATAAAGGTCAATTGATGTCTCTAAGCATCTCTAAGCATAGCAGTAGTTAGGCGTGAAATTCGGTAGATGGGATACGAATATTAGATTCGTCAAGACAGAATCGCTGATACCCCCAAACTGGGGAGCATAGCATACCATTGAGCGGCACACAGTCTTAAAAATCCTGAACTTAATATTAGGTGGAATAGAAGAGTTTGGTTAAGACTGGATCAGACCGAATCGGGAAATTATAAATTTTCTTTTTGAGGCGAGTTATTAGAGTTTGGTCGTGAAGAGCACACCAGATACTTACAGTCTGTCACAACGTCAATCCAGCGATCCCTACTCGCCATCCTGCCCCCCCCCCTACGAAAAAATATAATTTTGGATTTATTTAAATTTATTGTCACGTTTAAATAAGAGCGATACCTTTTTAAAGCCTGCTGTAATGTTTCTTGGCAAGGCGGAAAACTGTAAAAAAAGAATTCTCGATAGCTCAAGTGGTACCTTGGCGTATTGAGCCGAAGGTCGTGGGTTCGAATCCCTTGTCTCACCTCAACTTTTTCATCTCCACGACCTTACAATGAAAGAAGTTGGTCAATTAGACCACTAATGTTTTGCCCTACTTGTATCTCAATAACTATCTTGTAGCTTATCTATACCTATTTGCTAAACATAAGTAAGCTCTCCCTCACGTTGTGATCTTGTTTTAGAAATGCCATCAATTCGAGATTCTCGACAAACGGTGGTTCTGAGTCCGCGGACATCGGACTGAAAAATAATGAAAAGGCGGACATCCGAACTTCCGGACACAATCACCGCGATCAGGCCCTCTGATGCTAAAATAACAACAAACACGATTAAAAGAAGAACATCGTCGATAAACCGAATCGGCAGAAAATCTATCACGTATCAAGAGTCCCGTTCTCGTAGGTACTCGTAGAAGAGTGATCATCCTTGCCTGATTAAGAATAGGCCATGCGAGTTTGACACATGGACGCTTATTTTTGGCCAAAGCCCGCGTATATGTCCGGAGAAAAGTTGCTCGATGTGTTCCACCAAATTAAAGGGCGCAATAAAAATAAACGAGGGTGCAAGATTACTCTTGTACCTAGAAACAAATTTGCTTCCTAATGACCATCAAATTGCAAGTTTTCTAAAACAATTTGCAAAGTTACCAGCTCATAGGTACTAGAAGCTCCTACTTGAAGAAAGTTTTAAAACAAAGTTGTATCTTTACAAAGAAGCTGTATAATGCATATGAAATTCCATTAGAAGATTTTGTTACATATAAGTTGAAAGTAAATTGTGAAACAATGTGTGGAGATTAGTGACCGTTAATCGATGATTATTCAGAAATCGTGAGATGCGGTCTGGTGTGATGAAGGTTTCAGAAAAACATTTTCTTTATCGTGCCAACGTTTCGATCTTTATTGAGATAATCTTCAGGGCTCAAAGTGCACTCTCAACACGACACGCAAGAATGGCATACTTACGCAGAAAACAAACAATTTGAGCCCTGAAGTTGATCTCAATAAAGATCGAAATGTTGGCAGGATAAAGAAAATGTTTTTCTGAAACCTACATCACACCAGACCGCACCTCACGATGTCTGAATAATTATGGAACAAGTAGAACCCATTCCATTGCCAAGTACAAGGCACTAGTTGGTGAATAGTATTCTGCATAACTCTAAGAAAGATTTAGGCAAGTAAATAAATAAAATAAATAAAGTGGAAAATGTTTTATTTTTAGAGAATCAAGTCTTACATATTTCAATTTTTTTTAATTAAACGAATCTTATTTTTTTAAGTTATTTAAATGGGAAATGTTGGACAAACCTACTACAAGACTACTGTAAATTTTTAATCACAGAATTTTTTTTCAAAAGTGGTTCAAAGTGAATAAAATGTATGTACATAAAAAATTTACGTATATTGCATATTATAGATATTAATTTAGCATAACCCCGACAACTCCTTGGATGGTCTATGGACTGTTTGCTATTAATTTAATTAATTAAATTTGTCATGCATTTTTTTCAATAAATAGTACTCAAAGATATTTTTTTGTATTTATAAAAAATTGTACCATAACCTTATCTATTTTTATAAGCGTTGTCAGTTTGTTCAAAGGAAGGAATTTTTCAACAGAGGCTTTCGACCGAGACAGAGCCATATAATTTAATTAAATAGTCTAAAATCCCGAAGCCAGAAACGCTATTTTTATACGGCATTGAGCTCTCTACACCGAACGGTTCTCTAATTGACAAAGCGTTGTGTGAAATAGTTGGAAACTGTACGCCGCCCTGCCACCTTCGGGTGAAAGGAAGCTCAAGGTTTGTTGACAACAATGTAGAAACGAGTCAAAACAGTTGTGACAATTATTGACTAACACTGTCTGCCGTAGTGTAGAAAAAACTGCCACGAGTTTACCTGAAAATGCATCGATGATCTTATTGTATCATAAACAGCGGGACAATCCGGAACGTGCGTCTTGCCTTCCTCAATGAGCTTTCACCAGTTCCTCGCACACTCACATCGTGACTACCTGCCATATACATTCGAGCCAGATTAGTCGCCATCTTGAAAACCATGTAAATTTTTATTTCGACGTCTTGTAAACCCAAATCGGATTAAAACAGGCTCATTAAATAGGAAGTACATCTCATTTTTCTGCCGGCATTAACTACTAATCTTCACAGCCTATTAGCGGAAAATAACAAAAAACAGAGCTTAGTGTTCCTAACAAAGGAAAGATAAAGTACAGCAAAGAAACAGGACACTAGCGATAATGGAAGATTGACGCATCAACACTCCCTTAATAACAAAATGCATTCAAAATGCAATATAATCAGGCCATATAAACAGCTTAAAAGTAAATAGGGTTACTGCCAATTTTGTAGTATTTATTTTCTTAGCATTTTTATTTTACTTTTACTATAAATGGTTTAAAGTATAAAAGGTATCGTGTTTAATGTATAATCCTCTGTTAGCACAAAACCTCTGTTCACCTGTTAGGCAAACGGTTAATAAGGTTGTCACTAATTTCATAAGAAATTTCACTCATAGGTGTTGTAACGCTCATTAGAAATCCTTCTTTGCAATGCATCCCACAATTCGCACATGTGCTCAATGGGTTTGAGATGTGGTGACAATGAGGAAAGGGGAAGATGGAAAATTCATAGATTTTCTAAACAGTGATGAACAACTATGCCTATGAGGTCATTGTCATCCAGAAATCGAAAATCCCTGCCAATGAGATCTTTGGTGTGAGAGACGTTTTCCTCGATAATTTCGTGGACATTGGATTGCGGTGAGGTTGCCTTCAACAATATGGAGTCCAGTTCGTCCTCCAGTGGAAATCCTCCCGCCTCTTTCAAACTGCACTGAAGAGAGCACGAACGGCATTCTACTCATCCCCTTTTCTAGGTAGACTCTTCGGCGCCTGCTATCACTATACAGACAGGAACGCGACTCATCAGTAAACATAACAGCATTCCAATTGGTGTTCTCTTCTAAGCGCTCGGTACACCATATTCTCCTGAGTTGCTGGTGGCGGGCAGTTGCTGCAGTCGTCTCAAAGGGGCATACGATGTGAAACCAACGATTCGTAATCGTTTGTGTTGATAAAGCCTTTGCTAAAACATCTTGTTCTTAATTTAGGATCTTGCGGGCACTACGGAAATGGTTCAGCCATGCAGCAATGACAATATTTCTGCCCTCCCTTAGCGTCCCGCTACCAAGCCTCCTCTCCAAATATTCCTTTAAGCCCGGGAGACCACGCTCTCACATTCTCCCAACAATAATGCGAACGTCTGGTTCATGATCATGTCTTTCCATGGTTTAGGAGACTACAACTGGATTAAAATAAAGAAAACACTAGAAAAGTTACTTGTTATGTTTATTATTCTTAAGTAAATCCGTTATTAAAAATGAGGATTAACATTTGCCTTTTTGGTTTATATTTAACAAGTATATATCAGTTAATTTAAGTAAAATTATTAGAATAAGAATAAATTACAAATATTCCTATTGATTTTTGAGCAGTTTAGATTAAGTTCGTTGGTTAAAAATGACTTACAAGGGGACAACCAAATTTTTTTTTTGATATTCTACACCATAAAATATTAGACATGTATCCACACTTCTTGTGAATAGGCTCTGGTTTTGCCAAAAACAATTTTTGAAAGTTAAAATTTTCCGTTTTTTTCAATATTTTTACTTCGCCGTTATCCTTTCTCAAACCAACTATGTAAATGTATTATTTTAGTGATTATTTTATGTAGAAATATAGGAAAGTTATTAAAGTTTATCAATAACCAAAAAAAAATTTACAAACCAATTATTTTTCCCGTAAATTAGGTCATACTTTTTTATTTATTTATTTATTTATTTTTTGTTTTTTTGTGGGACCTTCATATTAATGAAGCCGTTACAATCAGATATTCCGATAACGGTTTCTTAAAAATCGGAAAATCTTTTGGGGTAAAAAATTGATTAATTTAATTTCATACAAAAGTTTATATTTATGGGGTATCTAGGGGTGCTAAAACGAAATTTGATAATAGTTACAATTAATTAAGGTTTTTAGTTGAGATAGAAAAGACAATGGCACGAGCGGGATTCGAACCCACGATCTTCGGCTAGATACGCCGCTGCTCAACCACTTGACCTATCGTGATCTCGATCCACTCAGACAACTTCCCATCTCAACCCCACCTTTTGAATTTTCCCTCCTTTTTGCCATTTTTCAAATGTCGTGTAATCGGATTGGATTCTCTCGACAAATTAAATAGCCACGGAGAGCTTTAGTGAAGTACTTCATTTAAATCATTAAATTCACTAATTTCGTGGTCCGCTTGACGAATTAATATATTACAATTAATTAAGGTTTTTAGATGAGATAAAAAAGTCAATGGCACGAGCGGGATTCGAACCCACGATCTTCGGCTAGATACGCCGCTGCTCTACCACTTGAGCTATCGTGATCTCGATTCACTCGGACACTAACTTCCCATCTCAACCCTACTTTTTGAATTTTTTTGTTTTTTGAAAAATAGCAAAAAGGAGGGAAAATTCAAATTTTTTCAAATTTTTATTCAAACAAAAAATATTTGGTTTTTAAATTTTTTTGGTTATTGATAAACTTTGACAAGTTTTAGTATATTTTTATTGCAATGTACATAAAAAATTCAATAAATTGATATATTCACATAATTGATTTGAAGAAGTAGAACAGCTAAATAAAAATATTAAAAAACGGAAAATTTCAACTTTCAAAAAATGTTTTAATTATACCAGGGCCTATTCACAAGAAGTGGCGGATATTTGTGGGATATTTCGGAGTGTAGAATTACCAAAAAAAAGTTCATCCAAATTCGTGACACACCAACTTGCTCGTCCTCTTGTACGTTTGTTTTTCAAGTTCGTACTTTATTTTTACCGTAAATTTTCTTAATTGTGACAAGATTAGACCTGTTTATTTCGAACCTTTATTGATGAGTGGCAGTGTGCTTGAGAGTAGGCAGTGGGAGGCATTATACATTATACATCCTGTCTATAAAAGATCGGGACATCAGGGTCATGGTCAAGGATGTCATGTTTTACCACCAAAGTAATGGTAGTAATGAATAAAGTATAGATGCTTTTGTTTTTTTATACTTTCCAGGCTTTTAAATAATTTCATTTTATTTTTCTACAAGGAATGTGTGAAATTTAAAACATATGCTTGTTTTGTTTATCAAATAGGTTTCTTAGATGAAAAATTAGGCGAGAAAATGTTTGAAGATGGTACGCATTGGTAGTTTGAAGAAAGTATGTAACTATTTACCGGGGAGACATCTGCTGACGACGTGGTTGTTTTCGATATGGGTGCATTTCGTGCTGCTGATCGGCGTCATGGACCTCAACAGGCACGAAGTGCCGGTGAGCCCGGCGACAGTTTCATCACCGAGAGATGTGAAGTCTTCGGCAAAAGACAGCCCGGTACGAAGATTGGTCGTTTTCCACGTCGACGGCCTCGCCCCTCTTCGGTTCTCGGCTCACATTGACCAACAACCGAAGCTGACGGCGATCGTGGCGAGAAAGGGCTCGTGGGGAATCACTAAATCGCCTTCTTATATCACAAAACGTCAAAAGATGCTATCCACATTCACAGGTAAAAATAATCTGGAGATAAATAGCTCAGCAATAGAAGATGTAAAAAACCCCTAGAAACTTAGATCTGAACAGACTTTCAACAGCCAAAATGAATCTTTGCTTGATCTGACCATTCTAGCATGTAGGTAATCTCTAACTTTGCATTATCGAATGAAAACTTATATAGCAAGAAAGATAAATTCATAGATAAACATATAATCAATCACATGTACTGATAATAGAGAAGTAGATAGAAGGTTACGCAGATAGGGTGACAGATTCGAAAATGAATCTAGACAGACAGACCGATAAAGCATACAGAATTATAGACAGTTGACAGTTGGACAGTTGGAGATATAGATCAATATAATAATAAATATATAATTCCTTAAATTCACTAATTTCGTGGTCCGCTTGACCAATTAATATATTACAATTAATTAAGGTTTTTAGTTGAGATATAAAAGTCAATGGCACGAGCGGGATTCGAACCCACGATCTTCGGCTGGATACGCCGCTGCTCTACCACTTGATCTATCGTGACCACGATCCTCTCGGACACCAACTTCCCATCTCAACCGCGCCTTTTGAATTTTCCCCTTTATCTCAACTTTTTGCCATTTTTCAAATATATAGATGGACATATAGACCTACAAACTAAAAAAATTTTGTTTGTTCAATTTAGGCTCATATTGGGCAAAAGGTGTAGGAATTTTGGAACAGTCCGGCTCTGTTTATTTCGTCGGCGATCCGAAGACTGCAGAATGGCTGACACCTCTGGGAAATAAGCTGCGGGCTTTTACCTGGCAAGAACCATCTTGGGACAAATACAGCTACATGTCAGACGACAAAGCTGCCGACGAGTGGGTGCAGAAACAGACACTGGCGTTGTTAAATACAAAAACCTTCCCTGAAATCAACCGCGATAAGGTTGTAAACTAAACCAAACTGTTTTAGGTTTATACAAATTACTTTTTCCCCTAGGCTGTTATTATGATAAGATTCGTCGGACATGATATGTCTGGGGAGCTCGAAGGCGAAAACTCCTTGAGGGCGAAGGATGCTCTTGTTCGGATATTAGCCATGATCACGAATATAATAACAGTCGCTGAGGATAAATGGAACGACCAGAGGACGACGTTCGCAATACTTTCGGATAGTAACGAATCGCCGATTGTGACATGGGGTCCGGCGATTTCGTCCGCACTAGTGCCCGAGCCGAATCCATCGAACATCAACTGGAAATCTCCTTACACGAAGAGAAGGGACATGGACAGGCGATCCGTGGCACCCCTGCTAGCCTGCATTCTCGACGTCGAACCGCCGATCGATTCCGTGGCGGGTCTTCCGATCGACTTCCTCGAAGAAAAGCCGAGGATGAAAGCACAATGCTCCTCAAAAACGGCCACTCAGGTAAACAGCATACAAAAAAAACATAGCTTTATCTGATCAATTTATTGTTTAGATTATGAAATTGTTCCTGGAAACAGCCAAGCATCACCAAAGCTACGGTAGGATTAAACTCACGACTCTTTGGACCTCAATAACACAAAAGAGCGCTATCAAAATGTCCGATATTATCGACGGCGCTTATGAAGATGGTAAATGCCTCGATTACAACAACGATCAGGAATAATTTATTATCATTTCAGGAGATTATCTCGGTGTTATTGCTGCGTCGAAGATACTCACGGACAGATGTTTACGTGGAATGCACTACTATGGAGAGTTCAAAAGGAAGTTTAGCACATATCTTCTTTTGCTGACCGTGCTAGGATGGACTTTCGCCTGTGCCACTTGGCTCTGTCCCAGACTAGACATAGACTTAGGCCCTGCGTAAGAAACATCTTCAAATTATACGTTCTATTTTTAATGTTTATTTTCATTAAAAGGGAAAATGGTCCGAAGACGGTTGTGTACTGCAGGCCCAGGGTTATTTTCGACATAGTGATGGCTTTGGTTTCCACCGGGTTAATAGTAGTATGCTGCTTCGACGGTCTGCCTTGGCGATTCCATTCATACCTCTTGACACCTTGTTTTATCTGGTGGACAGCATTGAGGGACTCTCAGTACTGGATGAAAGTTTATAAATGCTCCATGCACCCAGAAGCCATGAGTTTCGTGAGCGGCATATACGTAGCTTTCGCCGGGATCTGCTGGTAATTAAAAACAAAACCATGAAATATAGCAAAGGTGTATATTTTAATTGTTGGCAGGTCTATAATAAGCGATAGACTATCGTTGTCGCTTCTTCTTGTCGGGACACTAACCTTCTCGTCGTTCTTTTCGATGATGAAGACCAAATCCGTCCGCCTTAAGATTTGGCTGCTCACGTCGATTCCGTTCATTGTGCTCTTGCATGACAGAGCGAACGAGATAGACGAAGATTCCGGCCTTACGCACGTCATGTCCGCTGTCGCTTGGATCTGCGCGGTTTCCTTCATATCAAAAATAGCCTCGGCGAAACTGGGCGACTCGCCGATTTTGGTAGCAAACGTCATATCCCTCATAGCCATATTGTTCAAAGGAACGTCAGGAATGGCCCCCGCGTCATATCATCTAGCTTGGCTTGTAGCATTGTTCTTACCGTTGATTGGAAGTTGCAATATCATAATGAGACTCTGCCAGGTAAGAAATGGTGAAAAATATACTTGAATTTTGTTTAACTTGTTTTTGTTTTATAGATTTTTTTCTCTCTTTGCACACCGTTCTTCCTGTTGTCTACCGGTAGCGAACCTTTGTCCCTTCTAGGTCTATTGTTTCATGCGTCGACCTGGTACCTGGCGGAATGTTATTCCAACTGCGAGAACTCCGAGATACTCAAAGCCGAGCTGTCCGAAGGAGATGAGGGGACAAGAAAATTCGGTACTAACGATTCCAGGCGTGTCTTCTTCTACATGGTGTACGTGATACTCGCGACGTCGGCAGTCAGGATAACAGACAATTTGATCGTTTACAACGGAGACTTTACCAAACTGGACGAACAGATTGTTAGCGTAACATGGTGGGCGAAGGGCTTCGTGCCGATCCTGTGCATCAGCTGTCTGCTCATACTGCTGTGGAAGAAGAGCAACGGAGACGAACTGGCCCTAGGCCTCGCGGTCTTGTTCATGTGCAGCCTTATGAGTTTCTTGTTCCTGTTCATGGTTCTGGCAGGAGGCGAAGAGCAGAACAAGCTGCAGTGGTCCGTATCGCACTACTTCGCAGGGCAATATATCTCGATCGTCACAATTTTGTCTCTACCAGCATCTTACGTCCTCACCGTGCCGTCCATATTGAGCAAGTACATTTCCTCCCCTTACAACCAACCTGCGCACACATCCTAAAAGTAATAAATGTTTTTTGCACATTGTACGAAAATTATTCCATCTAGTTTTTTCCTTTATCAGGCTCTATGAGTTTTATCTTCTCAGTTTGGAAAAAAAAATTCATTTAACAATTCGACACCGCACGCAGATGATTTAACAGTGTTAAATAATAGTCAAACGTGATGAAAACGAATAGATATTAAATGTAAAAGACAAGCCGTGAACAAGCGTTACATCACGTCTCGTATTTATACAAGTCTATAATGTCGTTAATACTTTCACGCCCTTAGTATTGAAGAAATGTTTTTTCTCGTCCGATACACTCCTGGAGCGAAAGTATTCTAATGATCTGCCTTAGACCTTGTGATAGCGTACGTGTCGTAACACGTTGAATCATCTGGATTCTTGTGTCTCCCGTTATTGAGGTTTGACTCACCTAACGTAACGCGTGATGGAAAAATGATTCAAAACAGGTTTTGAAATGTCGCTTCTGTTCACCCTCGTGGTTACTCTCCAATGGTTAATCAGTTTGAAGATTTTCCTGGAATTTCTCAACGGTGATGATAAATCTCAAGGATAAATGACTCAAAACACGATTTGACCTATAGAATAATTCAGGAACTGCACCTTTACACGCTAACTAAAACGATTCCAACAGTATTTCAATAGTATTTCCATAAATTAAAATAAGATAGAGTAATTTAAAATTTCGGATTGTTTTATAACCGTTTTGCTTGTTATATTTATGATTGTAACAATCTTAAACTGTGTAGATAAAAAAACCATATGATATAAACTGATACAGACTATTTAACAGTTACATGAATAAAATGATTTGGAAAATTTGCCAAATGACTCAAAACTGCAAAGTTATGTTGCTGTAGAAATTCTAGAACGTGTCACCACACCATTTTTTTAATAATAAATACCAATTTTTATTGTAAAACTTCGTAATAGACCCAAGGTTTAGGGGTCTTTTTCAGGGTCCACAGAGAATAATCTTAATCTTCTTTAATATCTTCATCTTTACTTTCATATAGACATATCACAGATTTTTGACAAATTACAGGTGCGTAATCAAAATTTAAAAACGTTCCCATGGATCCTGACAGTATTCCTAAAATTATTTTGAAGAAGTGTTGTGATGCCCTGACCCTACCTCTCTCCATTCTTTTCAAGAAGTCTCTGAATTCTCAAATAGATGGAAAATTAATTTTATTACCACGGTTTATAAAAAAAGGAGATCGTAAAAATATTGAAAATTATCGCCCTATCATGGTTCGATTATTGCTGATGGTTTGAGCTCCTCGATTACACATGTTATTCTGAAATAGCAGCAAAGGTCGCTCCTGTATTACGAACGTTGTTTTCTATAAATAATACATTTTAAATAATCTAGAGGTCCGTAAATGTGTTCACTCGGTGTATACGGATTTATCAAAAACTTTTGATAGTGTGGATCGTCTTATCCTGGTCAAAAAACTAGGTGTGGGCCAACCCGTCCTTTTTGTCTGTGAGGTCTTTTGTTGTAAGATTTGTCGACGGCTTGTCGAAACCTGTCCATGTACGATCTGGTGTGCCGCAGGGCTCTCATTCTGGTCCGATCTTATTTCTTTCATTTTTTTAAAGACGTCGCCTCTGCTCTCATTAATTCTTTATTTTCACTGTTAGCAGACGAGTTGAAAATTTATCGCCCTGTCGAATCGTAAAATGATCTTACAAAACGCTTCTGGCTTTGGTCTAAGGGTAATAATTTCAAACTAAACGAAAATAAATGTAAGATTTTGAGGTATTAGACGCTCGAACAAGCGTCTAATAATTTTATGATCTAATAACACCATAAAAGATTCCATAAGCTTCCCCAGCAGCTTTCTAATTCGACTTAATCAGGTTGACTTAAAAATTCAATCAATTGTCATTTGCATTTTCATAATTCAAAACTATTACAAAAAAACCTTATAAATTAACTCACTAACTTTCTATACCCTGAAATTACTGCCTATCTCGGTAGCTTAAAAAATTTAATAGGTTGTTATTTCCAACTATGAATTTTATGTAATCAAAGCTAAATATAGGATAGACTTTTCTTGTGTATATTGTTTTCTTAATTTTGAGTACTAATGATACTTAATTGTAGTAGAAGTAACTTTTACTAATAGAACGTGCGACGTATTTGCCACGTTAGCAGCACTGGGATCGAATCCCAGTGATCCCATGTTTTTTTAATGGATTATAGTTTGTAAACCGAAAGCGAGAAGGGCACCGGGAGCTGGAGTCTTAGAGATGAACCCAAAGACCGAACTGACGGTAAACCTAGATAAACATGCTACAGTTTTCCAGTCTGAAATCATAGCAATTGAACAATGCGCCAGAGAAATAAAAGGGGAATATATTCCCGGAAGAAAGCCATTTTCTCTGAGAGTCAGGCAGCGCTAAAGGACCTAACCTCATGCGAGGCAAAGGCAAAGAGTGTTCCAAACTGCAAGAAGTTCCTGACGGAAGTCACCGACACTAATGACCTGACTCGCATGGGTCCCTGGACTTTCGGGGCCCAGAGGACGAAAAGGTTGACATGTTGGCCAAAAAGGGTGCCAAAATGGACTCTCTGTGCCCAGCTTAGCAGCATGCCACAAAAGAGGATACATCTTAAAATGGATCCTTAATGACCCAAAACCTGGTGGAACAATACCACACATATGAGGTACCTGAAGAGATAGAAGGACCATCCTTACAAAGGAACTTTCTGGGCAACCGGAACCAAACCAATGTTCCGGTTGGACTCCTGACAGGGAATGAGTTTCCCGAGAACTCTTCGTCACAAGACAAGAGGTCTTTAACGTCCGCACCTGGCCTATTCGGCCTTATCGGACGTTTTGATTCTCAAGATGAGAGCTGACGCACGTCCGCATACGACGGAATGGTGTTACCGCCGCAGCATTGGTGTAGAGGCGCCCCAGCCCCTAAGGGCCAAGACAACCTCGCTCTCCGCTTGTCACTCCGAATGGCCGGGCCCGCATTGTGCATCGGGTCGTTTGCCGCGCGCAAAGGCTAACAAGCCGAAATACATCAGCCTGTTCTCCCGCGCACTCCCTAGATAGAGAAGGCGTCCCTATCTCCCAGAGTATTGGGGATCCCAGCGTAGAAACTTCCGGGAACGCCGCTGGCAAAGCTTTGGAGGCTGGTTAATAACCTGAAGCTGGCCAGTGAGTTATAAATAACAGGGGAGCACAATAGATCTATTCAGGTCGAGGTGCAGTAGGCCTTGTGGCTGCCTCTTTTATCCCTATCCCTATCCCCCCCCCCTAGTTAACCACAATCCATCTAGTAACTCCTTCATTATTATGTCTGCAAGGATTGGTGAAAGAGATCATCTCATTGCTGGTTAAAATATGTTTTTTGCTCGAGTTCAGTACCATGAAAATGTCAGTTACAATGGAGTTGAAAAGATCTGACGTATTTGAAATATGGTTCGGTGGACTAACATTGGCAATTTTTCTTCGTCGCCAACATTATATGAAATGCTATCATGAAACTGCAACTCTATTTTTATTCTAATAGTAAACACGGATTTTTCTTCTACATTTAAATTTATTTCGTGAAATTTAGAACCATGGAAATTTCAATTTTATTTTCATCCAAAAATAAATATTAAATGTTTGAAAAATCTTGGATTTGGTGCCCTAAGCAGCAACAACTGCTGCGACACCAGCAAAGAACGAGCGAGCAATGTCATGGACGAACTACATTTCCATTTTTATTTAAATAATAAATATAAGTTTTTGAGTGAAATTACGTTTTTTGCTGAATGCCATGAAAATGTCAGTTACAATGGTATTGAAAAGTAGATCTGAACTTTTTTGAAAAAACATGGATTTGGTGGCCCAACTGCAGCAATTTTTTCTGCTTCCCAAATCAAATACGAATCGTTGTCATGGACGAATTAATAATCTATATGTATTTTAATAGAAAATATAGGTTTTTCTTGTATATTTGCATTTATTTGATGGAATGTAGACCCGTTAAAATATTAATTTCAATTATGATTATAAAAAATCTTGATTATTTAAATAAGGTGTATTTAGTAGCCTAAGCAGCAAGATTTGCTCCGTCAACAACAAAAAACAAACTATTATTTTCTTTATTAATAAATAGTTAAATTTTGTTACGAGAAGATTTGTCAATTACAATAATATTTAGTTTTTAAAAAAATTAAAAATTTAACTATTTGAAATGTGGTGAATTTTGTGGCCAAACTTTGGCAATTTTTGCTTCCTTCCTAACGAAGGATGATGCGTTTTCATGGAGAAACTGCAATTCTACTTTTATTTTAATAGTAATTACAGATTTTTCTTTCATATTTACGCTTATTTGACCGAGTGTAGAACCATGGAAATTTTAATTACATTTTCATTCAAAAATAAATTTGAATTATTTGAAATATGGTGGATTTGATGGCCAAACTTTCCAACGTAATACGATGCGTTGACATAGACGAACTACATGTACTTTAATAGTAAATATGGATTTTTCTTCTATTTTCTGTCCGCCAGGTTGGCGGTTTCATGAAATAGTTGCACATACATCGGAAATAAATAACGATGTCGAAGTAAGGCTTTTTGCATCATCATTTAGCCATTTATATCTTAAGGGAACTGTGAGTAAAAGAAATGAAAGTGCTTGTCAGGTCAACATGGCAGCAATTCTTGCCGCATCACCGACAAAATACGAATCCTTGCTTTTTCATGTTTTGCATTAACCCATAGAGGCTTTTTTCCTTTTAGGTTATTTTTTTAATTTTATACATTAGAATTTTGTACATTTGGTTTTTGAAAGCCCGTTTAAATGATCTGTATTGGTTGATATTTTTCATTCTTAACAAATCTTCCAAAAAAAAAATGGTAAAAAATTTATTTGAATTTTCTTTTTATATATCTAGATAAAAGTCAGTGAAAAGCGTAAATGCGATTTGTCTGGCCAGTATGGTGGGTGCAGTAACGTTTGCTGGGTCACCAGAACTATGAATCCTTGCATTGCCAGGCTTTGTATTATTATTATTTTTATACCATCATACTTTATCTAACCTTGTAATTGCAGTTATTTTAATTGATACAAAAGTTACTTCTACCTGTTGCATGTACTGTCTTACTTACTAGTGTTCTGTCAGTTTAACCAAAATCCTGGTTCCGTTGTGACTATCTTCATGTAAATCCTTTGTAATTCTTGCGGAATGTTCCTTGTATGAGTCTTCGTGTGCCTTATACAAGTGGTATTGTTCCCGTTGTAGGTTATGGACTCGATAAGGATCTATTTTAAGATGTATCCTCTTACGTGGAAGGATGCTAAGCCACAGTAGGGATCAAGACGAAGAGAGTACATGTTGGCCCCCTCTTTGTCCAACATGTCGACCTTTTCGTTGCCTCTTGCCACGAGTGCCCAGGTACCCATGCCAGGGTCAGGTCATTAGTGTCACTGACTTATGTCTGGGCCTCCATGAAGTTCCAAGCACTCTTTGCGTTCGCCTAGCAGTACTTAGCCCTTAGCCTGACTGTCAGAGAAGATGGCTATCTTCTGGGAATATATTCCCCAGAATATATATGCCTGGGGTGTTTATTCACCAAGTTATGGACTCATTGTAGATCAATTTTTGGATGTATCCTTGTAGCTTAGAGAATTTATATTGGCTCATTTTTTTTGGCAATATGTACACTTTCTCATTGCCTCTATGTCCAAATGCCCAGGTGGGTGCGAGGATCAAGTCTAAGCCTTAAGAGCCGCCTGAGTGTCAGAGAAAATGTCTATTTTGCTGGAATGCGTTCCTAGCCTCTTTTTTCTTTGGCGTAGTGTTCAGTTGCTATGAATTCAGACTGCAAAACTGTAGCGTATTTACATATGGTATGGTATGGTGATAAGGATACTAGGAATCGGGGTTTGTGCTGCTCAGGCACTGCAGCCTTGTGGCTTGTTGTACCTTCCTAGTTCCTTAGTTCAGTGCAATAGACTCTATCCTTCTGTCGCTGCTATAATTTGGTTCCCTAAATTTTTTATGTTAGGTTAAATCTCCATTCAGCTATTGCTTCGCATTCGAAGATGATATGGGTGGTTGTTTCCTCCTCCTCATTACACATTACATTACCGGTTAGTAGTCCTATCACTCCAGACGCATCAGTGATTTTGCCAGTTTTGCTAGAGTTGTTTCATCATAAGTTCACTGTGTCCAGCACTGATAGAGTTTATCCACTTTTCCTTTTGTTTTGTTGGATCCATTCTGCGATGGAGGGTGCTATATTTGTTTTTGTTATCCCATGTATGGGTTCGAGGTCTATGTATGGTCTTGCAGATCCTCCTCTAGCCAGTTGTTTTCTCGTTACCCAAAATTCCTCTGTGACCTGGCCCCAAGATATTAACAGATTGCTGTGTTTCCCCAGGATGTGAAGAATTTGGATGCATTCACTGACTAAATTTGATGTCATTCTTTTACATGCAAATGCTTTAATGGCTTCTTGGCTATCAGATCTTATGAGGATTTTTTTGCCAGTGTAACCTCTTTTAAGATTTTCCAGGGCCCAAGCATTGATATTTCTATAATTTTCATTTATATATGTTTAATGTCAGTTCTGCGAATTCACCCCGAAGACTCCAGCTTCTAGCCGTTTTTGTGCGATCAGTTTAAAAGTAGGAATTGGACTTCTTCCTTTCTTGGATTTTTTAATATTTGTCTCTCTTGATTTATAGCTTGTTTTTCATTTTATTTTGTTTTTGGGTATTCTGTTATATCGGTACATTTTATGAGCTTGGTTAATGATTATTCATTCTATAGGCAATAAATTCCACGGGCACCTAAGTTTTCTATACTTTTATTGGCTTTAGATATAATTTTGTTAAGAATGAGTTGTAAACAAAGTGACGAAGTCTAGAAGGCGGTGAAATGAGAGGAAAGCTGTTGTCGGGAATTGGAATGCAGCCCGATAGTTGCGCAACTCGGTACGCATTCTTAGCACAGTTTCCTACACGAGCAGCCCTCGTGAAATTCCAATTGAAATCGCGTCCCTGGGCGAAAAATGACTTCCAATGCCGATACAACACCGTCCGGTGTAAACTTAACTTTCAACTTTTGTTTATTCAGTTATAATGACGTAACAAGTCCAAGCGCGAACTTATGATAGAAGTGCTTATCACAAAAGAAGCCTTTCCCCACTTATGTCACGATCGACTCTAAAGGACTTAACGATCCGGTCTCCTCTTGAATAACTAATAATTCAATCGCGATCGGAACGCTTTGTAAATTTTAGATTTTTTATTTGTCCTCACTGTTGGAGAAAGCTGCGTTCGGGCCTACGACAACTTCCCCAAAACGAAAAACCCGTTCCAAAATCCATTCTGGAGGGGTGAGTGGACGTGTCGTAACCGAGTCACGTTTTTTGAATCTTGTCGATTTGTCACCATGACAGATATTTTTGTATGAAATAATCTCAGTTCTAAATGATCATCCCTTATTCGTAAACCGTCTGACATACGTAAGAACTCTGCGCGTCACATTAAAAGTGATAAATTCCATTTCCAACTATGAAATTTTAATTACTAATTAAGAACAGACAAATCGACAGACCGAATACATTTTTTCTGTCAAATCACAATATGAAAGAAGAGATATTATTGCTTTAGACCTCTACGTCTACATTAAAAAGAAGTGAAACGCTACAGATCACCGCGATGACCGAACTTTCATCCATATTCACCACCCTAGGTTCGAATTCCGCTTCACTTATTCTTTTGTTTGTTGATTTTCTATCTTTCTCTATTTGGCGCCAAATAAGGAACTAGTAACGTCTTAAAGCCACAAACGTTTACCCCTGGCCATCAGGTGAATAATAAAAAGGATGATTACACTGTGTGTTTTTTCCGGTAAAATATGCGAAAATTTGACGAAGGAAATGCTATTTTAGGTATTTTGTAAAACTGAGAAGAAAAAAGAAGAAAAGGGGAGGGAGAGTGGGAGAGAGAACGAATTGATGCGGTTTTATTAAATGTCGCAGAATTTGATCAAATACTGAGTTCAAAAACAATAAAATTGTGAAGAAAGAAATACATCAAATTGTTATTTGCCGCTGTCCATTTCTTCATCACTCCAGACTGGAAGAAAAATATGTATGTTTTATGAGATTTATATATTACACTAGTGAACAAAATTTGCATCATGATGATTTAGCTCTTTTCCAAAGGTGAATATTGAAGAAATACATTACGGTTCGTGGTCCGATTGACCAGTTAACTTTTTTCAATTAATTAATCTTTATTAAAAGTACTGGTTGAGATAAAAAAAAGACATTGTCACGAGCGGGATTCGAACCCACGACCTTCGGCTAAATACGCCGCTGTTCTACCATGCGGCGTATTTAGCCAAAGGTCGTGGGTTCGAATCCCGCTCGGGACACTGACTTTTTTATCTCAATCAATACCTTTCATTCAGATTAATTAATTGATGAAATATTTCGCTGTTGCGATCCTTTTCTGAAGCAGCTTAAACAAATATCTGAATTATATTTCTGATTAAATCTGGCTTTGATTAATAAACTTAAAAAAAGGTAAATATATTTTTTGAAAAGTTAATTAATCAAAAAAAATATATATATCCACATATACACCGTGTGTCCTTATACACCCTGTGTGCTACCAAAATTACAAAAAATACGTATTTAATATTTTTTGGTTTAATTTTAAATTTTATTTGTCATTTGTTATTCATTTTTCAAAAATCAATCAGTCAAAAAATGAGAAGGTTATGTCAAAAAGTTTGATAAAACGCATTTCGTTTGTTTTGTTGTTAATTTCAATAATTTGCATCTTCACTAAAATAAACATTAATTGCCTTTATTGTTTACTTTTGTCATTGGTTGTCAGACTCGCATTATGAGTGCTAATCTTAATTTCTGGAAGTAAATTTTACAATATTAGTTATTCTTTACATTCAGTATTCCATTCAAAATGAGCCGAAGAGCATTTTTCCGATCAACAGCGAGTTGACATGAATGTCTGCTTTATTGATAGTGATGGTTTGCGCGTCGTGCAGTCGAGTTGTACTCCCAGAAATTTCCTGATCTCCCTAAAGTAAACCATAAAACGTTTATTCACGTTGATTGCAATATGAGGAGTTACGGATCAGTTGCTGTTCCACCACCAAGAAACCGGAAGCGTAATTTCGACCAGGTGCTAAATATTTTACTGTATTACAATTAATTAAGGTTTTTAGCTGAGTTAAATGAAAGATAATTAGAATTGAATTTTACTGTATGTTCGCGAAAATCTTAATTCTTCTCTCTAAAATATTGGACGGGTTTTAGGTTTACCAAAAAAATAAAATGAGTGATATACTTCGGGCTTACAATTTTAAGCCGTATCGCTATCATCTTGTTCAGGGACTTCGGGACTCTAATTATGATAGGCACAAATTTTGGAGGCTGAAAAAATCGATCTTCCATCGGCACATTTGGCAGAGTAAACTGTTGGAATTTTCGAACGGGCAGAGAAAAATCCGAGAATTTCGTACTTTTGTCATCATCAGATGGTTCATTGTTAATGTTTGGTGTAGACTCCTCGGAAATAAATTAATTGGGCCTTATTTCTACGAAAATAATTTAAATGGTGCTCAGTTCCTCAATTGTTTGAGGGTGGTTTTACCAACACTATCTAGATGTAGATGAAATATTCGGTATGTCGTATACTGCTCCCTTTAAGACCTATTGCATCCCCCGTTCTCTACCTACAGCTCATCGGTGAGTCCTATTTCATCAAGAAACTTGATTAATAGGCCCGGTTTCAGTGGTTGAAGCTCTTCTATAGTCATATTAGGCATCCCAAAACATTTCCACCTGCGAGCAAGTGTAGCTCCGCAGTCTGCCAGTAGATTTGTTACTGTTTCCTCTGCCTCTTTTCAGAATCTGCATGTGCCGTCTTGGATTATTCCAATCTTCTTTACGTGTCGATTTAGCTTGCAGTGTCCTGTTAATGAATCCTATTAGGATTCGCAGTTTGTTCCTGCTTCCGATGACACATTCCGTAATTTCTTTTCTTCCGAAATTGGTTAAAGGATTCTTGGATTGCCTGTGACCAATGAGTGAATTCCATTGTTCCTTCGTTTTCTTTTTCTCCTTGCGTCTGAGATACTCATTAATAGTGTGTGGCAGGTCCTTTCCTTGCAAGGGTGTCCGTTTTTTCGTTGCCTTCTACTCCCATGTGTCCTGGGACCCAGCAGAGGCTGACTTTGTTCTGCGTACCTAATACGTTTAATTTGGTTTAGCAGTTCAACACCATCCTTGAACTAATGATATTAGAGCTTAGTGCTTTGATGGCTGCTTGGCTATCTGACATGATAGCTATATTCTTGTTTTTGTACCTCTTGGGTACATCTTTTGATTGCACAAATCTCAGCTTGGAAGATACTGGAATATTTTCCCAAGGGTTCTGAGTATTTGGTTCCAATGTTCTAGATCCATCTATGTACCAAAGGATTGTGCCATTCTTAAAAGAGGTATTTCTCTCTTGTTCCCATTCGTTTTTGGTACCCAGATTATTTGGAAGTTTTGATTAAATTCAAAAATCCTGTTCATGTCGTCTCTCGGAATCATGTATTTCGGATAATCTTTCAATATTTTGTTGCTGTTTCTCCATTTTAGTTTTATTCCTGTTGGAGGTTTCTCTTTGATAAGACTGATGATATGTGTGATGATTAGAGACCGTTAGTCGATGATTATTCGGAGATGGTGAGATGCGGTCTGGTGTGACGTAGGTTTTAGAAAAACATTTTCTTTGTCGTGCCAACGTTTCGATCTTTATTGAAATCATCTTCAGGGCTCAAAGTGTTTGCTTTTTGCGTAATTGTGCCATTCTTGTGGGTCGTGTTGAGAGTGCACAATTGTGAGTTTGGGTCAAACCGGCAATTAACCTAACTATTTGAGAATTCTAGGAAAAAGGTTTTCATTCCAAAAGGTCAAGGTAGAAATGCAATAAACCCCTCGGAATAATCAGCTTTTACGTTCAAAACGTCCAAATCAAGACAACCGATTATAACGCTAAAGGTCACAACCCTTTTCTCATCTTTCAAAGCGCAACACAACACTCTTCCTCGGGGGGAAATGAAAAACGGAGCGTTCGATAACCGGGGCTCCTGGTGTCATCGTCCAGAAAGGCGTTCGTTCATTTACACCGGCTTCAACCGCGAGTAAGATGGACCAGGATGATCAAAAAGAGGCAAAAGTATAGACGAAAAGTAAAATTAGGTTAAAAAAGTATATGTTATAGTCAAATAAATGAAATTTTACTAAATATTTCATAATTTAAAAAATTTTATAAACAGATTGAAATCATTATATAAATTAAATTATGATTGATTTTTTATTACGGATTACATTTTATTTATAAATTTCAATATTTATTAAAGAAAATATTAATGAATAAAGAGCAATTACAGATCCTTACAACAAGAGCTAGAAGAAAATGGAGAACAATTTACAAGATTCTCCATACCTAATATGAAGATTAAAGTGAGCTAGGTTGATTTCTTATGCAGATTATAAAATGTACAAAATGACTGCTGATATCAGAACCAATTTGATGATAACACAATGATACAAACAGGATTGACTATTTGAACCCCCCCCCCCAACAAAAAAAAATTGTTAAAGGCTTAATCTGCTCTCAAATTGGACCAATAGTAATATTATTATTACTAACTTAAATAAAATGAATTCTATTGTAATATCTCTGAACCCTCGGCCGTTCTGATAGCTGTTTATTTTCGTCGTAAATTCAATTCCGTCGTACTGCAATCGGATCCTTTTCACTTTATTACCACAAGAAAGAAAGTCTTGGGTTGCGATCAGTTGAAGAAGAATGGGTTGTGACCTTTTGAGGAACAATATCAGCGAAATGAAAAGGCTGGCTACATTTTCCAAAACTTTTCTCCCTTGACCTTTAGGAATTGATAGAGCTCTCGCGAACCGCGAAATCATTAACTTTTAGTATATTTGAAATGAGGAAAAAATGCAAGTAAATGAAGTTTATCTCTGAAAAATTATGAATAAATGAATGTTAAAAGAATAGATTTTGAGGACTTTCACACACACACCCTCCCTCCCTCCCTCTCTCACTCACTCTCTCTCTCTCTCTCTCTCTCTCTCTCTCTCTCTCTCTCTCTCTCTCTCTTTCTTCCTCTTTGTCACCTCTCTTTCTTCCTCTTTGTCACCTTGTGTGTATCTATCTTTTCAACTTGCTTTTTCTCATGTAACTATTCTTTCTTCTTCGTTCTCTCTGTTTCCATTTATTTTTCTCTGTTTGGGTGTGTTACGCCCTTTCAGCCTTCTTTCTCTCTCCCTCTCACTCTCTCTCTCTCTCTCTCTCTCTCTCTCTTTCTTCCTCTTTGTCACCTTGTGTGTATCTATCTTTTCAACTTGCTTTTTCTCATGTAACTATTCTTTCTTCTTCGTTTTCTTTGTTTCCATTTATTTTTCTCTGTTTGGGTGTGTTACGCCCTTTCAGCCTGCATTCTCTTTCTCTCGTTCAATGTTCTCTCTCTCTCCCTCTCCCTCTCGCTCTCTCTCTATCTCTTTCTCTCTCTCTCTCTTTCTTTCTTCCTCTTTGTCACCTTCTGTGTATCTATCTAACTCGCTTTTTCTCATGTAACTATTCTTTCTTCTTCGTTCTCTCTGTTTCCATTTATTTTTCTCTGTTTGGGTGTGTTGCGCCCTTACAGCCTTCTTTCTCTCTCACTCTCTCTCTCTCTCTCTCTCTTTCTTCCTCTTTATCACCTTCTGTGTATCTATCTTTCTAACTCGCTTTTTCTCATGTAACTATTCTTTCTTCTTCGTTCTCTCTGTTTCCATTTATTTTTCTCTGTTTGGGTGTGTTACGCCCTTTCAGCCTGCATTCTCTTTCTCTCGTTCAATGTTTTCTCTCTCTCTCTCCCTCTCCCTCTCTCTCTCTCTCCTATCTCTTTCTTTCTTCCTCTTTGTCACCTTCTGTGTATCTATCAAACTTGCTTTTTCTCATGTAACTATTATTTCTTCTTCGTTCTCTCTGTTTCCATTTATTTTTCTCTGTTTGGGTGTGTTACACCCTTTCAGCCTTCTTTCTCTCTCTCACTCTCTCTCTCTCTCTCTCTCTCTCTCTCTCTCTATCTATCTATCTATCTATCTATCTATCTATCTATCTATCTATCTATCTATCTATCTATCTATCTATCTATCTAACTATCTACGTGCCGATCTATCTATAAATATATATATCTGACACTACCTCTATTTGTATCTCTTTCCATTTTACACCTATCCACATGTCTGCCTATCTATCAATTTATCTATTTCATTATTCACTCATACAGCGATGGGTTTTCAGTCCACTTTTATTATACTTTTCCTTGTTGGCAATACTTTTTATTCTTCAATATTATATGTAAGTCACGCAGAAAACCAACACTTTGAGTATGTAGAAATACTTTGATTGAATATAAAAAATATTTTTTTGCATTGTATAAATTCACTCTTTTCCACATCCTACATGTATTTGTTAAATTTAAACAATGTTTGTAAACCCCAGGCTCTGAAGATGATCTCAATAAAGATCGAAACGTTGGCACGATTTTTCTAAAACCTACGTCATACCAGACCGCATCTCACAATTTCCGAATAATCACCACACATTAATTTGAAAAAGAATTAAAATCCTTTTCTATATAATTGTATTATGAAGCATCGTTTTTCATGCAGTATGTGATTTTGTACAGGCGTATTGAAGTCCAGGTTATGTGCAGCACAGTTAAATTTCCTTGAAGATGTTGCATAAACACATTCATTGATAATTTTTCGAGGTTCTATGAGATAAATACCATACTACTTATAATGTTTAAAGGTATTTTTAATGAAAAATGGATTGTCATATAAAAACGTACTTAGCTCAGGTGAGAAGATGTTTTCTTTATTTGATTCAGCAGAACTACAGCATTCTCCAGATAAGGTACTTAAGGTAGAAGAGTCAGGAAACACCAAGATAAACAAATTTGTGACGCATGTAAAAAAATTCTCCGTGACGAAAGTCACTTTGCATAAAATTTAGCGAATTATGAAATTACAAGCACTTAGAGAGTTAACGTTACTGCATATATACAAATGTCAACTTTGCCGTAAAACCCCCCACGCGATGAAAGAGAAGGCGAAGATGCCTTCGTCGGATGCGCCCGTCTTCATTGTGCAACCCCTTGCGACATCGGCCCGCCCGATCCACAATTTCGAAACGGAAATCCATCGAAAATTGACATCACGTCCGGGAGAGTTTCAGCCCATTCTGTATCTCTTTTAAACAGCGGCTAATTGCAAAATTTGGCCACTCTGCAAACGGGAAGCGCGGAATGAATAGCAATTCCTTTTCTTTGAAAATCCAATTCTCATGACATGTTGATTTTTTTCTCTGTCTCTCTCTCTCTCTTCCCCCTTCAATGAGTATTACTGTCGATCAATTTATATTTCAAATACGTAAGACGCTTTTTTTCCCCAGCTGAGTATTGAATCACATCTATGCCGTAAGTACGTAGACAGTACGTGACCTATTGAGATCTTACACCTTCTTAGAACGTTGTCACTTCTGTTTGTTTAGAAGGATAGAAAAGCAAAAGACAACACCTTGTAACATGGATTTTATAATAATAACTGTTACAACATTCCTATTCAAAACAACAATGATTGCAATCGTCAATCTTACTGTGTAAAGAAATCGATTTCTCAAGATGTAGATAGAAATTGGAATCTTTAAATTTCATGCTTTCCCTTGTATATAAGGATTTCTAACAAGAGAAACTTTTATTTAAACTAATTAATAATGAAAGTTTATTATATCAAAACAAAATCACTACAGGTGTATAGTACTGCACATAAATTTTTGAATGTACGTGGTAGATCTTATATTTTTCAATGTGTTCTTATACTTGTATCATTTATACTTTTATTTATAGACAAATCGCAGTGTTTTACCAGATGTATAGAGAGTTGAACTTTTATGGTTAAAATACGTCAAGACGTGCGTTTTCCGTGGCGTTTGGAAGATGGTGGAAGAGTGAAAAGCCACCCATAACGCCACACAGCGTCACAGTCGGACTGCTTCGGACGTAACTCCTTCCCGCCGACCGCACACAAAGATAATTGGCGAGATCAGATTTTTTTTTACATAACTTGAACACATTTTCACTGGACCGCTCGTGGGTGGAGGGGAACCGCACGGGTCGCTATGAATAGAAATGCCGGCTGGAATTCGTGGACGTGCAGTTTCCGGTTTTGTCTCTGTCACGTTCGATTCGTCCGTTCCGGCTCCGGCTACCGACGTAAACGGTGATTGATGGTTTATTTACGCGAGATTTCAAAACCAGTAGGAAAGATATTTTTGACAATTTTTGCCTACGCTTCCGATAACCAATTAATGACAGCTATTGAACGAAGGGGTGAAAGATTATCTCCCATGGCCCAAATGCCTGAACAATTGTTCAAAAATAATTAGAAACAGTTTTTCAATACATCAAATCATTAGATAATTGGTACTATGCAGATAATGTTTAATGCAAACATTACGAGCCCATCAAACAAACGTTGAATATCTTTATTATTATTTGATATGAGAATAAATTTATGTAATCATCTCGTAAATTTGATGAACACATTTATTTACAAACTTACTCACTCACATTGACATTAAATTCATTGACTATCAGTTACTTCATCACTCACTTACTTACTTTTTTACTCTTACTTACTAATTAACTGACTCATTAATTAACTCGTGTCTTTACAATTTTCAATCATTTACACCTATTTTTTTCCGGTTACCTTTGAAATAAAAATTAATATAAAATCTTATTGGCTCGTAAATTCCATAATTAATTATCTTAGTAACCAATTTATTTACTAGCTTTAACTCATTGACCAATCCATTGACTCTCAGTAAACCACTCACTAACTTCAAATCCAAATCAAAACACGCTCCAAAACTCTAACACATTAATTAATTTGTTATTCAACTGACTCTTTATAACCTATTGCCTAACTGAACGAATGATTTTGAAAATTCGTAAAGAAATCACCCTACCAACGTTACCATGTTTGGGTGCTTGTCCATTCACTTTCAGTTACACATTAAGGAATTAATTCACTCAGTAATTTGTTTCCTAAGCTACTCACATACTTACTAACTTTGATAATTTAAAAAATTCATTTACTCTCAGTAAACCACTCACTAACTTCAATCGAAATTCAAAACAGGCTCAGTTAGTCTAATTATCTCACTAATTAATTTGTTATTCAATTGACTCTTTAACCCATTGCCTGACTAATTTATTAGTAAAATACCTATATGTATACAGGTACTGTATCTCCTGAACTTGAAATCACCCTACCAACATTACCATTTTTAGTAGCTTGTTCATTCAATTTCAGTTACTCATTAACGCAGTAATTCGCTCAGTAATTTTCTTACTCAAATATTCGTTGAGACATAAATTTTTTAATTAATGTTCTTATTAACATATTTGTTTACTAAGCTACTAACATACTCATTAGGATTGATAATTTAAAAAATCCATTTACTCTCAGTAATCCACCCACTAACATTCGGTTCAAATTTAAATCAGAACATATTATTAACGCTCTGATTAATTTATTATTCTGTGTTGGCTTTAAAATGTGAATAAACTTATGCAGTTGATTCATAAATTTCACAAACGTATTTATTTAATTACTTACTCACGTTGAATAGTTATGAAATTAATTGATTTTCAGAAACTTCAACACGTAATGTCTTGCTTCCTAATTTATTTAGTTATTTACTAAATTAAGTCGTCAAGATTAACTAGGTAATAATTAATTATATCTGTATACATTGAGGGTTCTTTGAAATTTCCCTACTCACCGTTTTTAGTTGATTTTTTATATGTGTTCACACAACATTGCATTAATCTACTCACTAATTTAATTACTTAAACATTCGTTGACTCGTAAACCCAATAATCGATAATATTACTCACATATTTTTATTAACTTTGACTAATTAAAAAAGCTATTGGCAGTCAGTAATTCAATCACTCACTTCTTTCTTACTCTTACTTAAAAATTAACTAACTCACTAACTAACTCACATCTTTACAATTAACTAATTTTAAATAACTATGATAAAATTCTTCATTGACTCATAAATCTCTAATTAATGATTTTACTAACCCGTTTATTTACTAAACTACTCACTAATTTTGACTAATTAATAAATCCATTGACTCTCAGTAAATCAATAAGTTTTGATTCAAATCTAAATCAAAACATGCTCAGTTACTCATTGGCTAACTAATTAGTTCGTAAAATAAGCTCTTTCGTTTTTTTTTTTTTTTTGTTCTTGAGTTGTCTTTGAAATCTCCCTACAACTTGATCAATTTTACTAGCATGTTCACTAGCTGTCAACTTCACACTAACGCATTAATTCACTCAGAAATTTAATGAAACTTTGACTAGTGAAGATTATCTTGCAACAAACGCTGCATGAGAGAAACATACGACCGACAAAGTCAGGCTAATATAGAAAGTAACCCCTTAGAGGACCTATCAATTAACCACTTCTGTACAAAAGACAACACTTTGGAAATGGTTAGGCAAATATGGAAATGTCCAATAACGATTGTATTCCGGAAGAGGAAGGAATGGGCATCAGTGTCAGACAAGAAATTAAGGATGATTAAGAACACGGCACAATTTTGTCCCACATCAACAATAATCCATTATGTTTAGTGGTCTACTTTTTTCAATTAATTATTATTTTTATGTAAGGTCTTGGTTGAAATGAAAAAGCTAGTGACACGAGCGGGATTCGAACCCACATTTTTCGGCTCAATACGCCGCTGCTCTAACCACTTGGTTTATCGTGACTTCGATCCATTCGGACACAAATTCCCCGTCTCAACCTTTCGAATTTTCTCTCTTTTTTGTCATTTTTCACGATAGCTCAAGTGTTAGAGCAGCGGCGTATTGAGCCGAAGGTCGTGGGTTCGAATCCCGCTCGTGTCACTAACTTTTTCATTTCAACCAAGACCTTACATAAAAAGAATAATCAACAATAACGTACGAAGGGATGTAGTGCTAATTACGCGTTTGAGAATAGGCCATACTCGTTTGACACATGGACATTTGATGTGTGACTGAGTACCTCCGACATGGAACACGTGTAACGTAACTGTTAATCATTTGATAATCCCCTCTCATAGTTCATAGGAAAAAATATGGTGTGCCAAACACAATATCAAAGGCTCTGAGAAACAAATCAGATAGAATAGAGAGAATTATACAGTACATGAAAGATATCAATATGTACAATAAGATTTAGTGAAGGGCATAGCAGGGTCTCATCAGTAAGGAATGTAGCTTAAGATGTGATACTAGGTAAATGTATTTATTAGCGAGAATGTATTTATGTTATGTAATTATATGATTAGATGGTACGTAGATGTTTAAAAATTCCTTGTTTTTCTTCTTTTTTTTAAGGAGATAGATTATTTTAAATAAATAACTTTTTTAATCAATAAATCACATTTCTTTACAAATCAGCACTACAAATCTGTGGGTAGAATCATCATTTGCTAAAAATCAATCTGCATATCCACCTCACCTTTATCATTTCTAATCATCATTTCTAGCATTGACCTTTATGAAGAAGCTTTTTTTTTCCTTTTATGTTGTTTGTTGTTATTATGATGCATTTTGACTTCCTTGCCCGTTTGCCGTTACGTCCAGGAGTACGAGAGCCCCGGACACCCCGGGGTACGTGTCCCGACTGGGAAATCCTCCTGCCGTTTCCTGTCCGTTCGCAAAACGTCTCCCTGTCCGCCCAACGGAGGAGGGTTTTAAGCCGGCCGGTTCGGATTTCCGAGTTCGTTGTTCTTGAACTCCGCCGGAACGAACAACCGTGACCGGAGCAGACCGCTGTCCATTGTCTCCTTTCACACGGCCAATGACAACGGTCGGTTTTTCTGTGGTCCTCGCTGATTTTTTGCCCTGCTCCTCCAGGCTTCCGTGTATAATAGTTAATTACAGTAGTCAACAACAAAAAAACTGATATTATATTTAGAATTGATGAGAATTACACTATAAAAAATATATATAAGCCTAATAATTATTATTTGTAAATTTAAAATTTAGCATGTTTCTAAGTGTAATTATTTAAATAATTAATTAAAATGAGTTTTGTTTAACCATTTTTATTTAAAAATAAAAAGTTATTCTACCTAAATACTACCTACAGCTTACAAATAAATATTAGTTTAATTATTAAGGGTTTTTTCTAGCCTAAAACAGTTCAATCTAACATGAAAAACATGTTATTATGCAAAAAGCTCAACTTTTTCACGTAATAGTTTCTTTTAGTACATACTAACCGACTATTTATAAATGTGTTAATGTCCACCGGTTACAGCTCAGCATTACCTAAGTACAGTTTTATCATCCATTTCTCGTCCTTTATCTAGAAGCCCATATAAATTGTTGCCTATAAAATAGGACCGATTTCCAGTTTAAAATGCCCGGCCGTAATCATAAAACTTTAGAGGTCGTAATTTGCTATAAAACGAGGAGAAATTTACTAGCCCGAATGATAAACTTTGAGGTTGTTCACTGGCGCAAATCTTTCACTTGTGCACGAAAGTAAGGCCTTGCGGTCTAAATCAAACGGCTGCGGTCGACTTTCTTCGTATGGTAAAAGTAACTTCCTTTTACGGGAGTTTTACACGATTTTGGTCGAGTAAATAGGGGCGCAAAGTTCACACCGGCGTGATGTGGGCCTTTTCGACATAGATCATAGATTGAATAGATGACCTCTCGTCTCTATTGTGATAAGAGATGTGAAAGGGACAAAGAGATCATGTGTTGAGAAGAGGGTATCGTGTCTCAATCGAAATGCCAGCCTGTGACCAAATGATTGGGCATATTTCCCAAAGGTCTTGGTCGTACAATGACATTTTTTCCGGTCGAGCGGCTTGCATTTTGCAATTATTGAAAATGTTGACCAACTGGTTCTTTAAAAAAAAGAGCTTACGATAAAATTAAATTGTTTAGATACTATCTTTTGGTAGTAATTTATTATTTCATATCTCATTCAGCCCTACCTTTTAAATATTTATCATATTCTTGTTTAATTTTTTTTCTCTCTGTCCCACTCTCACTTACACGGTCTCTCTCTCTCTCTCTCTCTCTCTCTCTCTCTCTCTCTCTCTCTCTCTCTCTCTCCCCCTCTATCTATCTATCTAACTAACTATCTCTTTCGCGCTCTCTCCCTCTTTCTCACTCTTTCTCTCTCCCCCTCTCACTTTCACGGTCACTCACTAGGGAATCTCAAAAAAAACCACAACCAGTTTTTATCCACAACGTTTCGGATTTATTTTAATCCTTCCTCAGGTGAGTTAACGCCTGTACACAGAACAATTTTTTTTTTACATTTCTAGATCAACATGGTTATCATTGTTTCTTCACTACTTACAATGGTTAAAAAAGTGGTCGTCAGTCATTAATATTTTATAACAGTTTATTTTTTAAAAAAGCCAGTGTGGTAACCTGACTAGACTCTTATCACAACCTCTCATGTGACGTTCGACCTCTTATCAACATCTTATCACAGACCAACATTAAACATTAAAAAAACAGTCAACACTTAAAATTGCATTTTTCTTAAAAATCTATTTTTAAACATTTTTTATTTATTTTATTAATAATATTTTAACAATTATCATCAGAACTATCACAGATTTTAAGTTTCCTCCAGAGTTTAAATGACAAGATTATTTTTATATATTGTTTAACAAATTAAAATAGCAATCACTTATCATATTATTATCACAGTCTTGACGGTAATTAACAGACAGTTTATCTTTTTTTATGTAAAGGGCCTCCAGGAACTTTCGTTTTTTATTATTTCTTTCCTTTGTAACAATATTAACATCATCAAATAAAAATGTATGACCTTCAATAACTGCATGTTGTGCCAAGGCAGTTTCATTGTTTTTACTAGTTTGGACTGTGTATGTATGTTGATAAATTCTATTCTAGATAAATTCTAGAGACTAGTCAGGTTCAAAATATTAAAACGTTTTTTCGTAGTCTGAATAAGTACCACACTGGCTTTTTTTTTAAATAAACTGTTATAAAATATTAATGACTGACGATCACTTTTTTAACCATTGTAAGAAGTGAAGAAACAATGATAACCATGTTGATCTAAAAATGTAAAAAAAATTAAAAAAAAAAAATGTTCTGTGTACAGGCGTTAACACACCTGAGGAAGGATTAAAATAAATCCGAAACGTGGATAAAAACTGGTTGTATTTTTTGTTTTGTTTTTTTGAGATGACCTATTATCCCACCTTCAAGAAGGAAAAATCATAAGATTAACTGTTGAAGTCGAATATAAGAAAATGTTATTTATCTATCTACCAATCTATCTATTTAACTAACATCTCTTTCACTTTCTCTCCCTTTCTTACTCACTCTCTCTCTTTCTCTACCAACCTTTCACGGTCTCTCTATCTATCTGTCTAACTATCTCTTTCGCTCTCTCTCCTTCTCTCTCTCTCTCTCTCTCTCTCTCTCTCTCTCTCTCTCTCTCTCTCACTCTCACGTTAACTTCCGAAGAAAGTTCCGTCAGACCTAACTTTGTGTGATTATGTAAAACATTTAATCAATCAATCAATCATTCTCGTTATCACTATTTTTCTTACTGTGCATTTCATGTGAGTACAGTAAGAATTGACTTATCACTAATCAGACTCATTAAAATTGCTACTTATTCTCTGGTTTATAATTAATTTGTCAAGAAACTTAATCGCTTTCACTAATTCCCTGGCGTTCCATTCACTTAATACTTACTATCGCATAAATTAATAACGAACTTGACCTATCAGTTACCGACAATCCCAGTAATTCATTTGTTATTTTCTCACTAACTTTGGTTTTCATTAACCTACTCACATTCTCTTTCAATAATTTATTATTTATACTGTAGCATTCAAAAAGGAAGGCTGCAGATCACTGGTTTTAACGAATTTTTTTCAAAATGTTCTTTCCAAAGGGCTCTTGGAGCCGTTAAAAACTGAATTGGATTTGCAGGGGACAATTTATTTCTCTCCTGTCCTCTGGTGTTCCTGTTAATTAAGTTTTTCCTCTTTGGATTTTATCCATATCCATCGTTTTTACAACCGTAATAAGGCGTAATTTATTTTCTTTCAGCCTGTGTCAAAAGGAGAATGATTTTGTTTTTTTAGATGAGTAAAAGAAGAATAAAATCATTTTTCGTGGATCGGATGAGTCGTTTCAAAATTCAGAAGAGAAAACGAATACTTTTTTCTTGTTTACAAAATTTTTTAACCTACTTTTCTATTTGTCACTTGGTTATTACGTCAATTATATGAACAAACGAAACACACAATTTAAAACTGATGATGTTTTTGAAAACACATGCACAGAAATGTCATTACAACCCTGTTTAAAAAGTACTAAATTTTGTCTAGGCTCCGAGGACCCACCGGGAGAAATGCTCGAACAAGGGTCTAATATTTTTTTAATCTAATATCACCATAAAAGAATCCATAAGCTTCCCCAGCAGGTTTCTCATTTGACTTAATCAAGTTGACTTAAAAATTTACTTAATTGTCATTTGCATTTCCTTAATTCAGCACTATTAAAAAAACCTTATATATTAACTCTGTAACTTTCTATATTAAAATTACTACCTATCTTGGTCGCTTAAGTAATTTACTAGTTTGTTATATCCAACAATTTTTTATCTTGTGTCCTACAACCTTCTTTCTTGATGAAGAATGTATTTGTACTTTATTTAATCAAAGAAAAACTAAATATAGGATAGGTTTTTCTTGTGTAAATTGTTTTCTTAATTTTGAGTTCTTATGATACTTAATTATAGTAAAAGTAACTTTTATTAATAGGATGTTCGACGTATTTGCCAACGGTACTGAGTTCGAATCCACCCGGCTCGGTAGCTGGAGGCTTACGAATGAACCCAAAGACCGAACTGACGGTAAACCTAGGTAAACATGCTATACAGTTTTCCAGTTTGAAATCATAGCGATTGAACAATGCGCCAGAGATATAAAAAGGCTAGGAATATATTCTCGGAAGATAGCCATCTTATCTAACAGTCAGGCAGCACTAAAGGCCGAAGCCTGATGCGAGGCGTTTGAAACTGCATGGAGGTCCAGACATAAATCACCGACACTAATGACCTGACCTGCATGGGTCCCTGGGACCACCCTACTGTGGCTTAGCATCCTGCCACAAAAGAGGATACATCTTGAAATATATCCTTAATGAGTTCATAACCTAGTGGAACAATACCACACGTATGAGGTACCCGAAGAGATAGAAGGACCATCCTTACAAAGGAAGTTTCTGGAAGGCAATCGCAACCGAAACAGGATTCTGGATAGACTCCCGACAGAACATTGCCACTTACGCCGAGAACTCGTCGTCACAAGACTAGAGGATCTTTAACGTACGCACCTGTCTTATTCGGCCTTATCAGACGTTTTGATTCTGAAGATGAGAGCTAACGCACCTCCGCATACGACGGAATGGTGTTACCGCTGCAGCATTGGTGTCCCTAAGGGCCAACACAACCTCGCTCTCCGCTTGTCCACTCCGAAGGGTCGGGTCCGCATTGTGCATTGGGTCGTATGCCGCACGCAAAGGCTAACAAGCCGAAATACATCATCCTGTTCTCCCGCGCACTCCCTAGATAGAGAAGGCCACTCTATCTCCTTGAGTAAAGGGGCTTCCCTAGCGTAGAAATTTCCGGGAACGCCCCGACAACGGTTTCGGATTATAGTGGGATTGCTACCCACCCCCTAGATGAGCACTGTCTACGGTAAAAGGTCTCTTATCGAGCTCAGCCTACACCTGCTGCACGCAATCGAGGGACGCCATAGGTCTAGCCTAGGTGGTCCGATCCTTCGCTTCCCCAAGGGTACTACGCCGGTCATACGCACAACAATGCAAATCATACTCGAGTCAGAGAAACCGATTCACTACCCGTTTCCGTCCGCTTACTCACGCATTCGATGGACTATTCAGCATAAACATCGCGTCCTCAACGCCTATACGCTGTCGTCCGGTCCACCGTATCCCGTGAGGCCTTGTGTAATAACGCTGGCCATACGCAAGCTTCACGAAGGTCACAAGTAGAAGACAACCTCTGTCTAAGTTCCCGCAAGGGGTGTCACTACGTGCCACCATGAAATCATTCCCAATGTAACTTTGCGCTGATTTTGGAACATTTAAGTTACCCCGTGGTATAGACGGCCATGCACCCTCCCCCGTCTATGCAGACAGGATCTGGTGCACTGGCTCTCGTGTGAGTCTGCTAAGGCACCCGCCGCCCATGCCGACCCTAGGCCGACACGAGTACAGCTTGTGCTTAAGAGAGGTTGCCACGCCCTCTGGGCTACACCATTATTTTGTGCCCGGATACCTCCCTTGCAACCAAGGGTTGGGAGGGGTCACAGGATAGAATGAAGGAACCCGGATTGAGAAAAGGGCCGTGGATGAGAACTCGAGGTGGGCCGTTTCAGGGTCTCGAGCCTCAAACCACACTACACCACCCGTCAGGAGTACGGACAGAAGAAACACTGTGCAGATACTGCCAGGAAGAGGAGAAGACAGCAGAACACATTTTATTTTTCTGTGAAGGTCTATGTAGGTGCAGCTGCTTGCGACTAGGACTGGAAAAACAGCAAGCAAGATCCTACCTAAGAAGCCGCTGGCAAGGTTATGGAAGTTGGTTAACTATCTGAAGCCGGCCAGTAAGTTATAAAAAACAGAAGGGCACAATAGATCTACTCAGGTCGAGGTGTGGCCGCCTAGTTTGTCCCTGTCCCTATCGCTAGTGTGAAAAATGTATTATTCAGTAATTTGACCCTTCGTCCGCCACACCCAACGGGTACTGAGACGTTAAGCCCTTCTGTATAACAAAAATGACTTTTTTAGTTATTTTTATGTGCATGTATTCATCTTCTACAATGAAAGAGTCGTTACATGTAATAATATCTCCAACTTTTACACGTGTAAAGGCCCGTCTAAACATTGGGAAAAACATCTCTTTCTCCCATTTGTTAATAAAAACCACGTATGCGTTTAGTATGTGCGACGCATGGAGACAAGAAACTTTTCAACGTGTCATAAATTATGCATCGGATCTCATCTCCGAGAAGAGTTTTTCAACAGAAAGGTGGGTGGCGCTTTCGTCGACATTTGGTCGTCAATGGCCAAGTATGCGGAATCGAATCCTTGGCAGGAGTCCTTGGGTTAACAGTACCGTTTGTACCTCCATCGTACAATTGTACCGATTGAAAAATATCTGTCCCCGGTTTTAAAAGCGAATATCGATTCCAGGGCCATATTCCCAATGAATCGAAGAACAATCCGAACATGTCATTAGACGGCAAAAAAAGCTTTAATTATCTCGCCTTGTACCAATTCTCTCGATTAGAAAACGAGTTAACTCCGTCTACAAAACTGAGGGTCGTTTCTTTGAATAAAAAAGATGTTTTTTCGTTGGTGATTTTTTTTTTCAATTTAACCAATTCTTCCGAAATGACGTCCGAAATCAAATATTTGAACAATTTTCATATCAGGTTTTCCGTGAAAAAGAAAAAAAAATGATGATATGACCATCTCAGGTTACATCCTGAACTGTGTAGATTGTATTATTTGCAATTGTAAATTTTAAAAAAGTTGAAGTTGAAAATTACTGTCATTTGACTTTTTTCGTTGGTGATGTATTTTCAATTTAACCATTTCTTCGGGAATGACGTCCAAAATCAAATATTTGAACAATTAAATTCACTAACTTTGTGGTCCGCTTGACCAATTTATATGTTACAATTAATTAAGGTTTTTAGTTGAGATAAAAAAAGTCAATGGCACGAGCGGGATTCGAACCCACGATCTTCGGCTGGATACGCCGCTGCTCTACCACTTGAGTTATCGTGGCCTCGATCCACTCGGACACCAACTTCCCATCCCAACTTCCCCTTTTGAATTTTCCTTCCTTTTTGCTATTTCTCAAATGTCGTGTAATCGGATTGGATTCTCGACGACAAATGAAATGGCCACGGAGAGCTTTAGTGACGTATACTTCATTTTAAATCATTAAATTCACTAATTTCGTGGTCCGCTGGTGGTCCGTGGTCGAGGTCACGATAGCTCAAGTGGTAGAGCAGTGGCGTATCTAGCCGAAGATCATGGGTTCGAATCCCGCTCGTGCCATTGACTTTTTCATCTCAACTAAAAACCTTAATTAATTGTAATATTTGAACAATTTTCATATCAGGTTTTCAGCAAATTAGAAAAAAATTGATAGATATGACCAACTCATGTTACATCCTAAACTGTTAATTTGTATTATTTGCAATTGTAAATAAAAAAAGGTGAAGTTGAAAATTACTGTCATTTGACTTTTATCGTTGGTAATTTATTTTCAATTTAACCATTTCTTCAGAACTGACGTCCAAAATGAAATGTTTGAACAATTTTCATATCAGGTTTTCCGTAAAATAGAAACAAAAATGTTGGATATGACATATCAATTGTAAATTAAAAAATTTTGAAGTTGGAAATTACTGTCATTTGACTTTTATCGTTGGTAATTTATTTTCAATTTAACCATTTCTTCAGAAATGATGTCCAAAATGAAATGTTTGAACAATTTTCATATCAGGTTTTCCGTAAAATTGAAAAAAATTTATGGATATGACCATCTCATGTTACATCCTGAACTGTTTAGATTGTATTATTTGCAATCGTGACAGGTTATTTTAGTAATTTTGTACAATTGAAAAGATGTTGAATATGAAAATTACTTTGATTAGACTTCATTCCTTTTTTATTTTGTTTTAAATTAAACTATTTCTTCATCAATCAAGCCTGAATTTTTCACATTAGATTCTCCACCGATGGATAACTGCATCTCGTTCAACATCCTGAACTGTTTTTACTGTATTATTTGCAATTGTGAAAAGTATTTTTTAAGCAATGAAAAATGTAGAAGTTGGAAATTACAATGGTAAGACTTTTGTTTCTAGGTGATTTGGTTTTCAATTAAACCATATGTCCAGAAATGAGGGCTGAAAACAAATATCCAGACAATTTCCATGTCAAATTTTCTGCAAACAAATCACAACAGTTTCTCGAGTAATAGCTATTTTAACTGAACTATGTGAAATTATTAAAGGTATATCCTTTTTCTAGCTTTACAGTTTTTTAGTTTAGCTTTGAAAAACTGTACATTTCATATCGCCTTAAATATTCTCCCACGGGCTTTCTTGTTTATTTATATATTTTTCTCCTTTTTAATTAGTTTATGAAAGCACTTCAAACTAGAATAGAAAGGGTACAGTTTTGAAATGGTAGATCCAGGTCTGTGGGTCGGGAGAGTTCCCACGACCTTAGGAAATGTTCCAGAAATGGATTGAAAAAAATGGAATCGGAAAGGCGAAGTGAATTTTGACCTTTTTTCTTTTTTCCTAGCAAGCCGATTTCATTGCTAAATAATCAGGAGCTCTGCACACGATACATTATATATAAAACACATAATTCATGATTAATCGGTCTGTGAATTATTAACAAGAAGCCCCAATTCAGATTGTTTGATTTATGTTTAGTAATATGTTTTAGCAATTTTATTTTACAAATGTTGGTGAAATTTGATCACTTGTGCATAGAGTGTCTGAAATCGTCCTACTGCATGCTATGCTTATTTATTCAATGTCTGCCAATAGACACCATTTTTCTTATTATTGTAGAATTATTACATTTTATATGTATTTTTCCTAGTTAGTCAAACTATTTTTGTGCCACTTGGATATTTAAATATGAAATTAAAAATTCTATTAAATTCTAATAATAATTAAATTCTATTTGACAGTAAAACTATTTTAATGAAACGAAGGAACGTATATCTTATTCCGTCTAATTTAAAATATTTTTCCAATAATGAAGAAAGATTTTTTTTTAAAAGTCGATATTTTTTCATATTTTTCTTATTTTAATTTTTTCAATGCTTTTTTTAAGAATAAAAACGATTTCGAATTATATAAAATTGAACGGAGGTTTATTTTTAATTTTTTATGAAGTAAATACTATTTTTTTAGTTACACATAATTCACATTATTCAAGAATTGTTTTAAAAACCAGTTTACTCGTAAATAAGCTGTTTATAAATCTTAAAGAAAAAATTGCCAAATATTGGGCTACAGAAACAAGAAGAGTCCAAAGAGGTACCTGTGGGAGACTCCCATTCGAATCTTAGCTGCAATTCCTTAAGAAAAGAAGTTTTGAGCAAATTAAAAAAAAAAAAAAAATGAAAAATCTCTATCGAGTTTTCGACAAGTGTAACAAACTAAAAATTGCTTTGTATATTGTAAAAAAATATCGAATAAAAGTTGGACGTAATGAGAAACAAGATGGGGCAAAGGATGAACCCTTGGGAGATAACCGGTCAGATCCTGGCTGCACAATCTTAAAAGCGGTATCTTGGAAAAATTAACGAACGTAAAAAAAATTACTTAACGGTAGTAAATAAATTACTAATCGTAAAATAGTAGTAGATCATAGGTGGGCGAAAGGAAAGGCAAAACGAGCCAAAAGGCGGTTTTCGACAAGTTGAAAAAACATAAAGAAATCATATAACATTTGTAAATAAGTTATTAAAAGGCTGGGCAAATAAAATAAAGAAGCAAAAAGGGTTCGCTTGAGCTAATCTCAGTAAAATCATTGCTAGACTCACAAAAATAGACGTTTGTAGACAGCTAAGAGATATAATAAAATAATATTAATATAATAAAATAATAATAATATAATAAAATAAAAATAAAAATTGTCTATAAATTATAAAGAAGTAGCTGATACAATTTGTACAAAATGAAAATAGGACGAGACAAAAGAAGTGCCCTTGGTAGTCTCTCCCCCAAATTTTGGGCGCACAATCTTAAAGGAGGCGTTTTGGAAAAGGTAACCACAGGCAAAAACTTAAAAAATCGCTTAACGCTAAAAAAATAAATTTATTACACATCGTAAACAGTAGTGGATAAAATTGAATTGAAATGAGAACATTAAAAGGTAAAAGATTCACCCTTGAAAGACTCCTAGTTAACTCATAACTGCAAAGCTTAAAAAAGGCGTTAGTGTAGACGTTTTATAAACGTAAACAATCGTTTAACGCTAGTAAATAAGTTGTTTTTATATCTTGAAACAGTAGTTGATAACGGTTTGGCCAAAAGAGAATAAGACAAAAAACAAAACGTACCCTTGCGAGCCTCCCTATAAAATCCTAGTTGCATATTTCATAAATAATTGTTTTCAACTGTAACCTCTTCCATGTTGGCCTTAATTTTAATTTTAAAATTTCAATTTTGTTTTGTCAAATTCAGAAAGAGTTTTGATTTAAAATCTTTTCAATTAATTAATCTTTTTATGTAAGGTTTAGGTTTAAATGAAAAAGTTAGTGTCACGAGCGGGATTCGAAAACCTTTGGCTTTTCATTTCAACCAAAAATCTTTCAAATTTACATTATTTATAGGTTGATTAATTGAAAGAAGTAATTTGGTCAATCAAACCATTAAATATAATGGATCTTTTAAATTGTTAGCGCTCAATTATCGGGTTTTAGATCATTTCCATTTATCAGCCAATTTTTCCATTTTGGCCTCAATCTAATTTCAAAATAACTGCATTTTCTGTATTAAAAACGCTTCTCAATGTTGTGCAATCAATTCAGATTTTGAATTTGTGTCTTTGTCTGTGTCTTACATGTTCTACTGTCTGATTCTTCTAACATTGGTATATTTTATAATAAAATTCACAGCTGCAAATTGACAAATCGTCTTCGAGATACGATGGATGGAAGGAATCTATATGGCTATCCATTTGTCCGGTTTCATTTCAAAAATTGACCATTTACATAATGAAATTTCGTTGAGAAATGGTCAACAAGATGGTTAATAGTGATTAAGGAGGATTATTAACGCAGAAACGTTTAGAATCTTTTGCAAATCCGGCCAATCGTGGTGCAACGTACAATTCCAAAAAAATATTCATTATGCGAATATGTAACGGGTGGTTTTAAAGAAAGGGTTGCCACATATTTCCATTCCCTTGTTTCTTAACGTGCTGACCTTTTAAAGGCGAAACCTAACTTCTTCTGTGGAAGGGGTCTGCTGTAAACGCATCAGAAAGGGAAAATTGCCAATTTTGATTCGTACGACTTTTTTTTGGTTAATCGATGATACACGCGTCTAGTCTTTCGATATTGAAATTTAGCCTTGCCCAAAACACTTTATCATTTTTGAGTTGAATTTCTTGGATATCAATGTCGTCCATTATAAAACGACCGTGTCGTCCTTTCTGACCTGCTATTATCCAATGCATTAATTCCCCCCAGGAACCAAGGGTGTCAAAAAGCCGATCTCCTTGGTCTACAAAACGGCTTTTAAAATGAAATTTATAAACCTTAAATATTACTTTTAAAAAACATTCACCGGACAGTTTACTAACGGGAAGTAAATAAAAGGGAAACCGTCAAAGTCGCAAACCTTCAACAACTCCTCTCTATGTTTGTATTATAAAAATTAAGGAAGTGTGAATATTTTATTCAAATCAAACAATAATAAAATGTTATGGAGAAAATTATTCTAATAAGGAAAAAATTATGAACTACAGGAAATTCAACATACGAATAAGCAAAAATATTCGCTATCATAAATGTATTGTACATGTGTAAAATGATAATTTGTCATTAAGAATCACTAAGTTCGATAAATGTCATATCGGGCCGAGTTAAACGTAACTAAAATAATAGTACTGTTGCTCTCAAACATTTAAAAAAACTAAAACATAAAATATTTAAAATCAGCCAAATCTCATATTTTTGGAATCGACCTGTAATTGTTCTGAATTATATAAATTGGGATTGTCTAATACAGAATATATTCTTAAATTGCAAGTTTAGCAGACCAAAAAGATATTTATGGGTGTTATGCTTGTGTTTGTGGTCGTGTTATGGTCAATCTTAAGAGAAGCATACTCGCACAAATTTAAAAACAGGAAAAATCGCCTAACTCTTGTACTACAATTGTTATAAATCGAAAAGAAGTAGCTAATAAGAGTTTGGCACAATACAAAAGCGTACCCTTTTTGAAAAACTGCCTGACAAATATAATTTAAAAATACGATAAAACACGTTTTGGGTAAGTTTAAGAAACTTAAAATATCGCTTAACGCCAGTAAATAAGTTTATTATAAAGTCATAATAAGAATTGCCAAAATGGGAAACAACACAGCAAAAACTTACGCTTCAGAGGCTCGCAGCTACAAAATCTTAAAGAAGACTTTTTGTGCAAGTTGAAGAAACGTAAAAAATTAGTTAACATTAATATTAAATTCTTTATAAAAAGTAAAAATAAAGCTTGGGCCTGAGAACATAAAGAGGCAAAACGAGAATCCTTGAGAGCAGCCTAATTTGAACAATATTCTAAAAACGGCATTGTTGGATAAATATAAAAATTTGAAAAAATCACATAACGTTAATATTAAATTCTTTTATAAATCGTAAAAGAGTAGTTTATAATATTTGAGAGACTCCCAGTTAAATCATTGCTGCTAAAAATTACTTGATAATAAGTTGTTTAAAGTTTACAAAGAATCGCTGATATCAGTTGGGTAAAATAAAAAAAGATGAGTCTAAGGGCGTACCCTTGAAAGACTCAAAGTCAACTCAGACCTACTGAATCTTAAAACAGTTTTTGTTGGCAAATTTTAAAACCTTAAGGCTAGAAAATAAGTTTATTATAAATTGCAAACATAGTTGATAAAAGTTAGACAAAATGAACACCCGAACATCTGCAGAATCTTCTTAACTTGTTGTATAAGTTTAAAAACCGTGAAAAAATCACTTAACCCTATTAAATAACTTGTTAATAAATACTATTGCAGCTATTAATAGTTGGGCAGAATGAAAAAAAAATATTGGGCAAAAGTGTCTCCAGTGGGATCAATCAGATCATGACGTCAGAATCGTTAGGCAAAAAGAGGAAGGAGAAAACTTAAAAATGGCGTGATTAGAAAATTTTAAAAAATGTAAAAAAAAGTCATTTAACTCAAGGAAACAAAATGCTTACACAAACATCGTAAAAAAGTAGATGATAAATTTTGGGCAAAATAAGAAACGGCATTATTAAAAAACTTTTAATCAAATGATTGCTGCAGAATCTTCAAAAATTGGCTGGAAAAGTTTAATAAGCTTAAAAAAATCATTTATCTCTATTAAGTAAATTGTTTATACAACATAAAACATTAATTAGTAAGATTTGTGATTAATAAGAGATTAATAATCATAATGATTTTGCAAAAGGTTACCCTTGACAGATTACAGTCAAATCAGCTGTAAAACATAAAAAAAAGCGGGAAATGAACAGAATAAGAAACGTTAACTTAAAGATAGGAACTAAAATGTTTCTAAATTATTAAGCAGATTATAACAACTTGGCAAAATGAAAACAAGATGGAGCAAAAGAGCCATCCTTGGGAGAGACCCCCAGTCCAATCATGGCTTTAGCTTCTAAAAAGACGTTTAGACGAGGTTAAGAAGCACATTAAATAATTGACCGTAATAATTATTTTAATTAATTCCATTAATGTCCGTGGTCCAATTGACCAAATAACTTCTTCCAATTAATTAAATTTTATGTAAGGTATTGGTGAAGATAAAAAAGTCAATGTCACGAGCAAGATTCGAACCCACAACCTTCGACTAAATACGCCGCTGCTCTGCCACTTGAGCTATCGTGACTTCGATCCACTCGGACACAAATTCCCATCTCAACCCATGAGGACAACAACCCCTCCCCTCGAGGGGACTTTTTTATCTCAATCAATACCTTACATAAAGATTAATTAATTGATAGATGATATTTGGTCAATCGGACTACGAAATCTAATGAATTTAATAAGTTAAATGAAGTGTATCTTCAGTAATGCTCTCCGTGGCCATTTCATTTGTCGTCGAGAATCAGATAGATTAGGCAAAAAGGAGGGAAAATTCAAAAAGAGAGAGGGGGCGGTTGTGATGAGAAGTTGGTGTCCGAGTGGATCGAAGCTACGACAGCTCAAGTGGTAGAGCAACGGCTTATTTAGCCGAAGGTCGTGGGTTCGAATCACGCTCGTGGCAGTGGCTTTTTTATCTCAACTAATACCTTACATAAAGTTTTACTTAGTTATACTTTTTACTAAATCTAATAAATAATCGTAATTAAGCTGATAAGTGTTGTTTGTGAGTTGGGCAAACTAAGAAACCAAACTAGGCAAAAGGAGAACCCTTGATAGACACTCATTCAAATCATGACTACACAATATTGAAAGAGATATTGTTCAAAAAGTTAAAGTTACGAAAAAAATTAATTAACTTATGACCACGTTATGTGGAATAATGAATCATTTATTTTTTGACAATTGTAAAAATGAAATTTCATTAGATTTAATTAATGTCAAATCTGTTCTACGTGTTTTGTCACTAAATCACAATAGAGACATGTCTTGTAACTTAGTACCACTCATTATCGAGATCATTATCTTTTTTTCAAAGCTACTTACTGTTTGTTAAGATAAACAGCGTCGCATCATCAAACAGTTGTGCGTTTTTTCCGTTATTTTATCGTCCGTATTGTCCATTGTTCGTTGTGAGATCCTATCGGCTTTCACACATTCCATTTCTCGGGCTCGTCCTTTTCAAAGTGAATTAACGCTCGCGCTTAAGCACAAGGTGAAAACAACACGAACAAGAAGAGGGTAAATGATCATCGTCGAAACGGGCCAGTCGTCAGCGCGTGAAAGGCGTCCTTAAAAGTATCCTGTTCACTTTTTGAACTTGGTGCATCCAGTTTCATCACTGTCAAGGTTGTCATTGACACAAAACATAGCATAGTATCTTGTTTCTAAAAGCAGCCAGATCATTTTTTTGTTTTTAGTCGAACTTGGTACTAGTTTTTTTTATTTATTACGTTATTTGTGAAAAATTCTAAATTACATAAAAAATAGCGAACAAGAGAAATGAAAGTTTTGTGGTAATTGGTGGGCAAAATAAATGGTCAATCGCATTTTCTGTTTTCTGTTCTCTGTAAAATACTTTATCAAACATTAATGAAAACAAAAATATTGACTATATTGAAAACGAATTAATATGTCACTACTCTCATACAAAACATTGCTACTCTAAAACAAAAACTGATTTCACGTAAATAACTAAATGGTTACAATAAACTTTTAGGTAATTTTTTATGTATATTTTAGTCAGCCAAAAATATAATTTTGTAAACTAAATCAGTTGGAAGAATGGGAAACAAGATGGGGCATACAGGCATACTCTCTAAGAACTATAGTATGTATCCAAGAGTTTGGGGTCCCTCAAGGACGCCTCTTTTGTCTCGTCTTGTTCTCATTTTGCCCTCTCTTATGAACTAATGGTTTATGATGTGCATATATATATATTTATTTATTTATTTATTCATTTACTTGATAAACCATTAGGTTGTAAGAGAGAGCAAAATGAGAAAAAGACGAGACAAAAGAGGTCCCCTTGAGGGACCCCCAACTCTTGGCTGTAGAAGTTCAAAAAAAGGCGTTTTCGACAAGTTTAATAAAGTAAAAAATTACCCGAAGGTATATAAATCGTAAAGAATATTTAAGAAGTGCATAAGGTAGGTTCTAAATTAGTTATTTATAGATTATAAAATAGTTGGTGATTACCATTGGGCAATATGAAATAAAGATGGAGGAATAGAGCCACCCTCGGAAAACTCCCAGTCAAATCTTGGCTGCAGATGTTAAAAAAAGGCGTTTTCGACTAGTATAATAAAAGTAAAAAAACGTCTGCCAGTTCTTTCCAACCAGTCTGGGTGGCAGTATAGCTTCTTCACATGTTGTGCATGAGCATATGTTAATCCGTTTTGAATAAAATTTAAACATCATCGATAACACAACCCGCGTAATACTTGAAAATTGCATTAGAATCTGACAAATGCTTTCGGAGATATAGTTGTGTTTACGATTTGACGTTTTACGATGAAATTCATAGGGAACAAACTAACCAGCACAACCTCTGAAAATTTCAGAAAAACTTGTTTCATGGAGACCATAGACAGACGTGGTATCACAGACAAAAGAAATCACTACTTAAAGGTAACGATGATTTGTTCATAAATCATAAAGAAGCGACTGCTAAGGGCAAAATAGAAAACAAGACAAGGCCAAAACTTACCCTTGAGAAGCTCCCACTCAAATCATATTTGGAAGATCTAAATATGGCGTTTTTTCGTCAAGAAGTTAAAACGCGAAAATAATACCAAATGCTATTAAATTTTTTTTTAATGTAAGCTTATTTGGTTGATATGAAAAAGTTAGTGTCACGAGCGGGATGCAAACTTCACTAACAGCTCCCCATGCCCACTTCATATGTCGCCGAGAATCGAATCCTCATTACACAACATTTGAAAAATGGCAAAAAGGAGAGAAAATTCGAAAGGTGGGTTAAGGTGGAAGTTAGTGTACGAGTGGATCGAAGTCACAATAGCTGAAGTGGTTCGAGCAGCGGCGTATTGAGCCAAAGGTCGTGGGTTCGAATCCCGCTTATGACGCTGACTTTTTTATTACCAAAACTTACATAAAAAGATTAATTAATTGAAAGAAGTAATTTGGTCAATAGACCACTAAATACAACGGAGCTAGTACATAAGTTGTTTGTAAATCGTAAAATAGTTGCGGAAAATATTTGATAAAGTAAGAAACAAGACAAGACCCAAGACAAACCTTTGAGAGACCCCCAAACCTACCATAGTCGCAGAATCTTAAATAAGGCATACTTAAACTTCCAAAAAAAAAATTAAGCAATAAATTTAAATTTACGTTTTAAACAAGAATAATAACAACTACTATGTACATTATTTACTTTTTCTTAATTATAAGCACGATTATTTTCTAATTTTAATGTAATATGCGTTAATGTTTATACACTGTCCATCAAAAAAACCACGTTGAGAGAATGATCGGTTTTTCCATTAGCACGTAAAAACCAACTTTTTTTTAGCAAAAATTCGCGAATAACTCGAAAACGGTTGATAAATTGGGCAAATCAGAAAGAGACCAATTGAAAGCTTATTAAAATTTCTTATCGATTGCTAAAGGACGTCGCTCCAGGATGATTTCCTGGCTTCACGGATCAATTTGAATTTTTACTAAAAAGTGCATGTTGACATTTTCCAGAATTTTCGAATTTACGGATGGACGCCTGAAGCTAGGAAGACGTTTAAAAAAGCCATTTTGTACAGCGTAAATTGTTCCAAAAGATGAGACCAACGCAGGTCTTTGAGATAAAAGGCTGAAAAAATATGCATTTTCAAATTTGACCATTCGTGCAAAAATAAGGTGGTCGGTTTTTCATAGGCAGTGTATTATATTTTGTATGACAGATCAAACTAGGTAAATTTAATTGTGTTTTTGTAGTAAATGGTAAAGAACTAACCCTTAAGGTAAATACCACATTTTTTTATCCAAGGGATTTGTAATATTTACATAAAATGATTTATTTTTGAGATGAGCATCTTGTGAAATGCAGGTGATTTCATGAATCAGTGTCGACACCAAATAACGCCATCCCGATGTGCTTGTTTGGACTTAGGTCACGCTCTAAATAATACATAACTCTTGCTAATCGTGCAGTAATATAATGATGCGGTCTAAATCCACTTTTCTGAATAATATCGTTCTTTCTGATAAACAATAAATAAATGGCATGAACGATCTGAGGATGTTGCGCAGTGACGAACGTTTGGTGGTTTCAAGCTAGATGTTTTTGCACAGATGTTTTCCTTATTGCACAGGACTTTTTGATAAAAGTGTTATATTTTTGACTTCATAACAATCCCAGTTGAACAATCTAGTTTTGATTTTTAAAGTAAAGACATGTTTCCGCACTACGGTCAGCCCGGTGTGCGTTCAGCTCGTGCGTAACACGTACGTTTCGCTTTTCCAAACTCATGTAACTGGCGAATCACAGACATTTGGGACAGCCTGAATACTACCGAGTAGATCAAGCGTGCAATCGCTGATCATTGATGATCACCACTCGTTAATAATAATTTAAGATTATTTGTCAAAATATATCACCAACAACCCAAAGAATCCAATAGAAAAACATAACACTGATACATTTTACAGTAAATATTTGTCATCTTATTATTATAAATGTATTATTTATTTGTCTGTCTGACAAAAAAAACGTGTAAGTGCTCCGGTGGAATATTTTGCTGTTTTGACTTTTATTTACTGGGCTTTCTACTCACTCTATCGGCTCTAGCGGTAGTTTTTAATCCTTTCAACTTTCATTCTCCTCGCCAACAGACTGCGTTTACTGTATTTATTTATTTTGAGAAAATTCAGTATAAATTGTTTATATTTTTTTAAATAATAAAATAGATTTATAGCCAGAAGAATGATAAGGCCGAGGATTTTTTAGTCCTCCTAAGAAATATCCTCTAACAAAGAAGACACAGTTGAACTGAACGTAACAATTTAAAAACCGTAGGGGATAATAATTTTTTGTTCATAATCAATATGTCAAAAGTGGATCACTTTTGACCCAAAAGTTAGATTAAAAAACCGCAGTATTAATAAAATCTCCTTAGTTGAGTAAAGCCCATGAAAAGACTGCTAAATAAATTCCAAGATAAAACATTTTGTCATAATAGATCAAATATCAGGAGTAAGTTATTTGTTAGTAATTCTCAAGAACTGGAGAAACCCGAGAAAGAAAACTTACGTTTCTCAACTAAAAATTGCCCTACACACTAGTAAAAATTCCAAAATTATTACAGGCTATGTTCAGCTATAGCAAAACGTAAAGAATTTGTTAGTTGAAATAGATAAATTATAAATTTCTAACTGATTTTCAAATACAAAAAGTTTAATCAGTAAAAATCAGTATTACATTAAGGAACAATATTTGTAAACATACCTACATCTACAAAACATGGACTAACCATTACCAAGAACCGTCAACTACTAAACGGCCTATGAAAAGATCATGTTGATGCAAGCGGGAGGCCGTAGGTCAAGAATGAATATAAAGACATCACCTGCAAGTACAACTACAAACCTGGCGATCGTAGGATTGTCCAAGCAGAGGAGCAAGGATTGCAACCATTCGCCAGTAGTGACTTCAGCAGTATGCCAAGAGATGACCACCACTTTTAACGAAGGAAGATTTTGTGATCATCGTTCTAAACCCTTTCTTGCAGGCAATACCAACCTGAGCAAATGTGCCAAAGCTTAGCTAATCCCATGAGTTAGAGCGGGTGCAGCCTTAACCACCTAATGTTTCATCCCGTATATTGGCAACACTGATTTTTTGGGCGCCAATCTAAAATCTCCATGTTGGAATCTTCTATCTCTAAAGTGGATTTTCACCCCACTATTGCATCATGTATCCATTGTTATATATAGTCAACCTTTTTCAAATGTAGTTTATAATTTAACCGTTTCTTGCCATACTTTACTTTAGAAAATTACAATTTTAGCATTTTTAAGGTTAGTAGAAAATGCTATGAGTTTAGGGTGCAGTGTATTCCTGCTTTTTTGTATTGGCAACACTGATTTTTTGGGCGCCAAACTAAAATCTCCATGTTGGAATCTTCTATCTCTAAAGTGGATTTTCACCCCACTCTTGCATCATGTATCCATTGTTATATATAGCCAACCTTTTTCAAATGTAGTTTATAATTTAACCGTTTCTTGCCCTAACTTTACTTCAGAAAAATTACAATTTTTAAGGATAGTGGAAAATGCTATGAGTTTAGGGCGCAGTGTATTCCTCCTTTGTTTCTGTATTGGCAACACTGATTTTTTGGGCGCCAAATAAAACTCCCGGGATTTCCAATAAACTTCTAACTAAATGGCTAATATTCATTATGTTATGTTCAGCAACTAATGTTGCTCTAAGGCAACATTGGGGCATAAAGAGTAAAGTTAAGAACCTGTATTGTCGAAGAGAAAGTAATTGTTACTTTTATGTAATTGGGAGACAACTATGGTATATATATTTTATTATTTGTTAATTTTCAGTTTTATTGTTAGTCACTGTACATTGCCGTTTACTGTTTGTACAAGTAATTCCTCCTACCTTGCAAATAGTACTTCAGTTTATTCAATACAAGAAGATATTAGCAAGGTATTTGACTGTGTTATGCTCAACCGCATAGCTGTCATCCTGAAAACATAACCATTATGCTGAAGTAGTTTCAAGACTATCTACCACTGTCCAACAAGGTTTGATAGTAAATGATATAACGTTAGCCCTTAATGTAAGAAATCATAGTGTCATGTTTTGGGTATCAAATGACGTTTGACACTATTTGGCATGGAATAGTCAACAGAATGATGGAATATAGGTTCCCTCATTACATGATAAAAATAGTCCACTCTCTTATCCAAACAATTCCGATCATCCCTTTGCAAACCGAATGATATTGTTGGTGGTGTTTCTCCAGGCTCTATCCTAGGAGAACATCCCCTATATTTTAACAAAATACCTCTCCCCAAGAATGTAAAAATGGCTCTGTACGCTGACGATATTGCTATCTACTCCTCTTCTTGGAGGATAACCAAAATATCGAACAGATTAGACAACGCAACGCGCCGCATAGGAAGGTTTTGCAACCGTTGGAAAATTAAAATTAATCATAACAAAACGGAGGAAATAGTTTTCATCAAAGCGTATATCGTTGTTTTATAAAAAGATTCAATTTGAATCACGTGTCGTGGTCTGAGTCGGTCAAATATCTTAGGGTGATATTCGACCGTACACTCACTTTCACTCCCCATGTCAGTGTCAAAGTAAACATGGGCAAAGCGGTCGAGTACTTTTCCCTCTGCTCTGTCGCCAGTCTAGCCTGTCGCTTGCAAATAAGCTTCTTCTGTACAATGTGGTGGTCATGCCCATGCTCCTGTACGCGTGCCCCTCCCGGGGCCTGACATGCAGGACTAATGTGTGCAGGTTGTGCAGAACAAATTTCTGAGGCTGCGACGGACTCGCCCGGATATACACCCATAGCGGAACTGCACATTGCGACAAACATGTTGTTGGTGCTGGAATACATCAGAGATGCAACTATTAAATTTTTTAAGCAATAAGCTAGTTACAGTACAATCTGTTGCCAAATAAGCAACTATTGCTTGTACATGCACAGGAGAATAAAGAACGCTTTATGAAATTATATTTTTTACAATTTATCTTATATTGGCCAAAAAGTCTGGGGTTTTAATCTAATATTTTTCCTCGATAGAACTTTTTTTAATATATTATTTTGGTTATATTTTACATATTATTTTTTCATTATGCAAGATCTGGCCGAACAGCAAGCAAATTAATGAGCAAAACGGAAACGAATCTAACAACAAGAGGAAAACATAACTGAAATTATTAATATATGAATAAACCCGGTAGTCTTACGAAACGTCCTGTATAACCAGATGTTTCAGCACTTTTATACAACTAACATTCTGGTGAATAATGTTACAATCTCTCAGGTATGTCTATTCCCATCATTCCGTCAACACGAGACCCCTTCACTGTTATTTTAATTTTTATATATGCATATGGAAAGTAAAGTTATGTGCTATAAACACAATTTCCTAGAAAATGGTTCCATAGGCTTGATTATAATGTTCTAAGGTTCCGTGGGAAAAAATATTCTTATAAATATTTGTATGTATTGTATAGTTATGTAAAATTTAAATTTAGGTTTATGAGGTTTCGTGGTCCAATTGATCAAATAAATTCTTTTCAGTTAATTAAATTTAATTGGTTTTGGTTGAAATAAAAACGACATTTGAGAAATTGCAAAAAGGAGGGAAAATTCGAAAAGTGGGGTTGAGATGGAAAGTTAGTGTCCGAGTGGATCGAACGATAGCTCAAGTGGTGGAGCAGCGGCGTATTTAGCCGAAGGTCGTGGGTTCGAATCCCGCTTGTGACACTGAATTTTTTATCTCAACCAAAACGATTAATTAATTTAAATTTAAATTTTCCTTCTAAAATCACATATTAAACTTGAATGAATTTTGATTCTTAAAAAAATATTTTAAAATTTTATATCACTTTTACCAATTTTTCAGCCAGAATTTGAATTTTGTGATGAAACCAATGTTTCAGTTAAGAAGCGAAGAACTTAATATAGCTTCTATCTTATTGGAAAACTGACAGGATAAAATAAAATATATTAGTTCTTATTTGTTATTATAATTCTTTTATCTTTAGTAATTGAGCGTTTTATTAAAAATTAAAATCTGAACTAATTAACCGAAGGGAATTAGTCAAATTTTGTATTACTTGTGGTGGTTTCATTGTTGGTATTATGCCAGTTTCTTTTGTTCTTGTTAACTTCGATGATGATGTAAATACTTAATTAATAAGGTTATGAACTGCCATCCTTAAGAAAATATACATTTTTCGAGAAAAAAAATTAGGACTATAAGATTGGAGAAGCAAGAGTAAAATGAAATGTCGAATAGTTTGACGTTCTCTTCCTTCATAAATAAATCTAATTTTATATTTGTTAGATATTTTTTTCGAAATTTTCTTGTCCATATGAATATTTTTAATCAACAGTTACAAGGTAGCATTTAAATGTTATCCAGTAAAAAATACCCCTCACTTCAAATACTTAGGATGTGGTGAAATATTTCATTTAAAGATTTAAACTGTAAAAATTCAACTTTTTTACAAACTACTCTTGGAAAACATATGCCATTGGTCGTAAAAGAACATATGAAAATGACGAAACATCAGGTAATAAGCAGGGCGAGGCAGGACTACAATGAGTTGTCGACTTGGTTGGCCTTCTTTTCTTTCATACATCATACATTCTTTTCTTATTTGTCGTTTTTTTACAAATTCGAATGTTGATATAATTATTTTTAATAAAATGTCCGTATAAAACCGGTTGTGTGATGTTTCTCAAACAATAACATTATTTCCACTTATTTCAGAAAATTGTGTTGTGGTAATATACAACCTTTTTAGAATCGATGTGTAAAAATTCATCGGTTTTTAAAAACTAGCCTTAGGAATAATATGCCATTGGCCAAAAAAGAACATATTTAGATCATTGGACATCAGGAAAAAAGCAGGGAATCATGAATCATAGAATAATGAATCTACCTTTTGTTTTTCTTATTTGCCCTTTTTTTACAAATTCGAATGTTGATGTAATTATTTTTAATAAAACGTCCATATGACCCGTATGATGTTTATTTCTCAAACCATAAAAATATTTCCACTTATTTCAGAAATTAGTGTTGTAATACAACCTTTTTAGAATCGGATTTTACAAACTACTCTTACAAAAGTGTGCTATTGACCAAAATTAACATATGTTGATCATGGGACATCAGGGTTAAAAGGAGGGCGAAGCAGGACGACAATGAGATGTCGACAAAATTACGCGTTTGTTTCCTTCGTTCATAAAACTATCCTATTTCTTATTCTTTCTTATATTTTTCTTTATTTATCCCTTATGTCTATTAAAAGGAAAAACTGAAAAAAGCTTAGGAACTATCGTCTAATGACGAAAAGTCAGGCAAGATTCCAATACATTTTTGACTAAGTTGGCGTTTCCTTTTCGATACGTAAATCTAACATTTGTATTTCTTTTTTCTGAATTTGGTTGTTCAGAATAACATTTTTAATCACAAGTTGAATTTTAATTAATTAAGAGTATTGCATTTCTGTCAAGCTTTTCGACTCCTTATTTCGACTTATTTCAAAAGTGTGTGGTGATTAGTGACCGTTAATCGATAATTATTCAGAGATCGTGAGATGCGATCTGGTGTGATGTAGGTTTCAGAAAAACATTTTCTTTATCGTGCCACCGTTTCAATCTTTATTGAGATCATCTTCAGATTTACAAACATTGTTTACTAAATTTGTTAAATGTAAACAATGTTTGTAAATCCCAGGCTCTGAAGATGATCTCAATAAAGATCGAAACGTTGGCACGATAAAAAAAAAATTTCTAATACCTACATCACATCAGACCGCACCTCACGATTTCTGAATAATTATTTCAAAAGATTTGGGTAATGATAACAAAAAATCTATTGAGATTTTATGTGTAGAACCTCACGGTTTTTTAGAACTACTCTTGGAAAAATACGCCATTGGACGAAAATCATCACATCACGTTGATGACATACGTCAGGGGTGTAAGCAGGGCATACTACAAGGAATTACCGACTAGTTGGCATTTTATTACTTAGTATACAAATCTAAATTTTCTCTTTTTTTTATAGTACGAATATAATTGTGCTTACATTTCATATAAACACCTGAATGGATTTTATTCCAAAAAACATAAAATATTTTCGACTTATTTCCATTAATTTGACTTGTGACAATGGAAACGGTATGTTTTCTACACTGTACGTATAAAAATACAACTAAAGTCAGTTTAGTTAACTACAATTAATTAAGGTTTTCAGTTGAGATAAAAAAAGTCAATGGCACGAGCGGGATTGAAAAATGGCAAAAAGGAGGGAAAATTCAAAAGGTGCGAGGTCACGATAGCTCAATGTTCGAATCCCGCTCGTGCCATTGACTTTTTTATCTCAACACAAACCTTAATTAATTGTAATATATTAATTTGTCAAGCGGACCACGAAATTAGTGAATTTAGTTAACTATATTTTGATGACGGATTGTTAGGATATAAGCAGGTCGAAGCAAGACTGCGATGAGTTTGATGTCTAGGTTGAAATTATTTTCCTTCGTCATGAATCAAAATTTTATAATCACTAAATTCATTAATTTCGTGGTCCGCTTGACTAATTAATTGTAATTTATAATTATTATTTGACTTTTTCTTATTTAGCAAATATTAAAACTAGTGCATTAAGTGCATTAATATTTTCATCACAAATTCATATAAATGCATTTGCATGAATTGTATTCACAAAACATAAGAACTTTCCTTTTTACCTCAGACATTTTGGTTTATAAAGAAACATAATATTTGTTTAAACGTATGTACAATAAAAATACTTGGCCCTAAAAGGACCTCAAAATGCCGTCAGGGTTATAAGTAGGGCGAAGCAAGATTACAAGAGTTATCGCACAAGTTGGTGTCCTTTTCCCTCATATGGCGTACTAACATTTCATTTTTCTCAATTATTTTTCTCGTAGTTATACTTTAAGTAATGCTTGTTTAAAAAGCATTGAAATCTAACGTTCTTAGACTAGTAAATCTTACAGTATATTGTACACGATTTTCTGCAGGTATTATTTTGGTATGAATTGTCTTTCTCAAAACATTAAAAAAATTTCCAAATATTTTTTACTATGTGAGTTGTGGCATATTACGGTCTAGCGTGAATCCCCTTCACACGATGCAAACTCATTTCCTTGCGAGTGTAAAATAAAAATAAGAAAAAATATTTGTGCCACAAACTCAATTAAATTAAACGGAAAAGACAAAAATTGGGACCTAATCCAAATAAATTATAACAAAGCCTTCAAAAAAATAAATGTATTTAGATTTGAAAAAATAAAAATATATGATCTATGACATATGCAATCTCCTTGCCATTTACATAAAAAAGAGCAGGTGCCTTCAAGCAAAATTGAGAGAGTCCTTCCTCGTCCTTTCGTCGCTCAGCTCGTACGGCCGAGCCTGCGGTAGGGGATTAGCTTATCCTTTGAGATAAGCTCCACGTTTTTAAATATATTGTTATAAAAAATTCCCCCAAAAAAATTTAGATTGATGATTTGTCTCAATAACATCTCGAAATTTTAGTCGTTTAAAAAACTATGCTATCAGCCAAAATAGCGTCATAATGTCATGATATAAGAAGGATGAGGTGGAATGGTCTTTTCACACATAAGGCGTCTTTTTTCTTTTACCTGCAAAGCAGCAAATAATTGCCGGACCGCTTTGTTCTAATCGGCTAGTGCAAGGCACAATTAAAATTACTAGATACCCCAAATATGATCAGAAGTCTCAAGAAACCACCATCCCAAAAATTATAAATGTTTTAATTTTTTGTAGATAATTTGTTCCAGGTTTTTGCAAGGGCTTCAGAATGCTTAGTCATATCCGTATGTTGAGGACATAAGGGGACTGATAGTGGTGTCTAAGCATTAACTGTGGCCGATAATCAGCGTGTGGTAGCAAAAGATCATCAGGCTTCCTGGGCATCAGACAGCAAGATAACCAGTTTCTAGGTTCTTTGTTTTTGGTTTAAATTTGAATCGTCGCCATTCTGACTTCTTTATTTAACGCAATTTTGCGAACTGCACACTTTGCCATACAATGGAAACTTTCTTTAATTAAAATGATCCCAAACCATAAGAAAAATTAATTTAGAAAAGAATTATCTCTATTGCTACTTCAAACAACATCTTACCAGACCATCAGTTTGATTTTCAAACCGTAATTCCACTACATATCAACTTCACAGAGTTACCAATTTCATTAATTCTTGACATGAGCATAAACTGTACGGTAGTGTTTCTATATGTTTCTCAGGCGTTCGACAAAATATGGCATGAGGGATAATCTTACAAATTAAATTTATTTTTTCTCCAGGCCTTATCTGATTATACAATCATACCTTAAGGAGATATTTTTCGCAGGAAGGCCAGAGTACGGAGACTTCTGAGATGGAAGAGGTGCTTACAGGTCTGCCACAAGGGTCAATACTCGCTCCGCTGTTGTGCACAAATGAGATTGCACTTACCGCCACATACGCACATGACACCGCCATATTAACAAGTCATCTCTTTTCTACACAACCTTTTGTTACAAAACCGCATATTAAATTGAAAACTGGAGCAATCTGTGAAAAATAAAGTTTAAGCACTCACAGTCACAACATATCACCTTTACTCTCCTTCGTGAGACTTGTCCTAGCATATACTTGTACAATGAACCTGTAACTATTTACGACTTGCGTTTGATAGAAGACTAAGTTAGAATTCACACACACGATTAAAAAATAGACACTTAACAAACTTAAAATGTTTTATTATCCACTCAACCGACAATCAAAATTACCATTAAAATCAGAACTTTCGACCTACACATACCTACTCAACTCTACTTGGATGTGCGGGTGCCAAGTTTATGAATCGACCAAATATTCCAATATTCAAAGATTACTAGGTTTTCAATCCGAAATGTTAAGACCAATTGTTTCTGCCCTTTTTTTTAGGTAAGCAATAATAAATTTTACAGAGATCTTTACATGCCAGCAGTTTTTTCATCGTAAGTACGCCCGTAATGCCAGAAACATAAATTATCCAACCTGCCGGTTGTATATAATACATGTACAATTGTAAATACAAATAAATGAAGTTAAAAAAAATTCAATTATCCTGATCAAAATATAAAGCAATTTAAAAACATAATAAATTCAAAAAAATTTGCAGTTCTTTAATTCTAGAAATAACTTTATAGAATCGTCTTTTCAGCAATTTTTAAATTTTCGTCAAAATTTTCTCTGCTCCATGTTTTTAATGTTATAGAGCTTTGGAGAAAAGCTATTTGAGATTATAATATATGGTAAATGTGGGAATAAAACGGCGCAATGTTTAAGAATATATTTTATTAAACAAACCTATAAAACTAAAGTGCTTTTGATCGTTATCTTGCCAGTTGAAATAACTTTCCGAAGTGAAGATTTGAATTGATAATACAATTATTCACTGCAAAGAAAAAAAAATATATTTACAAAGTTACAGAAATCAATCATATTTGTAGTTTATCTTATTATACAATATAATAATTAAATATACAAAGTCTTGTTTCGAACTGTGTTCTCGAAAACACATTGCGTCTAACCCCCGTGTGGTTCGAGGTGCGGTAGGATGGTGGTTTCTTGGCACGCTAGCGGAAAGGTACAAGTCTAATTCCTTGGTCTGTTCCTGTTGAGAGGGATGGCGCCAGGAGGGATGTTAATCTGGGGCGGGAGGTCGTCGGAGCGTTGCTGCGCCTGCTGGTAGTTCTGCTGTGGCTGAAAGTCCTGTCTCTGTTGGAACTGCTGGGGTCGCTGGGGCCGGGGTTGTTGCTGGGGCTGTTGTTGGAACTGTTGTTGATGCTGTTGTTGCTGTTGTTGTTGTTGGAAATGCTGAGGGCGCGACGATTGGTGCTGAGGACGTGGCTGAGGAACGTTGGGGAGATCGTCTTCGTCCGCTTCTTCCGGAGGAGGTGCGACCGTCGTTGGCACTTCGCAGTCGTCGGTCGGCGGAACGACACACCTCAGAGTCCTTTTGTCGAATACAAGCATAGCTGGGCACCTCTGGAGACGAGGGTATCCGCCTTGGCACTGCCAGTACCTGTTGCACGATTTTCCAAGAGGAACGTTTCCATTCGGATCTTCATTGCAAAGTGCTAAACAATTAATTAATTATTATTATTACATTACACAAACTATCATTTAACTAAACACTAAATCAACCTATATCAAAAATTAAATGTATAACCCTATAAAAAAATAAAATATTCTCAACGTTTTTAAATATAAGTCTAGTTATTTAATGTTTCCCGTTTTTAAATAACCTGTTTCACAAGTACAAATAGCTACATTAATACAACAAATTTTATACACACTTTTTTCAGACTAAATAAAAGCGAATAATTTTAATTGCATTAATTGAGTTTCGTTCTCACCCAATTTATTTTTCTCTAAAATCTCGTTTTTCGACTTCTTTCGTTCTTACTCTCTATCTTTCTATATGTCTGATACTTTTTCGCTGTGAGTACCACTCTTCTTCTGCACGTGTAACATATTCTGTAAGAAATAATCTTTTCTCCACCCCAATATTCTTTTATCATTTATTCACACCTCTTTCTCTATCACTATTCCCCATATTGAACTAAATTATAGTGTTAGATCATCAGTACTACCCTTGTTCTTTTCTCTTTTCTCTCACTGTCCATTTCAAACAATCTCTCTCTCTCTCTCTCTCTCTCTCTCTCTCTTTCTCTTTCTCCCTCTCTTCTTCCCTTCCTCTCACTCACTTTCAATGTATCCCTATCTGTTTACTTATACTTCTATCTATCACTGTAGTTGTATTACTCTCTTTGTCTCTCCATCTGACGTATGCACTTCTTTCATTCTCTCTCTCTCTCTCTCTCTCTCTCTCTCTCTCTCTCTCTCTCTCTCTAATATATATTATATATATAATATATATAGATAATTATATATATGTAATTTATCTATTTATATACTTCTGTCCCTGTCTATCTCTCTAATTTGTATCAAAATCTCACTTTCTATTTATTTGTATACCTCTGTCTTTGTCTATATGTCTACATCTGTCTATCTATAATGTCCATTCCCATTCATCTCTTTCTATTTCCTCTTTCTTCTTATTTCCTCTTTCTTTTTGTTTCCTTTCTTTTTCGTTTCTTTAATCATTTTTAATCTGCCTATCTATATATGTAACTAAATAATTACTTATCATATTCCCTACTTCACTCACACTCTTTCTTTTCATTTCTCTTTCATTCTTGCCAACAATCACTTTGTATTTATAACATACTAGATATCGTTTACTTTTTATTTATTCTCAATTAATATTTTTCATCACATCTCACTTGTCTATGTAACTATATTATACTTTTCTATTACCTTTTTTTTCTTATCTCTCTTTTGGTCGTTCCCTACGTACTTAAAATATCGCCAACACATTCTCTTCCGAGTTATTGTAATTCTTTCGTTTCTTTATCCCTCCCTCTTTTTTGTATCTCTTTCACTGTTTACATATGACCATTTTTATCTTGGATTTTACGTACGGTGTTTTTGGCATCCGTCTACATTTTCAGGCCAGTCGCACGAGTGGGTGTTTTCGTTGTACAGCAAACCGCCGATGCAGAGCTGCTCCGTCGCAGTTCCGTTCCAGCAGGTCCAGTAGCGTGTGCAAGACGTCTCGTGTCCGAAGATGCCGTAGAGCCAGCCGCAGTGTTCCTTCCCGATAGGCCCGTCTGAAATAAAAAAACATCATCGTATTAAAACCGATTGAACTGTAACATGAATTGTTAATCGAGAAAGGGAAACTTTTTCCCGATTGCATTCCTAAACGGGCGAAAGAACACGTAACCATTGTTGCTATTCCTCTATACCCTCTCGTTCAGAATACCAAGCAGGAAAGGAACACAATGAGAATTAAAACTTCTGGGAGATTGAACGTGAAACATCCACTGATTGATGGTTTTAAAAAAATCGGGATAATTATAATTCTCTTTTCTCGGTTTTTCGCCTAGGAACTCCGAGAGGATCGGAATCATCTAAAGGAAACATTAAACAAAGGAAAAGGACAAAAGAGATTTAACAATGGAGAAAGACCTTCGTCCAATCTACATTGTCTTTGACTCATGAGACTTGTTCAACTACTTCATTAATTACAGACTCTATAAAATACAAAGGTTTTCTATAATAGAGGAAGGCATCGTTGTTCGAATCTTTACCCTTTTCGACTCATTATTATTTTTATTGGAAAATATCTGATCAAGTCCTGGCAGACAATGTTTTTAAATCTAGCCTTATAGGTTGTTTATTATTATTACAAACTTAAGAGTATTTCTAACAAAATTCTATGCCTTTATCAAAGCGTTTTGTAATTGCTTAAGTTAAGTTGAGTAATTTCTTAAGTTGCTAAGTTTTATTGCATTTAATGAAACATAATATCCTTCCAATTAGAACTTTAAACAAATAATTATTTGGAGATCGTGAGATGCGGTGTGGTGTGAAAAACCCGTGCCAACGTTTCGGCCTTTATTGAGATCATCTTCAGAGATTTATACACATTGTTTAAATCATTCAGATACATGCAATATGTGAAAAATGAATTTATACAATGCTAGAAATTTTAGATTCAATCAAAATATTTATACTCACTAACTTCAAACAATCGTTAATTAACGGTCAGTAAATACCACACATTTAAACAAATAGTTCAACGCTGAAAATTCTGGGTCAGCCTATTCTCATTGTCACAAGTCAAATAGGTTTGGATATTCATAGAAATTAATGCTGAAATATTTCTCAAGCATGATTTACCTTATGTCCAAATATTACAATTCAACAGTGATTTGTTCTAGTTTTGAACTAGAGTAACCTACGGCAACATGTCCTATGTGAGAAGCACAAGCAAGAAGAAGAAAGGAAATGGTACAGCCACCAGGAAAGAGAGTAACCCCTAGAAAAATATCGAAGAGTAACCCAGGAAAAGATATCTCAACTACCTCAAAGGTTGTGCACCAGGATATGGAAATAAAGGTGGGCCGATTTTCCAACAGATCTTTTAGGTCACAATGGAAAAGATGGAGAATAAAGACCTCGTAAAAGGCGAAAAAACTAGCAGTAAATATTTTCTGTTGTGAGTGAATTTGAATTTTATTAAGATTTCTTAAAAATGTTCACGTTTTCATGATAATTTTCAAATATTCTTTTTTAGACTGTTTTTTACTGAAAATTTTGAGCTACTAGCAACATTTCTACACCGCCAAAATAGCAGGAAAATTAGTAGTTCAGAAATTAGTGCAGAGGGCACTCGGAATGTCAGGAAGACGCGGATAGAATATGCAAAACTTGTAGAATTCTAGTCTATAGAATTAGTTCTAGGATGTGTCGTGCTTGGGTTGATGCTGAAGCATATTAGATTAATATGAGTCGATAAAATAATGAACTGGCTTAAATCTAAAACATAGTACATTACTAGGCTGCTCAAAACCGAATCGAACACCTCCTTGTTCACGAAAAGCGCAGCGTCAGTCCTTAGTTAAATTCCAACCCTCATTCTGACTAGTGATCAAGAAAATGTAAGTTATCTATTAGTACTTTTGTTAATATTTAATTTGCCATAGTTTTATGTTGAACAAAATTGACATTACAATTTATTCAATCAATTCATGGTTGTGTCAAATTTCTTTAACTACCAGATCAGAGACACGTATGCTGCTATATGCTGTGAGTAAGTTAGCTGAAAGGTATACTGTTTCAGAGGCTGGAGGAATAACGTCGCATACTCAAGTATCCATTTTCTCATGGCTCGTTTCTGTTTTGAGTACGAACTGCCTTTGACATAGCCATCTTCAAACTGCCCTGCGATTTGGACACTGCTTTATGACAGCCCAAAATTGTCGCGGGACATTACATCGCAACGGTGACGCGCAACAAAATGTCTCGTTGAGCACAGTCCTAGTTACTCGCTTATAGATATCTGCGATTTAAGAAAGTCCAGATACATTGGCATAAAATTTTATAACATACTACATAAATATAGTTGAATGGATTGTTCCCATGGATTGATTTTTGGCTAATCTTTACAGACGGTTCTCTGGTAAATGGTATCCCTAGGTGTGCCTTTTTTGACCCAAAAGATACGCATCGACAAGAATTCGCCCTCCCAAACAAATTTTCAATATTTTCGGCAGAGGTTGTGGCAGTGTTAAAATCACTGGAATATATCGAGAATCGAGATATAGAAAAAGCATTGTACAGTCTGCCTTAGCATTATACACTGGCTCCGAGACTTCTCCATAAATACAAAGTGCTAATATCTCATAATTGAGGTTGTCAGAAGGCTAAACAAATTGTTTGTGGAAAATAAAAAAGTCGACTTATGCTGGGAGAGAGGCCAATCACTGCACAATGACGCAGTGGATAAGTTGGCAAAGTCCGCAACGACAAGCCTACCATACCTACAAGCAGATTATGAGCAAATGGCAATCAGCCCATAAAACGCCGGAAGTAGAAAATACTACAAATCCCTCTTTCCCGCGCTCAAAAACAAACCATGGTTTGCTGAAGGTGATAAAACCAAAAGATTTTACGCCATTATAATGCGGCTTAGGACCGGGCATGGAATATGTGGGGCCCATCTCCGCAAAATAATTGTTTAAGGTACAATGAGGGTGAAGATCTGTGGCACATCATTCTGCTTTGTAAAAAATATACGCCTTAGAGGGAAAGGATTTATCAGGATATCATAAAGTCCTCCTTAATAGAACATCCTTACAACCTAGACACATTACTGGCATCAGAAGACAGTGACATTTACGATAGCCTATATAACGTCCCATGATTAATTGATTGATTTATAAACATGGTCTCTTTAAATTAACATAATTTTTAATAGATTTTTATGATTGTACCAAATATTTTTCAAACAGATCCTCTCTTAGCAAGATGTCTTTAAAATATTATTTTTTTTTTAATTATTTAACATTTGTACTTACTAGCTTGAGTTTTCCCCTCGCAGTAATTGGCTCTCCAGGGGTAGTCGCATCCTTCAGTAACACCTCGGTTCTTTCCGGCGTAAACCAGGCCGTTGGGACAGTCGTAAAGTTCCGGCTGGCTGTCCTGGCATTCCCAGTAGCGGTCGCAGTATGTCGCGTCTGCAGCGACTCGACTCTTACTCTTGCAAGGGTCATCTTGGGTCTGCTTTTGGCATAACGCTACAAAAAATGAACATAAGCTCGATCAATTTTTTTTCTGAGGAATCACGGTCTTTATCGAGCTTTCCCAATTACATAAAATCGGTTTCTTCTCGTTCCCAGTTTCACATTAATCTCCAAGACATGTAGGTCAGTGGTGAGAAGTAAGAAGAAACGCTCGGGGCGTGCACGCTTTAAAACTAAGTCTTCCAGGCGAAAGCAACATCGGAAAGCTTTCAGTGCTTTCAAATGGCATGAAAATCGAGCAGAGTTTAACGCCGACCGGTTGGCCAACCTTTTTCCGCGTCAAGGACGGTTTAATGCAACAACAGCTTAAAAGCTCACGTGTGATAACTTGTTTTCTATCCTTAATAATTATTTCATCATGAATTCAGAGTATTTTTTGTTTATTTAACGTTTAGTTAACTCGATGATTCTTAGTCAATTTACCTTATTAGTAAGATCTTTATTGACTTATTTCTCCATCTGACATAACTTTAATTCACCATCGTTGTGCAACGTTTCAAGGTGTGCTAGGTGTATTAATAATTCAGCGGCCATTGTTTGCAAGTGTTATTTTCCATCTGTTCCGCGTTTATTTCGAAACTGTCCTGTAAACAAATTTCGGATTTTTCTTTTCCGAATCGGATAAATCTCAACTGACGGGAGAAATCTAGAAAGTATCGCGGCAAAGGGAACCTTCACTGGGCTGACTTTTGATATTTAAACTTCGTGCTGGGTAAGGAGATTGGTGTATTTTTCTACTTTGAATTTACAATGTCGTTGTGTTTTACTTTTACTTTTAGGAATTATAATGATACCAGAAAAAGAGAAATACAAAAAGCCAGCGATATAAGAAGAAAGCTGATAAATTTGTGTTCTTTCTTTTGGGAAAAAAATATCTAAAAAATCAAAGCATGTGCAATTGAAGTTAGAAACAAAAAATATTTCATCTTACTTATTTAGTATTTATTTAAAGGCTTAAAAATCATAGATTACATCACTAGATAATATTGTTTGTTCGTTAGCCCCTGCTAATTTAGCTATTTCAGCTTCTTGCCATCTTCAGTAGTGGTTTTACCTTTAGAACAGTAATGAGTTGTATAAACATTCTGTTACGAGAAATCCACCATTGAAAATGGTGAAATATTCCTGACATACTAAAACCCAGCGAAACTAGGAAGACCACGATGATCAAGGTTCATCACACCCTCATATGTTTGTTGCAATGTGCTTGCATAACTTATACTTCATAAGTTATTTACTTTGAGTAAGATTTTTGGTAATTCACGTCTTGAATTTTAAAAGAGAAATCTTTTCACCTCGGGATTGTAACAGTGATCGGGGAACGAAAGGTTCGCAACGAAAGCGCAATAGGCAATTTCGATTCAGCGGAAAGGAAAGCGAAACGGTTTTCAAGGCGAAGAAAGGTCCCAGATGTAAAAAACAAAGAAAAAAACAAATTTCCTTTAAGATAAACAACAAGCGATTAACATATTCGAACCGTTCCAATGAGCCTGGAATCTGATTTTCACGCCCTTGGCATTGAATATGGAAAAAAATGACCCGAGACGGATTGCGGTAACGGTCGACCGCAACCGACATCGTTCCAGGAGGAAAAAAATAGGAAATACTGATCAAATCTTCTTTTTTTAATCCAAGGTGTGATCTCGCGTCTCTGGGCTTGTTGAAATACGATTGTTCACCTAACAGATCATCTCCCATTGCTCAATCCTATTGTATTGTTTTATGCAATGAGAAGCGACTGGCAGAACATCAGTTTAACTCGTTAAGCAGATGCGAAACTCCAAAACCTTCATCAGATTGTTACATCTCGATTAGGACAATCCTAACCCTTTTCCTCAGGGCGAACCATCGTTGATAGAAAAGAACGACTTGCGAACAATCTCTGGACAAAAATGTATGGCTCCGACAGTTCTCTTATAAAGACCATCTTACTTCAGAACTTTACTGGAATAAAAGAAATACTCCTTTGACAGTTTCAGCATTCCTCTCCTCAACTCCCGACATTTACTAAATTCACAAAAGCCCAATCCCATCTTCACAATGAAATATGAAGCCATCTGCAACGATATTGAATGCTATTCCTAGCCGACATCCTGCCGGAATGTCCTAATATTCACGGATGGCTCGCGAATAAATGATAACACGGGGTGCGCTTTTTTTTGACCCGGTAACAATAGAAAAAAGTAATTTTCCTTGATTAGGTTATACTCGGTCATTCGGCTGTAGTGGTTGCTTTCCTGAAAGCTCTAGAGTACGCATCAGTCTTACAGTCGCGTAAAATATGATTCTAATGGACAGTCTGAGAATAACAAAGCAACTAAAGGACTTCTCCATCAACACTAAATGCAAATTTATCCTAGTCGAGGTTGTAAGGAAACTCTATGAATTGCACGAGATAAATAAAGAAATAGCTCTTTGTTGGGTCAGAGTCATGCACGAGTTCTTCACCCTGCTGGACATACCCACCTCAGCAAGCGACTAGAAATACCATACAAATAAAAACTTGCAAAAAACTGGTAAACAGCTTATTTTGCATCTTCTGTGGGAAAAACATACATCTCCCTATTCCCCATTCTAAGAAGGGAACCGTGCTTCGCAGAAACAGGTGTTAGAAAGGGTAGAGTCTTCTTCTCCACAATGTCGCGCCTCCCGTACTGGACATGGCTTATGAGGCGCCTGCCTGCGCAAAATTGGGTTTAGGTATTCGGCAAAATGTGAATCTTGCGACGAACTAGAAGATCTCAACCACATTTTGATTGGGCTGCAAAAAATTCGAACTGCAAAGAGGAGATATGCTTCAAGCTTTGGAAGAATACTCGGTCGAGAGCCCCTTCAATCTAGGGACTCTCCTAAATACAGGGAGTACAGCAATCTGAAGAATTCTGTATGATTTTATATGCAAAATTCATTATAATGCTTCCTGTATTTCTGTTCCGATTTTAACCTTTTCTTTTGGACCCTTTGTTCCTTTCAGGAGATTCCGGCGGCGGCGGGTCTCTTCGCGGGCCTCGGGGGACGTAACTCTGACAAATGGACATTGTCTAGGGTCATAAAAAATTTGTTTAAAAAACCTTTCCTGGTTTTAAATACAAATAATATGGCCGTGGCCCGCCGGTTTGGGGTCCTTTCAGGAATGGGCAAAAAGACTTGATACAGTACCGGTCCGGCAAGTCTCGATGTGTGCATTCAAACATTCCAAAATCTATTCATTTTTATAGTTGTAACACTTTTTTGCCCTTTCAAAATATTTATAAATACGAAACTTTTGAGGAAATCCATTTCTTGTTACGAAAGTTCCAAAGATCACTCTGGTCTACCTATTCTGGCTGTTTACTCAAACGGCGTCTCATTCTTCTTTTTCTTTTTTTTAATATAGTAAATAATTTTATCAATATTACATTTTTACCGTATATTACAAATATTAAACAATTATTGGAAATATTTTTCTTATTTTTCAAGATTAAAATATCACCCTGATCCGACTATTCTTGCTGTGTTCATTCAGTCTTTTCCTCACTGATGATGAGTAAGGTCATTATTCCCCCACAAGAATTATTTATCGTGCATTAGATATAGAAAACTGCGAGTGGAAATATTGTTTTGATTTAAAGATATAAAGTTCACGTTTATTTTTTTATTATTCATTATTTATTATTCTTATTACTTATTCAAAGTTACATTTTTATTGTATTTTATAAATATAAAACAATCATTGGAAATATTTTTTTATAAGATCAAAATATTCCCCTGGTCCGTCTAGTCTCGCTGGATTTATTCAAGCGGAATCTATCTCTTTGTCTGTTTTAGTATGATAATTTTCCCCATTATAAATGTTTTATCGTATTTTACGAAAAGAAAACCGCCAGTGGAAAATTGTTCTGATTTGTAAAGATCTAGCGTTCAACCTGGTCCGCCTATTCTCGCAGTGTTCGTTGATATGTCATTTCCTCTTCAGTTTTTTAGTATGATCAATTTTTTGCGAATAATAAATTTTTATTGTATTTTACAAATATAAAACAATCATTTAAGATCAAAATAGCCCCCGGGTCCGTTTAATCTCGCTGGATTTTTTCAACCGGAATCTTACTGTTTGTCTGTTTTAGTATGATAATTATTCCCATTATAAATTTTTTATCGTATTTTACGAAAAGAAAACCGCCAGTTATTGTTATGATTTTTAAGGTCCACAGATCAACCAGGTCCCCCTATTCTCGTTGTTCTTTCAGACGGCTTCTTACTCTGAGGTTTCAGTATGATCATTTTTCTCTTGTAATGAATTTTTTATCATATATTATTCAGTATTGTAGTATGATCAATTTTTTGTCAATTCAAATTTCTACCGTTTTTTACGAGGGTATTTCAACTGGGTTATACGAACACTCGGGGTGGTTTTTGAAAAAAAGCCCGTTTGTAAATATGTCGGGTTTGAATGCGGGGCCGTTGGATCCGAACCCGAGACATTTACCTTACGCTGATCGCCGTGTCAACGCTTTACCGACGCCCCTTCAACTTATTTTTAAAATATAAATCTCATTGGAAATATTTTTTTCTGTTTTTCAATAACAATATGCTGGTCCGCCAAGTCTCGCTGGGTTTATACAAACGACACCCCACATTCGGGTTTTTCAGTATGCTCAATTAATATTTGGACAAATAATCAATTTTTACCGCAATTAATTAAAACCTGCAGTGCAAATATTGCTCTTTAAAGATCCAAAGATCACCCTGGTCCGCCTGTTCTCGCTAGGTACGATCAGCTATTGCACCAAACCGGTGGCGGATTACAACAAAAAATCCGATAGCTGAGCTTTATTTATATTTAATAAAAGTCCAAGGCCAATTTTGAAAAAAAACATTATATGTTGAAATTCTTGAAAAACCTTCAGAATGTCAGAAAAGGTCTCGCTTAGAAATAAAAAACATCAAAGATGGTGCAATGTGTTAAACCAAACGGCGAGACCACTTCTAAATAATATTATCAAACTTAACATTTAAGCAAGAAACCGATGAACAAGACGATAACTCAAAATCTCTTCAATTTACGACTTTCTATATGCAAATATTGTCAAGTTTATTTGAATTAAACTTTGAAAATGTCTAGACTTTATTTTTATAATATTTTTTTAACTACGTGCTTATTCTGAAAACATTCTGATTTTTTCGATGAAAAGAGATGACGGAAAAATAAATACAAAAATTGGTAAAGTTTTCAAATATTTAGATTGAGTAATAGTTTTATTATTACATATAATATATTTGACTATTAAAAAAATTACAAAGCAATTAAAAGTTAATAAGATATTTAGCTCAAGATGTGAAATAATTATAAAATCTTTAAAGTATGATTAGAGTCATTTGTAAGGATTTTTTTCATAGAGAGGTTATTATCTAAGCCCCTAAGTCCCCCTCCCAGGATATATTTTATAAGTTAGATTCCCAACAAGAATCATTATGTAATTTTTGGCCAATTTGATGTTGGATTTTTTTTAAATGTTTATTCAGCTCAACTATAGCCAAAGATTTACCGATGGGGTTTTTTTCTCATGAATGTTTGGTGTAAAGCATTCCATCACGTCGACTGAAAGAGCATTGTTGATATTTTTCTTTTTCAATTTTTGAACCTTTTCAGAAGCCACGTCGTTCGTAAAAAAATTGATCCGATTGAGATTTACAAAACTGTAGAAATTCCATTGTGTTAGTTTTGTTTACCGGTTAAACCGAGACGTGAAGCATTCCTGGTCCCGGGTTACATCAGAGGGATCAGCGGGTGTCCCCGGGTACTTTCGCCTTCGAAAGAGGCGTGTCGGCTCCATTAACGAAGTCCTTCCTTCGCGCTTGACAATAGTGAAAGTTAAGTTTTCCTCTATGCCCTTCCGTCTTCGAGAATCGTACGCTTGACCCGACGGTTTTTTGAAAAATGTGTTGGTTTTTTTTTCAACCCGGGGCATCTTCAATTGCACAATGTTTTACATAAGTCGACCCGGAGAGGTGGTTGCGCAACGGCTAATGAAATGGAAAGCGCCCTTGTACACCTTAGAAATCGGACTTCCTCGTAGGGAAAATCCCTGGGGAAAATCGGCCGTCCGTGGAAGAGAGGCATCTGAAAACCATCTGCCGGTGGATATATCGGGTTCGGGGATCAACTTACCAACGCCGACGATCACGGCGAACAGCAAACAGTTGGTAGTCGCTTCCATTGCTCGTCCTGGGACACTGCCAAGAAACGTCTGAACCTCGGAACGGCCGTATGCTATCTTTCTGGGTGGGAGGTGGGAGAAAGTCTTTCGGACCCCTCCACGCGGTCATCCCGGGTGAAAGAACCGACGGCCAGCGGATTTCGGAAGGGCTGTTCACAAACGCCTTCTGGTAAACGTGGCCCAAATATTATTTATAGTGTTATCTGGATAAAAAAGGCGGTTCGAAAATAATAACTACGAGTTGAGAATCAAAAGATAATTGATGAAAAGTTACCAGCAACCTGGTGTCCTTTCACCCTTTCTCCGCCAACCCCTTTGAAGGTGACAATTCACCTACGGAAATCATCACAGATCACTGACGAGGAAATGACGCGTATTCGGCTCAAGGCGACAACTTATGATTAAATTCAATCGATAAAGAATTTTTTTATTATGCACGATCACAACCCAAGGCTTTCAAATATCTTAACATCAAAACACTACAGCACTCCAGTTTAAATTTGACCAACAATCACGAGCGCTGTATTAAATACAATAAATTGTTTCATCTAAGTTTTGAACGCTCCCTTTGTTGTAATAAATAATAAAAAAGTACATTTATGCACATGTAAGAGGAAATCATAAATAAGTTATCAACTCAAAACATAGACAATACTTTTTTACATAAGTAATATAGAGATAAGTTTAAATAGACATAAATATGAACAATATATTAATAATGAGGCAACAATGAATAATTCAACCAATCTAATGCATATTTTATTTATTTTATTTTATTTTAAACGACCTTATTGGCCTCATTAAGTCTTAAGTCTACACAAGTCAGCGGTGCAGCGCGGCCCCATCGGAGCGAAGCCCCCAACCCCAGACCTGGAAAGAACGGAACCACAGGGATTTCTCTTAACTAATGCTTTTAATGCTATTATTGTGCACAGGGCTTAATCGAGGAAGGGTCGGTGTCTAGTCACCATCGACACCTACTCTAAGCTCACTGGAGATTCCGTGATCGCAGAGTCCGGGAAGACACCCCCACCCAAGACCGACTAGCCAGGCAACAATGAATAATTCAGAATATCACTAATGCATCTTTTATTTTATTTTTTGAAGGTTGCGACCTTATTGGTCATTAAGCCTTAAGTCGACACAAGTCAGCGGTGCAGCGCGGCCCCATCGAAGCGAAGCCCCCAAGCCCCAGACCTGGAAAGAACGGAACCCCAGGGATTTCTCTTAACTAATGCTTTTAATGCTATTATTCGGGGACCGCGGTAGCCGAGTGGTTAGCATGAGAGACTCTCACGCCGCGGTCGTGGGTTCGATTCCCACCGTTGCCCCTGGCCCTTTTTTCCCAATAACCCCCCAAATTTGAATACACATATACGATTTTGTCACATGGCTAATATGCATAGTTCATAACGCCAAAAAAAAAAAAAAAAAAAAAAAAAAAAAGCTATTATTGTACACAGGGCTTAATCGAGGAAGGGTCGGTGTCTAGTAACCATGGACACCTCTTCTAATCTCACTGGAGATTCCGTGATCTCCGAGAGTCCAGGGAGGCACCTCTCACTCCAACCCAAGACCAACCAGCACCCGAAGCCCGCCACACAGCCAACATGGGGTAGCAGCGCAAGAAACTAGAGTGAAGGGGGATAAGAAATTAAATTTTATCTATTATTTGGATGTCTATTAAGAAGTGAAAAATTTTGTTTATTGATGTTGAGTTGTTAAGTGTGGATTGGAGGTCTTTGGGGATCTAATGGAAGGTTGCAGGGGTATATAAAGGACAATTAATTATGATGGGATATAATGATAAGAAATGTACAGATAAGACAGGTTTAGGGGTTCTTTCAAGGAGGCACTATGGGTGAGCGGGAAGTGGCCAACTCGAGCCGGGTAAGGAGGATTTCTTCTTTTCAAGAAGGTCTAGAAGAAGATTCCCATTTTAACATCTTTCTTTATTGCGATGAGTTTGTTTCCTGTGCAGGCACCCGATTCACGCTTCCAAGCCTCCCGGACTAGCTGGCTAAAGTGACAGAGTCACTGAAGGGAACCATACTGCGAGGTGCCATTTGCCTTCTTGCCATTCTGACCGCCTTTTCATTCTCAGTTATGCCAGCTGGAATCCATTTGAATAATACTTTTACGCCTACGTCTTGATATTGTTTAATTTTTAAGTATACCTTGGACGTCAAAGTTTAAGGAAAAGATGTTTTTTAGTGTGGTGAGTGCTGACAGAGAATATGAACAAATAATTGGTTGGTACGGGTGACATAAATGATGTTAACGTCTTTGAGTATGGCTAGGTGTTTAGCAGTAAATTGCGTCTTTAATATTCAATTATTCTAATATTAAACATACATTAACACATTAATGAATAATTCTCCGAATGGTCTGGAGTTTCTTACATTTTTCAAAGTTTGTTTCTCTACTTCATTTTATATTATTTTTATCTTAAGTAAAATAATATATGTCATATAACCAATTAGGTTCGATGTGTATTTATAAAAATTAGATATTTAAGGGCTCTAGCCCATTTATGGTTTAGTATGTACAGCCCCCTAACATGTCCACATTTATTATTATTATTATTATTTAGTATGTTTTAGAATGGTTGGAGGTTCATTCACTCCGTTCTACTCTTGCTCTCTTTCTCTCTCTCTCTCTCTCTCTCTCTCTCTCTCTCTCTCTCTCTCACTCACTCTCTCTCTCAAATATTAAGTATCACCTAATTCGAATTCGTTTAATATTCGTGAATAACCGATTATTAAAAAATAAGTGTAGATATGACCAATTTATGATGTATTCCAGGTTTAATAAAATTTGATTAAAGATATTTTAAACGTACTTTATTGGATAATTCTACTGAAAAGATAAATTATTGAATAAGTCTATGATCCATTTTTAAGAACTTTAATTCTTATCATTGTTAAAATGCATAAATGAATAATTCTCACCATTTTCTTTTTGTGGTCTTTTTTAACACCTAATCCTATGATCCATTTTTAAGAAACATGAATTATGGTATTGCTAAAGAGCATGACTGAATCATTCGTGTCATATGCCATTTGCCGCATGTATAAACAAATAATTTTATGAAACTTTTTTAAAAAACTTGAATCTTATAAATGATTATTCAGAAATCGTGAGATGCGGTCTGGAGTGATGTAGGTTTCAGAAAAACATTTTCTTTATCGTGCCAACGTTTCGATCTTTATTGAGATCATCTTCAGGGCCTGGGAATTCTTCTGTTTTTCTGAAACCTACATCACACCAGACCGCGTTTCACGATTTCGGAATAATTATCGATGAACGGTCACTAATCACCACACACTTATAAATGATGAATAATTCTTGTTTTATTCCAATTGTAACATGTTTTAACGAATGATTCTGTGATCCAAATTCAAGAAATTTGAACCTTGAGATTTCTAAAGTGTTTGAATAATTAATTCTTACCATTTTCTATTTGTGGCCAAATCAAGTAACAATCTAATGATATATTTTTTAAAAACTTGAATCTTATAAATGATGAATAATTTTTGTTTTATTCCAGTTGTGGCATGCTTTAACGAATGATTCTGTGATCCAAATTCAAGAAATTTGAACCTTGAGATTTCTAAAGTGTTTGAATAATTAATTCTTACCATTTTCTATTTGTGGCCAAATCAAGTAACAATCTAATGATATATTTTTTTAAAACTTGAATCTTATAAATGATGAATAATTTTTGATTTATTCCAGTTGTGGCATGCTTTAACGGATGATTCTTTGATCCAATTTCAGAAAATTGGAACCTTGAGATTTCTAGTTTTGAATGATTAATTCTTGCCATTTTCTATTAGTGGCAAAATCAACTAACAATCTAATGATCAACTTTTAAGAAATTTGAATCTTATAAATGATGAATAATTTTTGTTTTATTCCAGTTGTGGCATGCTTTAACGAATGATTCTGTGATCCAATTTCAAGAAATTTGAACCTTCAGATTTCTAAAGTGCTTGAATGTTTAATTATTGCCAATTTTTATTGGTGGCTAAATTAACTAACAACTCAATGACCCACTTTTAAAAAACTTGAATCTTATAAATGATGAATAATCTTTGTTTTATTCCAATTGTAGCATTTTTAAGCATCTTTAATAAATGATTTTGTGATCCTATTTCAAGAAAGTTGAACCTAACAATTTAATAATCCATTTTTAAAAAACGTGAATCTTTTAATTTAAAAAATGTTTGGATAAAAAGTTCTTGCGATATAATTTTTAAGAAACTTAAATTTTATGATTGCTAAAATGTAGTTCTAATAGTTCTAGTCATGTTTCATTTTCAGTCGGTTTTATTCAACAATTATAAGATCTAATTCTAAGAATATGTATGCTTTGATGATGTAATGTATCTGTATTCGAGTCATTTTCCAATTATTACCTGTAATAACAAACTCTTTCATCTATAAATTTGTTGTATATTTGTTGTGATCTGCTGCCATATCGTTGAGTTATATCTAGTTTTGAATATCTAAATTTGTGTAAATATAGAATAAGCTTTGTTAGAGAAGCATTTCTTGAAAAATTAAATTAAAATTGTATTTAGAGTAGTAATCGTTCAATCGTAAACATATTCATAAGCACTATCTGATCATTTTGGCAAGCTCAGTCACTTAAGACAGTAAAATGACAGAAAGAACAAATTCAAAAATCTGTTTGTTCCTAATCGATGTTATTTTGAATAACGAGAATGTTCAATGACGCACGGATCAACCGTCAAGGTTTTATGACACATAAGTAAAATGAAAATGGAAGATGTAGTCCAAATTTGTTTACCAACGCCCATATTTTTTTGTTTGGGATACGTGTTCCGAGATTATAAATTTTACGTTTTATCCAGTACAATTTCAAGATTCATGACGGACGGCATTGGTGTCCGTTAATTTACAAGGACATCCAGTTTGAGGAATCCCAAGTGATTCAGACTGGCATCTGCCCCAGGGCCCCGTTTTAAGGATAATCATTAGGAAACCTCTAAATGCACAGTGCTTCTGTTTCGTAATCTGATCAAATCAAAACAAATTCCTGGAAAAGCTGGATAGTTAGCGAATCGCCACGGGGCGGGACGTGATCCCACGCGTAGCTCGCCAGTTCTGAGCCTTCCCTCGGCCCCTCGTCGTTAGCCCAAGAGGCAAATCTAACCCCAGGGGCTTAATTTGTTTTGTACAGTCACGAAAATTCCACCAGAAGTCTCAAGTTGCGTAAAGACCGCTTAGGCGGTGGGCAGAGACGCGAAACTTTCATCAAGCATCTCACAAGGATTATACAATATCATCCGATTAATTTTAAAGTGAAATTTTTTAAATCTTTGATTGATAACACTTTGAGTGCCATATCAAATTAAAAATTGCATGAATCAAAAACTTTAGTCTTATTATATTTTCAACCTCTCGATTGCCATCTTCCAGTTTGATTTGCATATTTCAAGTTTTACACTCGGCTATTTTGAATTGACTGGCAGTCAAAAAGAATAAGGACGGAGCAAAACACGTTTACGGACGGACTGAGTCACTTCGCCAGGAATAAAAAGGATTTATGTAAAAAAGAGGCCAACCTTGATATTCAAGCACCGAAGGATTGTTACTTTTACGTGCTAAGGAGCCCGATTCACCGGTTAGACCGCAGGACTTGTTTACCGCGCGATTTCTCGTCTTTTTGTTTGTGCTTCCTGGACGGGAAGAATTGGGCAAACGCTTCTTGAAAGAGCCAAGGGCGTGGGAAAGGTTCGCTTTCTTTCGCAACCTCTTTGAAGAACCGAAGAAAAATGGCACAGCTCTGAATCTGCTCTTTCCTAACTGATTCCTTTTAAATTGATTACAGTGAGTACGGCCGAAATTCGCGAGGGACCAAAAAGACATTTATTAAGAAACTTCATAACAAAAATTGGCTTTTTGAGTCCTGTATTAAGAAATTATTTTACTCAACCTGCACGAATTATATGGTCTTGTTCTTCATTATATTGTTACCAGACCCATATTCTCGCTCCCTCTCTCTCTCTCTCTCTTTCTCTCTCTCTCTCTCTCTCTCTCTCTCTCTCTCTCTCTCTCTCTCTCTCTCTCTCTCTTACACCCTTTCTCTCTCTCTCTCTCTCTCTCTCTCTCTCTCTCTCTCTCTCTCTCTCTCTCTCTCTCTCTCTCTCTCTCTCTCTCTCTCTCTTAATTCAATTATGTGCATTATTTTATTAGTATTGCAAAGATATTTATCAGTTATCTTATGAGCTTAATTTATTTTCTTTGTTTTTCGTTTTCTTCCTTCAGTATATGCTGTTTTCCTGTGTGCGTAACTGTATTGTGTTTTTTTTTAGTCTTGTTTTATTAGTAATCCTCAAATGTTTCTCCAGTATTTTTGCTTTCATTATTCCATCATCTAGATACCTTCTTAGTTAACTTATGTTTGTGTGTAATTTCCCTTCTTGGCTGTAAATATGTTCATGATAAATTCGTTTTAACTTTCCTCCTTGAAATTTGTGGTGTTTAGTTACCGATAGCCAATGATAATTTGGAGATCGTGGGGTGCGGTCTGGTGGTTTTGAAAAAGCATTTTCTTTATCATGCCAACGTTTCGATCTTTATTGAGAGGGCACTCTCAACACGACACTCAAGAGTGACATCTACACGGAAAACAAACACGTTGAGCCCTGAAGATGATCTCAATAAAGATCGAAACGTTGGAACGATAATGAAAATGTTTTTCTAAAACCTATGTCACACCAGTCCGCACCTCCCGATCTCCAAACAATAATTTCTTACTTGAGTTTCCTCTATTTTCGTTGTATTTCTTTCTTTTCAATATTTTTTGTATATCTGTCCTTTTTTTGTATTTTTTGATACGTTTTCTCGAATGTTGTTTTATTGTTATTTACCAATATTTGTATAACCTTACTTTTCTATCATTCTTTCGCTTTCATTTTTGTACATGTGACTGTTTTGAATCTAGAGAACCTTCGTTTTATGTTGTTTCATCAATTTGTCTATATTATTTTGCCTATTTACTCGGTTCTTACTTCGGTACTTCATTTTATGCATTAATTTTATATTTTCAATTATCTCCATTATATATTGATAAATATTCATGCGTGTGCGTGTGTGTCTGTTTGTGTAGTTTGTTTTATTGATATGCCATCAATCTTTCTTAATTAATTTATATATTTACCTATATTTATTTTTTATGTATGTACAACTTTTTACTTACCTCTGTGCATATGTGTTTTTTGTTGCTTTCTTGAACGTTCTTTTAGCGTAAATAATTCTAAATCATTCTTGCTAAGTTAAACTAAATAAAAATTTTCGTGAAACTTAAATCCGAAAAAAATTTAATGAGTACATGTATAATATATGTCATGTTTCTTCATGATAGAAGTTTAATCAAACAATTATAACATACCACAGTTGGTTAAATAATTCTACTTGAAACATGTTTTCACGAATAATTTTATGATTCATCTTTACGTTTTTAGTAGTATTAAAATTTGAAGATGAGTACTTCTTGCCACATTTCGTTTTTGGCATGTATTAACGAATAATTCTACGACTGATCTATGCCTGGAAAGAGTTAATCTTTTGTATTAATAAAATGCGTTGATGTATAATTCTTGCCATATTTTATTTATAGCTTATAATATGGTTATAACATGATATGTTATATAAATTTGAATCGTTGGATGGCAAAAATGGGAAGAAGAATAATTTGTGTCATATTTTATGTGTAGCTAATATTACCCAATAATTCTATGATCGAATATTAGGAAGCACGAAGCTTGAGATTTCTAAAATATTTGGTTGTATAATTATTGCCATCTTCCATTTGAAGCCTATATTAATTCTAGGATCTATTTTTACGAAATGTGAATCTTTGGATTTCTAAAACACGTGGACGAATAATTGTTGTCATATTCTATTTTTATCATGTATTAACGTACAATTCTATAATTTATTTTTAAGAATTATGAATCCTGGGATTGTTAAAATGCGTGCATGAATAATTCTTGACGTTCTCTATTTTCGACATGCATGAACGAATAATTCTACGATTTATTTTTTTAAGAAACTTAAATATTATTATTGCTAAAACATGGGGATAAATAATTCTTGTCATATTCTATTCGTTGCCAATACTAACGAATAATTCTATGATCCATTTTAAAAAAAATTTGAGTTTGCTAATGGAAAATTATGTGGACCAATAATCCTTGCAATATTCCATTGCCTGTACAGGGTGTTCGGCTACTCGTGTTACAGACTTTGCCATTAGATTCTACATTCAAAATGGAAGCAAAAAGTCCTGATTAACTATGGCCCGAATCTCAACAGTTTCGGAGTTATCTCACTTTTTCTGATTTTTTAAGATCTCACGACCTTGCTTCAAATAAACAATGATAACTCCAAAACTAAAAGGTTTTGAACAAATCCGTTGATACCACTGAAGACTACGTTAAATATCCAATACGATGTGATCTATACTAGACTTCGGGAAATAAGCGTTTCAGTGGAAAGAACTTTGAAAAAAAATTCAAAAGTGTGGTGATTAGTGACTGTTAATCGATATTTATTTAGAATTCGTGAGATGCGGTCTGGTGTGATGTAGGTTTCAGAAAAACATTTTCTTTATCGTGCCAACGTTTCGATCTTTATTGAGATCATCTTCAGGGCCTGGTATTTACAAACATTGTTTACATATTACAATTACACTTTGGATGTGGAAAAGTGAATTTATACAGTGCAAAATATATTTTATATATTCAATCAAAGTATTTCTACTCACTCAAAGTGTTTGTCTTCTGTGTAATTGTGTCTTTCTTGAAGATGATCTCAATAAAGATCGGAACGTTGGCACGATAAAGAAAATGTTTTTCTGAAACCTACATCACACCAGACCGCATCTCACGAATTCTAAATAAATAAAAATTTCAAAGTTGAAAAACTCATTATGGTGATTCTAAATTATTATTTCCAAACCTAGAGACCAGCAAATTTGAGAAAACCTACTCCATTTAATATCCTTTTTAGTAGTTTAATTGCTTTTTTATTTACTTTTTTCCAATATGAAGAAATTGATGAAAGAATAGAAAAAACCGTGGTTGAAGGATTGGTAAGGTGACAAATTAAAACAAAAACACTTAAGGTAATTTTGAATGAAATTATTTAACTTTTTTTTAATTTGGATTCGAAACCGAACTAGTGCAAGTGTTTTTTCTTTTCGTTCATCAATTTCTTCATCTTTGAAAAAAGTAATTAAAAAAGCAATTGCACCACTAAAAAGGATATTAAATGGAGTACGTTTTCTGAAATTTACTGGTTTATAGGTTTAGAAATAGTAGTTTAGAATCACCATAATAAGTTTTTCAACTTTAAAAAAAAATTTCACAGTTCTCGCTACTAAAACGCTTATTTCACTAAATTTACTAGATTAGTATTTATCAAATCTTATTGGAAATTTAACCTACTTTTCAATGGTATCATCGGATTTGTCCAAAACCTTTTAGTTTTGGAGTTATCATTGTTTATTTGAAGCAAGGTCCAAGCAACTCCGAAACTGTTGAGATTCGAACCATAGTTAATTAGAACTTTTCGGTTCCATTTTGAATGTAGAATCTACTGGCAAAGTTTGTAACGCGAGTAGCCGAACACCCTGTATTAACATTTCATTCTAGCAATGAACCATTTTTTATAAACCCGCGTATATTTTTTCGTTTGTGGTTTCTCGTATATCTTTTCTCAGTAGCCCATTAAAGTTTTTCGATTATTTCATGTTTTCATTTGTTTATCATCCTTTTAAATTGTTTCTTCAGTTCCCTTCCTATCTCTATCTGCTTGCCTCTGTGCGTATTTGTTTTGTATATGTTGTTTGTTTTTTATACAGCATTGTTTTTATTGTTCGTCCATCTTCTTCCTTCAGTATATTATGTGTTCCTGTGTGTCTGTTTGCCCGAGCCCTATGTGTTTTGTTTTTGTTGCTTGTACGATCTTTCACTGGAAATCCTTGCATATTTGAATAGAAAGTATACAAAAAATATTTGTGCACGTATTTTGCCTACATAATTATTTTATTTTCTTGCTTCTGTGTGCATGTGATAATTATAATAAGATGAAAATTCTGTATATTTCAATATCGCTATGGAATTAAGACATTCCAATTTAAAATTTAAATAGATAATATTTTCTAATAATAAGAGATCGCGTGTACAGCCATTCGGTTAAGAGGGAAAGTTGGAGAATTCTAGTCAACTCGTAAAAATTAGGATTAAATTTTAACATGTCTTTTAATAAAGTTGAACGATTTTTATTTAAACGAGTTTTTCCAGTTTATGATAATGTTGTTAAATACAAATCAAACTTATAAATTTAATATTTTATTGAGTTTTTCTGCATGCATGACTTTCTTGCCTTCGTAATTTTATTTAATGTCGTTTTTGTACAAATGAAAATCAGGATATCCGCTTTGCGCAGTGCATTATAACCTATTGTTGCAAAGTTTGAAAATAGTTCCTCGGATGTAAACTGTCCTTGCGACATCTTGAGACAATGAGAAAACAGGCCATCCCACAAAACGAAATCCTTGGAGCAGCATAGACCTGAACGATATTAACTACTTTTAAAATGATCAATTAAGAACTTAAAAAAATGAACAAATCGTACGTTAGTGCAATGTCGTTTTTCCGGAAAAAATGCACTTTCTCCTCCATGGGGAAATGGGATTTTCTAACTATCTTTATATATACGACGTGTTGAATAAATTGCATAGGAAAGAAGCAGGATTGTAAGAAAAATAAAAATGAAAAGCAATTGAACATTTTGAAGGGCTAACAAGTCAAATCCATGAACCTACGAATTTTCCTACTTTTTATAACGTACTAATAACCAAAAAAATTGGTCATGTTGGTTAATAGTTATGGAAGATCTTTCGAAAATTAAATTCCAAATTTCGGTTTAAAAAACAACGTTTTGTAGAAATGCCTTTTCTATTTCCTTATTCTACGTTTTTCGTAATTAAAGGGATATGGATAGGAGATAGGGATAAAAGAGACGGCCACAAGGTCTTCTCCATCTCGACTTGAATAGATCTTTTGTGCTTCCCTGTTTTTTTTTTTATAACTCTCTAGCCAGCTTCAGGTTGTTAATTATCCTCCATAGCTTTACCAACAGCTCCTTAGTATAGGATCTTGCTTGCGGTTTTTCCTGTTCTAGTTGCAAGAACCTGCACCTACGTAGACCTAAACAGAAACATAAAAGGTGTTCCTCCTTTTCCTGGCAGTATCTGCACAGTGTTTCTTCCGACTGCACTCCTATCCGGTGCATGTGCTTTCTTAAATGGCAGTGCTCTGTTAAAAGTCCACCCAGAATCCTGGTTCGGTTGCGATTACCTTCCAGTAATTCTTTTGTAAATTTTATGTATGGCCCATTTAAGTATCTTTTCGCGTGCCTCATATCTGTGGAATTGTTCTACCAGGTTTTGGACTCATTAAGGATCCTTTTAACATGTATCCTCTTTTGTGGCGAGATACAAAGCCACAGAATGTTTCAGAACTTCAGGAGAGAATAATGTCGGCTCTCTCTTTGGCCAACACTCCAGCCTTTTCCTTGCCTTTATGCCCCGAATGCCCAGGGACCCATGCCAGGGTTAGGTCGTGTCGCTGACTTCCGTCAGGACCTTCTTGCACTTCCAAACACTTTCTCCTTCACCTCGCATGAGGCTCGGGCCTTTACGGGAATATATTTCTATCCCTTTTATTTACCAGGCACAGTGTTCAATTGCTATGATTTCAGACTGGTAAACTGTAGCATATTAACCTAGGTTTACCGTCAGTTCGGTTTTTGGATTCATCCCGAAGACTCCAGCCCCGTGCCTTTATCGGTTTTGGAACCATAAGTGTACAAGTGGTAGTTCGCCTTTAGTGGTGTTCCTTTGGCCCATTCTTCCCGTTCTGGTATCAGTACCTTGCAGTTTTTATTAAACTTGTACTTTGGAGTAGTGGCATCAATTGGCATGCCTAATATATGTAGCATCTGCGTGTACCTCCTCCCACAGATTCCATTGTTTATATATATGGCCTATCCTTGCAGATAGTCGTCCATTTACTTATACGCTGTTGCTCTGGCTTCTCCTTGGATTAAAATATAAAGTCGCGGGAAGTTTAACACTTGCAGTGAAGCAGTTGGCGTCGTTCTCATGGCTCCAGTAACCTAAGACACATTTTTCTTTGGGTCCCACGTAATAGCTTGATTGCTTTGGCCTTCAGAGTCTTAGTCCACCCACCAGCGATCCATATGTCAACATTTTTCTTCAGACGCAGGTGGATAGCCATAAGGTCATTTTGAGGTTAAATCCCCAGTAATTTTTCACACTAATTTTATGATATAGTGAAAATTAATTGAGTAGTTCAATACTCAAATAGTTTACAAATGTATTAAATTAGGTTGTGACGAATAAGAACAATGATTGACACCTTATGTGTCTTGTTTTGTCAAATACATGAAAAATGTACTTTTTTAATATATTAAACAAATCATACAAACATCTCTATTATTATCAAGCAAATTACTCTTGAAAATACACAACAATAAAACCATTATTAAATTTGGTTGTAAGAAACGCGGCCAGGAATAGAACAGAGCTTTATCATGGATACCAAAAACAAAACAATTTCTTTATTTTAATTAATTAAGGTTTAAAATTCTTCTTAATTTCTTTAATACTTCATTAATTTACTTTTAAAATCTAGCTAATTTGTCGTATTGATTTGTGAAACGTGGTGTAATTGTTGAGTAGATAGGCATTCAAATTCGGTCAAACTTTCCTTAAATTCGGTTAACTTTGTCTCCGATGAATTGGTCCCCAGAAAACGCTTTTACTTTGTGATGGAAAATACGTAAACATATTTTCTTTATACAAAATTTCGCTAATTGTCATACAAATCTTACGAAACTTGGCATAATAGTTAGGCAGTTAAAAGTTAAAATTATAATAAAGTTGGCTGTGATAAATTCGTTCCTATAGCAATAATAATATCCAAAGGCACGTAAAGCACCGACTTTCTTTAATACTTCTGATTATTCAAATAAATCTTATAAAATTTACCAGTTCTGAGAAGTTGAGCCTTTAAAAATACTCTTTTTTTTTTCTTTTTTTTTGTTTTTTTTTATTATTCAAATCTTTTTTTTTTTTTCTTTTTATTGTATATTACAACTACCTGCATTTTGGTATCTAGTAATAATGTATGAATAAATATTAAGAAAAACAAGAGTGGAGAAACTACCCACCGGTAGTACTCCTAACTATTCTTTATTCAATTGTCACTGGATAGAAGATCCCGTGGCCATCGTCTTTTTAGTCGGCGAAGAGGGTTGGAAGGAATTCGTCGGGATGAGAGGATTTGAATTTGAGGATTTATAGTGGTTGGGAGGTTTGTGAAAAATTTTTGGTAACGGGAGTGGGTTACATCTTGGACAAAAGGAATATCTAGGTCTTTATGGGTAGTGTCGTTGGACACATAAAAGGGAGCATTAAGGATTTTTCTGAGGATGATGGATTGGGCTCTTTGGATGCGTAGGATATTGGAATGTTTGGCTGAACCCCACACTTCCAGTCCATAAGTCCATATTGGCTTCAAAAGGGTGATATAAAGTAGTCTTTTGTTTAAGAGAGGTAGGTTAGAACGTCTGTCAAGAAGTCGTGAAAGTGCTCTGTAACGTTTCATAAAACCAGCCTCGGTAGCGCAGTAGGCAGCGCGTAAGTCTCATAAAAATACTCATATGTTTATGAAATTTGACTGTAAAAAATTGGCCTCTGGGCCACCACAGATGAATTTTTCTTTAATCTGTCCTTAATCTAAACAATGAATTATTAATTTTAAAAAATCTTATCTCAACTTAATAAGTTAGTACTTTAATCAATGAGAAGTGAAGCATTGAAAAATATTGAGAAGTTTATTCAATTTTTTTGTAACGATTCAGTTCTTTTGCTTTGTAATGGACATTATCATTTTTATCTTTCCAATGAGTGACATGAAATTTTACGAAATTTCGCTCAGGATTCTAAATCGAAATTATTTTGTTAGGTCCACCATAAAATAAATATAATTTATTCTCTTGCTCGTGTGTTATATTGGTTAGTTAAGCATTAAAGTTATCATTTAAAAATTATACAATTTAGATACTGAAAAATTCTCCATGGCTTTCGTTAATTCGTTTTTAATAGGCCCATTATATAATATTATATTTATATACTTTCTTAATATTTATATTATGTATATATGATTACTTTGTCAAGTTAGCACATAAATTCATTTAATTCAATGCGCGCCATACTTGAACTTTGCCTAGACAAAGTCTAGGCTACTTGGGGCAGCTTCAACAATTTCTCTCGACGACATTAATATATTGAAACTATATTCAAAAGTACTATTAAAAAAATATGTACTGCTGCTTAGCAGGGCTTTTTTTATTAGTGGAATATATTAAATATTACGTCATACGACCCATTTGCCTAAAAAGGAAATGAAATTTTGCTGGAAATCAAGCAGATGTAATAAACTCGGACATTTTAATATTTGCTATTCTGCTGTGGTAGCTTAAATAATAACGATAAGTCCTGTATTAAGTAACTTTCCATTAATAAGAATAAATTGAAAGTCTGAAGATTTTTTTGTGCAGCTTAGAGAAGATAATTAAAATAGTTAATTTTTTTTATATTTAAACCGGCTTTAATTAAATATTGCTAATTAAAGTACGAAGTATAAAACTATTAAGCATATTTGTATCAATGCGTAGAGTAGTGTAATTAATAATAACAACCAAAATTTAATTTTTCTTCTGAACCAAGTTTATCATAATTGCCTTCTTTGAAAGTTTGCGTCTGTTCTAAAGTTTTTATGTATTCTTTAATAAATATAAAAGAGTATAAATGTTGATAACAGGTTTGCGAATTGTTGACACAAATTGCATTGCAAGAGGTGTTAAAAAAGAAACGCAAACCTTGAAATTTCAGCCAAAAGAGAATGTAAAAGCTACTTTGCGGATATAATTTAAATAACTGAATCACCGCTGCGTGAGAAATGTATTTTAAACGTTTCTATTACGTATTACATTACTCGCCTGTTACGATTTCACGGGTTGTTTTGAAACAATCCATTGTCTACAATAAAAATACGTGTCGGAAGTTCGTTCTAATTAGACTTCACCGGCCCAGAATGACAATTATTTCATAAAAATTAATTTTACGTGGTCGTAATTAAACTTTTATACGTGAGAAAGAAAGAGTAGCTTACGTAGGTATGGATGAGCTGTTTATCTGCTTTCTTCCTTGAAACGAAAACCGTTTTTCCAACGTTACTCGACAAAAGGTTTGCTTAAGCAGCGGACTTACCCAATGTGAATACTTTCCCTTGTTTGCTCTTGTGCCGAAATGCAATCTTAAATCTGATTGGAACCTCCTGGGTTTCGAACAGTAAAGGCACGAACGTAATATAAATCATGACCAACATTCATTCCTATTTATTGTAATATTACCTCCAATTAGAGACCAAGAAAAGCATTCTTATTACCTCTTAAGTCTTATTCTTGCTGATTTGTTCCTATAATAAGTCTTCCTCGGGAGTAGAATCGTTTTGCGTTTACAGATTTGGCTGGAAATAACACAATGCCATAACTCGCCGCACCTTCCGATCTTTCCCAACATGTCTTAACATCATTTACATAATGAAAAAAGGCACAAACACCAGCATGAAATTGCCTGTTTGGCAACGTGCATTCAATTGTCTATTCTTTTTTTTAACCGCTTAAAACAATTAAAAAATGCCATCACCAAGAACTGACAAATCAAACATTTTTCCATTAGCGCAAAAGTTTCGAAAATAAAAACCCCACAGATAAAAAATTAAAAACATATCAAAATAAAAAAAATTAAATCATTTTTAAATAAAAACATACATAACTAAAATTCTGATAGAAAATAAAAACAATATTAACCAATTTTATCAATTCCAAGACAATCTATTTTTAAATAGGCAAAGTTCTGAAGAAACTGAATACTTCATAAACGGAATGGATTAAATTGTATTTAAGCTAATCCTAATTTGTACGTCACCTCTTGGCGTGTAACCGAACTAAGTAGTTCCGAAACTCGACGCTGTTAACGATATTCTAGAGTAACATAGTTTAACGATAATTAATTAAACATAATAATTATAAAAGTTAATTATAGTACTTATGTTTCGCTTATTGCCTTATCGTAGTGTGGACTTTTATGGTTGGTTTGTGATGATAAAATCTAAAACGTTATTTCTTTACACGGCCATCATGATTGATAATCTTCAGGGTACTTGCTGTACTCTCATTTTCATTTATCTTCTCATTTTAATTATTTTTTAATTTTTAAATTGTTGTTGATACTGTTATATTTTTATTACGGTATGGTACATTAACCATGTATGTGAATTGGCTTTTTTGTTATTCTTATGACAAAATGTCCTTATTGAAGGTCCTTACTGAGGAAATTTTTTATCACAATTCTTTCAATATAAAAGAATATGAGTAAAATTCTTTCTTATAGCAGACCTGTAAAGGGACTTGTCGCACCGGCCTAAATGAATTGATAATAAACAATATTAAAAATTCTTAATTCTGATCATGTCGATTTTATGTTTTTTAAAACATTTTTACACAACATTTTTACCTTTAATCTTTCATCGTATTTCGCATAGTTTCGATTTACTGACATTTTGTTTTCATTTTTATTTTATACCTTTTTGACATTCTTGACCTTTCTTCTTTACTTTTTAGATGTGTTTTTATTTTCTATTACTATCTGCCCTCGCACTCTCTCTTTGTTTATCACTTTGTTTTATCCCATCTACATTAAATATTTTCTCTCTCTCTCACTCCCTCTCTCTCGCCCTCTCTCTCCCTCTCTCTCTCTCTCTCTCCATCTCTATCTCTCTCTTTCCTTCTTTCTCTTTCTCTCACTCGCCCTCCCTCCCTCTGTCTCTCTCTCTCTCATTATTCTCATATCAAATAACATCACAATAAACAATCTAAAATCGAATCCTTATTTAGTGTTAATTTATGAAAAAATAATTAGTAAGTGTATGATCATAGCACATGGCAAAAAATCACCCAAAATATACTTTTATAACATGATAAAACCTTTTTTTTTTATTGAAATTGTGAACTAAATATGAAACATATGATTGTGAAAAAGGATAAATCAGTAAATAAATTAATAAATAAAACAATTCGGTGTCCAAACAAACAAGTGTATTTAACAAATGTATATATTTATATTATAAAAAACCTATTCAAACAAATACAAAAGACGGTGATTTAAATATACATAAAAAATGTACAAATATTTATATTTTCTGAGGAGTTGTGTGGATGGTGCGCCGATTGATGGGGTTGAATAATTTTGATATGTTTTATGTCACTTCTCAAGTTTACTTCTTCAAGTGTCCGCTGGAATATAAAGGTTAAAAAATTAATCGGTAATTAAGGGACTACACTAATCATCATCATCATTGATTTACCAGGAGGGGACGTGTTCGGCCTCCTCGCAAGTGAGGGAGTTTTCGTCCAAGTATTTGCCCTCTTCGCAGGTGATCAACCTCGGGAATCCGTTGACGCAGGTGACAAGGTGCTGGCAATCACCGGGGATGGCGTAGCGAGGGTACGGGTGGAACCTGGCGGAGACGGAATGAGGGTCGACTTTGTCGGGGCACTTGAATCCGACAACAGCTGAAAGAAATAAAAAAAAATTAAATAAAGAAACTACACAAGAGATAACAATGACGTTGAGACTACAAAGTACAATAAATGGGCACTAACAAAAGTAATAATCCATTTAAACATCAGAACTGAAAATTTGAACAAATTTCTTTTTTTTTCTGCTAATAATCAACCCTCTATAAGATGATCTGGTAATAATAAGGTCCTTGTTACAGCAAAACCTCAAGTAAGAAATAATAAGCTTCTTAAATAAGATAATAAGATAGATAAGATATAATAAAGTTCTTATTAAATAAGGTCCTTAAATAACAAAGAATATGACTCCTAGTTAGAGAAAGCCTTTTTTAAAGAATATAATTATTAAAGGAGATCTTGAAAAAAATAAGTCTAAGTTACGAAAGAAAATCTTTCAATAAGAATGGATAAGAGCCTTATTAAAAAGGATTGTTAAATAAAACAGGATGAGGTGCTTCAATAAGATGGAATAGAGACGGACCTTAAATAAAAAAGAATAAAGTCCTTATTGAAGAACGTCCTTATTAAAAAAGTGCCTAAGAAATTTCTTATTACAGAAGGTTTTTATTAAATAAAAGTCCTTTTTAGAGATTATCCTTAAATGAGAATGAGTTAGGTCTTTATTACAAATATTCCTTGTTACAGATGGTGTTTATTAAAGAAAGTTATTACTGAATAAAATCCTAAGTCAAGAAGGAAGTTCTTTTTTATGAAAAACTTTGTTGTAAAAAATTCGTTGTTCTTCTTCTTAGAAGGTTCTTTAAAAAAATAAAAAGTTCCTAATTGAAGAAGATCTTTATTATAGAAATTATTGATTACGGAATGTTCTTATATAAAAAAGTCTTTATTAAAGAAAATTCTTATTTAAATAAAAGTATATAAACAAGAAAGTCCTTTTTAAATAAAGTCCTTCATAAGAATGGTCTTATTAACAAAAGTTTCTTATTAAACAAGGATCTTATTAAAATATGTCTTTATTGAAGAAAGTACTTATTGAAAAGCTTCCTTGAGCAAAAAAGAATACGGTCCTAATTGAATGAGGTCCTTATCTGAGAAAATCCTTCTTGAATAAGATACTTATTAGAGAAGGTACTTATTTATTAACACCCTTATTACATAGGGTCTTTATTGCAGAAGATTCTTATTAATATATGTCTTTTTGGAAGAAAATACTTATTGAAAAGGTTCCTTAAATAAGAGACAATAAGGTCCTAATTGAATGAGGTCCTTATCTGAGAAGATCCTTCTTGAATAAGATACTTATTAGAGAAGGTATTTATTTAATTAGGCCCTTATTGCATAAGGTCTTCATTGAAGAAGGTCTTTATTGCTGAAGGTTTTTATTAAAATCTGTCTTTATGGAAGAAAATACTTATTGAAAAGGTTCCTTTAATAAGAAACAATAAGGTCCTTATCAGAGGAGATTCTTCTTGAATAACATGCTTATTAAAGAAGGTAGTTATTTAATAAGACCCTTATTGCACAAGGCCTTTATTGAAGAAGGTCTTTACTGCAGAAGGTTCTTATTAATAGAGAAAATAACAGTTGTAGTTTATTGAAGAATATCGTCATTTAAGAAGTTCCTTAAAAAGGAAATAATAAGGTCCTTCTTGATTGGGCTAATTAAATAAGAAAAAGTAAGATCTTTATTGAAAAAGATCCTTATTGAAGATGGCTTATTACAGTTCTTAACAAAGACATTCTATGATACTGAAAGTCTTTATCTAAAAAATGTATTAAAGAAGGTCCTTAGTGAAGAAGGTCCTTATAGCATAAAGTCGTCCATAAATAAGTAAGACTAAGGTCCTTATTAAAAAAAGGTTTTTATTAAAGAAGTTCCATAGTAGCAGCGCTGCCAGTACTGTTAGTGCTGTGACAGTGTAAGGAAAAAGTTTTGTGATTACATTTGTAATATGTACTAATATCTATAGGGTGAAAATAAAATAATTAAAAAATTAGTATATGAAGAAGTTGTTAGCATTTTCTTCAAATTAACGAATTATTGGAAAATCAATACTGTTTTCAACCCAGTACATATTTATTAGCCAATTCAGCTAAGTCTGATTAGAATATTAGTGAAATTATTAAGAATCTCAGAAATTTAAGTCACCAGAAAGACAAAAATGCAAAAAACACCAACATGTTATAATAAAAACACTTGTTTAGATAATAACCAATTAGAATAACTATATACTATAATGCTAACCATATTGTTTATGGAGAGGTTACATACGGTTCATGATAAATTTATTTTAAAAAATAATAGAAATATCTTCGATTTCTTAAATAGTGTTTCATCATTATTTAAATTCTGTTGTTTGATCGTTTGTAGTTCATGGACATTTCAGAAAAAATATGCAACAGATATGATAATATGTGTATCATGTAAAAAGCAATTGATTGAGAATGAATAAAAAAGAGGCATGAGAATAGGTAAAACTGCTTAATGTCCTGAAAGAAAATTGAAAAACAAAACGTAAAAATAAAATAAATAACTTTATGATTTCTCCGCAAAATGCAGAGTGATGAACCTATAATTGTCTTTTTCGACCATCCTGATCTCCTTGTCCTATCTAGTCGTCATATTTAGTGATGGGATTGTAGATGCAGACCAGGAAGATAGAAATGGATCAACTTAAAAGAAATTGGTATGGTGGTTAGTGACCGTTAATCGATAATTATTCAGAAATCGTGAGATGCGGTCTGGTGTGATGTAGGTTTCAGAAAAACATTTTCTTTATCGTGCCAACGTTTCGATCTTTATTGAGATCATCTTCAGGGCTCAAAGTGTTTGTCTTCTGTGTAATTGTGCCTCACGATTTCTGAATAATTAAAAGAAATTATTGCAAATTTACGATAAATTATAATTTTGCACCTTCGGGGTTGCATTGGTCGAGGAGAAGATCGGGCCAGTTGCAGGAGTGGGTTTTGTCATCGTATGCGAGACCGGGGTCGCAGTGGTTCAAGTAAGGATATCCATCAGCACATTTGACGTAGTTCGTAGAGCAGTGAGGACCTTCGGGGTAGATTCCGTATTTGTACTCGCAGCCGGGAGAGCTGAGAGGCACCACTGTCAGAGAAAAAAAAATTAGTCGATTCGATAAAAGACCTAATATTTAACACTTACAGACTGCTTTCCTGGGTCCGCAATCGACAGCCCAGTGGTAGTTGCAGTGGTTGTGAACGTTTCCTTTGCCGTCGAAGAGAAGTCCGTTTTCACACTGCTCCAGTGTCAAAGTGCCGTTGGTGCAGAGGAAGAAGTGGTCGCAGGCTTCAGGATGGGCGTACGCCTGTACACCGTGTTGTTCGGGGCATCCCGGTCCGTCCAACACCGGTACTCCCAAAACTGCCGAGAAAAAACGAAATATTAAAAAAGATACTACTACCAGGAAACATTTCCTCTCTGAAAATTTTTCTCATGCGAATTTGCTAACGGTCATCGACTTATAGTTTCAAAACTACAGCCTATTTAAGTTTGCTCATTGCCATAAATTATAAATTGTAGTCTATGATCATTTTTGCTTCCCTAATGTGAAGATTAATTTTAAATCATTGCATAGATCATATCTGCTCTCTATATAAAACTTTTTGTATAGAAAACTAAAGCCAAATTCTCCTGGAAGTTTGACCATATCCATTGCCCGAATATGTGTCACGGCATGTAACGCGTTTCATAATTGCGTTACGTGTGTCCCATGTAACTCGAGCCGGTCCCTTATTTCTCATTTCGATTTCCCCCCGCTCCGGATCACCTTGGGTTCCCTTCCTGAGCGGATTGACCAGGAAATGGCAAGGTCGACGGCGTCCTTCGCGTCCTTCTCATAACGGTGTTTACCGCCACCCTCGACAACACAATAATTCACGCGGCCTAAGAAGATATCATTTTAAGAGACTTTTTTGACTGCTTTCCATCATTATAGAATAAGGTCAATTAAGTATGAAGAAACAGTTGGACACACTGAAATGAAGTCCAGCCGGCACTGTCTGAAAACTTGGTCTTCTATCTGCCTTCCATCCATATTTTGAGAACTTGATTATTTTTTTATTCACTCTGTATATATTGTTCAATTGTATTACCTACTTATAAACTGGAATCGAATGACTTTTAATTTAGTACTAGTTCTGAGATATGTATAACTAATCCCCAGTTTAATATGTGATAGTTGGATGAAACATGAGATATGTGAATTATTTATAAACTGATATACCTTTAAAATAACCTATGTGTAATTATATTTTAATTAATTCTCTCATTGCTTAACTTTTCAGTAAACATGACGTTCGCAAGTTGTTTTACATTGAGCAGTAATGGCGGGCTACCGACAATGGAGTCATATCAGAACCTCTCACTTGCTCATTCCACAAACAAATACACACTAGAACTACAGAATATTATATATAATATTTATAATATGTACAGATGGAAAAACATTCCTGTTTCCCTTTAAAATCGAAACAGAGTACTCAACAACCCACTCTAGTGCTCAAAGACTGTCTTTATGTCGGGTGCCATGTATACTCGCTCCCTATAAGGGACACCTCGACCATATGTGGCACACTGATCAACCTTTCTCTTCAAGTCATACCTTGCACGGGATTTGCTCCTAAAACAGGTGTCCGGGTACCCTGACGACCACCACCATTTTTCCGAGGTGCTCTAACTCCGCACATCTCTCTAATAATAGCACGACGAGACAGTTCACCGAGAATTTTCACGAATAGCCGAAACAGCGCTCAGGGAATTTTAAAATAGGCACAGCCTCCTTCGTCTCCAATCACTCCGAGCGCGTGCCAAATCGCATACATCTCCGCAGTATGTCGTGTGTCTGAGCCTGGACGAGCCTCCATTAGTTCCAAAAATTAGTAAACATGATTACATTTACTTTTATGTTGTGCCTTTGATTGAATGCGCAAGTTAGAATATCTCAATATCTCAACCCAACTTTGACCAATTGTGTGTGTGTGTGTGTGTGTGTGTGTGTGTGTGTGTGTGTGTGTGTGTGTGTGTGTGTGTGAAAGAGAGAGAGACAGACAGACAGACAAATAGGCAGACAGACAGAGGGAGATAGAGAGACTGTGAAATTGTAAAGTAAGTAAGAGTGTGAGCGTTAACTTATCGCTTCTGCGTGCGTGCGTGCGTGTGTATGAGTGTGTTTGTAAAAGTGCTACTAATTTCAGTTCAGTGTGAATGAGGATGAAAGTCTTATTAGTGAGCTTGTGGGAGGGTATGAGTGAATGTTATTAAAGTGAGAATGGGGAGTGAGTATGTATTTTGTTTGTTTGTGGGCATGTAAGAGAGCGTAAGTTTCAGCCCGTGTGAGTGCATGGAGAGGGAGATGTAGTACGACTGTGTTTATTTGTGTGTATGATTGAGTGTGAGCATGAGCATTTGAGAACGAAAGAGAGTGAGTGAGTAAATTTTTGATGTATGTGTATATGTATATATACCGGTATGTATGTGAAAAGAGTGAGCATTCGTGTGCGTGAGTGTGATGTAAGTGAATAACAGTTTGTATGAGTGTAGTTCGATAAGAAGGTTAGAACATAATGAAGTATAATTTTCAGTCGTTAATAAGATGTTTATAATCGTATAAAATTAATATAACATTATTTATATTAATTAATTATTCTTTATTGAGATCTGAAGATGATGTCAGTAAAGATCGAAACGTTGGCACGATAGAGAAAATGTTTTTCTAAAACCTACATCACACCAGACCGCATCTCTCGATCTCCAAGTAATCATTAACTAATAGTCACTAAACACCGCACATTTATACATGAGAGATTATTCACCTCCGGTTGGGTGTCGCGAACTAGGGGGTCAAACGAATGTTAATTAAAATACCATAGGCTGTGTCAGGATTCGAACCCAGGACCGCTAGCGTCAAAAACACGAGTCGTACGCCCCAACCACTTGCCACCGCGGTTGGTTTCGTCTGTGGTTTTCTCACCTCTAACGGCATAAAACCCAAAGCTTATTGATAAAGACTCAAAGGAGACAAATACTGCTTTTCAAGGGTTGCAGTGACGTGGACATTGGATTAATATACATAAGAGTTAACGAAACACCAAACATTAGAGAAAAAAGTTTGAACCATGTGAAAATGTATAGTTTTTGTTTGCTAAAAAAATCGTATTTAAGGGCGTTAAAGGGTGATTAGGGAAAATCGGATTTTATTATAAAACAATTTTTTTTGGCATACTGTACTCTCGCCGTTCGTTTTTGTAATTTTTTTTTGTACTCAATCTGATTAATTATTACTCTGGATTCATTAGATTTCGTGTTCAATTGACCAAATAACATCTTTCAATTAATTAATCTTTATGTAAGGTATTGGTTGAGATAAAAAAAAGTCAGTGTCACGAGCGGGATTCGAACCCACGTCCTTCGGCTCAATACGCTGCTGCTCTACCACTTGAGCTGATAAGTGTTTCGAGCAGCGGCGTATTGAGCCGAAGGCCGTGGGTTCGAATCCAGCTCGTGTCACTGACTTTTTCATCTCAACCAAGACCTTACATAAAAAGAAAAAGTAATTGAAATAAGTAATTTGGTCAATTAGACCAGTAAACATAAATGGATTAGCATTTTATTTTTTTAACTGCGGTACCAAGTACAACCCAAAAATAGTTTAGATTTCAGAAGCATAAAAAGAATTTTTTTTTAAGAAAGGGATTGAAGATATTTAAGTAAATAATAATTACTTAGTACATTTTTTACTGGGACAACACTTTTTTTAAATAGTCATCTTTATCTGTGAATCAATAGCATTAAGCATTAATTGCTCGTATTATCGCTTAAAATTGCAGTCATTTTAGGCCTTACATTTTTTTTTATCTGTGTAAAACTAAAATCTTACATATCGGTATTTATTTATATTTTATTGCTTATTTTGGAAGCGTAATCATTGTTGAAAGAAAATTTCGTGTTCTACCACGTACACGTATGAACAAACCCAATTGTATAACATTATTTAAAATAAAATCTTGAAAATAATACTATCTCGAATAGTATTAATAGACCAAAAATGTAAATAGGAAGAGAAAGGTGTCCTTTTGAAATGATATGACAGGACAAGTTAGATCATCGATCCCAGTTTCAAAATCCACACAATTTTTTATTTCTACATATTTTATTTTCTACGATCCTTACTTTTTAAACGATTATAGAGTTTGCTTTTATAAAAAATAGGTCAATCTAATCGCTAGACACAAAATTAAACAAACTTGTATTTATTTAAAAAAAAAACAGATCGAAATCTAATGTGTATTATTATTTTATATATTTATATGTGTATGTGTGTGTCAGATAAAAGAAAATTAAATCATTGGATGATTTGCTAGATTGATTAATCATTAAATAATTCAAAAATGATCAATATGTAGATAAATAAATACAAATTTTGAAGGATTTTTCAGTATTCGTTGAGAAGATAAACAGATATACTAGTCGAATCTTTTTTTAAGGATTTCTGGAGAATTAAAGAAGTATTTAGAGTTACAAACGATGTGAATATTTGTCTTATTTGTCCTGGTTATGTTAAATTTATATTCAGAACGATAAGAACTGCAACCGTAGTACTCTACTTATGAAATCATCATAGAAAAGTATCCATAAATATTATTTTTGGTTCTGCAACACATGTTTATTTTTAATAATATCGGTCGTAGAGTAACGGCCGATATACGGCTTTTGTGTTACACTTTCGCCTTCGATGGCCTCGTCCTAAAGCCGAACAAGACTCTTGCGCAACGAGCAGCCGCCCATTCACCTGCCCGCCAAACGACTGTCATTGACTCGGTTGAACGCCACAAATGATAAACCGGGTTTTCAAATCCTAATTGGTTGATTTTCCTTTGGGGGAAAAGTGAAACTGTTCAATTTTACAAAAAGCTTTTCTTTCGTCAAGCGGTTTCGAACTCGGCTTGGTTTAATTTCTCCCGCGACCAAGAAAGTCCTGGGTGTCTGGTCCATATGACCTTAACGTCTGGTCTTTATCAGATTTCTATACGAGAATCTACTTTCATAGTCACTTCTTGGAAATCATTTCTTACAAAATTCATAAAAATTCTCTTCATATTATTCTTTATACTAGGATATCTTTGTTTGTTGATTTTATTCTCTCATTTCTCACGTCTCACAAAACTTTGTATAGTTTAAAAATGATTCTTTGTATTCACTTCATTAAAAAAATTAAATATATCCCAACATCACGTGAACTTATGAAAATACTATGGTAGCGTTAATTTATTCAAGAGGTCCTGATAAAAATCTTTCATTTAATTACCAAATAAACATAAGAATAAAATAAATACAAGTGTAATTAGTATTATGTTAATAATAATTTATAAAAATATAAATATTTATTACTTGTTACTTATTACTTATTTTATAGTTATGGAGCCAACTCTCAGCAAGCAGAGCTTGAGTAGAGAGTTGGAGTTGCAAAGTTTATGCAATTTATTAGAGAGATATATGTAACATACGCTATGTAAATAAGAAAATGTCAGATTGAATGAAGTATATATAGTCTAAAGAAGGCCACAAATAAATATGGAGGAAATATTATTATTATTACTGCACATTATTTTAAAGAATTTATCACAAAGCAACTGACTGTTTTTATCTCCTTTTCACACCGACTCTATCTCACTCACACTCTTCCTTTGTCTGTCTGTCTGTCGGTCTCTCTCTCTCTCTCTCTCTCTCTCTCTCTCTCTCTCTCTCTCTCTCTCTCTCTCTCACACACACACACACACACACACACACACACTTACTATCTCCCTATTCTGCAATAAATTTTATCCATCAACAGTCAAATTGTTAGATCTTGTATTTCTATCTACCTCTTTAACTGTATCTTTTTCAAAATATTTCTTGTCGCTGTTGATTCAATTTCCCTTCCCCCTTCCATTTCCCCCCCTCTATCAATGGTCGATGGGTCGATGTAGTACCAACCTCCCCTTCACTCAATTTTCACTTTAATAAATACATTCACTTTCATTATAAACAAACTACACACATAAAACAAGATATCTACGTGCATATATATATATAAATAATAGTACAAACAAAAATATACAATAACGGGGGCGTCGGTGGCCGCAACGGTTTAGGCGTTGACACGGCGCTCATCACTGTAAGGTAAAGGTCCCGGGTTCGAATCCAGCGGCCCTGTATTCGAACCCGACATACTTACAAATGGGCTTTTTTTTTCAAAAACACCGGCATCGTGAGGGTTATGACCCCTGCTGTTGCGAAACCTCGTTTAAAAAAATAAATTTAAAAAAATAAAATAAAAAATAAATAAAGCCATTTAATAAAACTTTTTCAAATTATTGACATTAGAAAAATTAGGGATGGTGAAATTTGTTGTGTAACAGCAAATTTTAAAGCAACAATATAATAATGTCTTGCATATAATTCAGTTTTAATTTTCGGTAAAATTATATTAGTATTGTTTGAATAACGCGTATTATGTTCATGGTAATTACAATTATAGAGATTTAATTTATACTTTTATAATTTACTTATTTTCTATACAAATATATTTACAGTCCATCAAGCTATAATTTCTCATTTTGTTTTCCGCATTGCGCCCATCTTCGGTGAGGAAGTGTCCATAAACTTTACCTATCAATATTTCAGTTTATCTAAGAAGACATGGGATCACAGATTTTAATGAAAGTTTTTCCAGTGATTTTACTTCGAAAAATATTAGATTATTACTAAACCTGAATAAGACGCGAAGTCTTTTCTCTTGGTGACCTTTCCTCTTCGGATGATTAAGATTTAGTTGCAAAATATCTTGATTTTACTTTGCAGTCGAAACTCAGGTAAGCACATATTCATGCACTAAATAGCAAATGCTCTAAAATTATTTTTTTGTTACGAAGGATGTCTCCAAAGGTTCTTTGAACTGCCTATTTGCCATCTCTTGTATGGCTTTATCTTTGGGGAAATGACCCCCTCTCTTTTTCCATCTTCAAAATCCAAAAGATGGCCTTAAGAATACTAGCTGGTATTTCTCCTAGGGATTCTTGTTCTTATTTCCTAAACTCAAAACCTTACCACTCCTTTGTCTCTATATGTTAAGCTCACTAAAATTTATTGAATCTAACGAAGCATGTAACCCATCTCGTTCCGTTTTGTCTGATTTCAATACGCGTGCGAACAGTCTTATTGTACGGGGATGTACACTGAAAAAACTAATGAATCCTATATGCATGAGGGCAGTTAATTGCATAAACCTTCCTGGTTCGATCATGAAGAAGCCTTCAAAATCTTTTCTCCGCTCTGTTGACTGACGTTCTTTTGAGACAGTCTTTTCATTCCATTGTTGACTTCTTAAATCTTAAATTTTAGTTTTGTAATACGTCATTTATATTTTTTCTATTGTTTTTCAACTTGCAACCAATATTTCTGCTAACCAATAACTCATTTAAATTAACGTTTTCATTATGTATGTACATGCTTGGCAGATTACCTATGTACCTTTGGTAAATAAATATAAATTATAAAAAAATTAATAAGTAGACATCTATCTAGCCAATCTAACAGCCGACTAAAAATATTTATTTTATTTAATTTATTAATTTTTAATATGGCCTTTGTATGCAAGCATATCATTGTTACTTTATATGAGTCGATTTGTATTTTGTCCTAGGGCAAGAAAGAGAGCAGCGGCGTGTTGAACCCGAAGGTCGTGGGTTCGAATCCCACTCGGTGACACAAGCTTTTCATCTCAACCAAGACCTTAGATAAAAAGTTTAATTAATTAGCATCCAGAATAATTTCAATTAATTAATCTTTATGCAAGGTATTGGTTGAGATAAAAAAGTCAGTGTCATGAGCGGGATTCGAACCCACGACCCTCGGCTAAATATGCCGCTGTTCTACCACTTGAGCTATCGCGACTTCGATCCACTCGGACAATAACTTCCCATCCTAACCCAAATGAACCTTTGTTAATCTCAACCAATACCTTACATAAAGATTAATTAATTGAAAGATGTTATTTGGTCAATCGAACCAAGAAATCTAATGAATTTAATAAATTAAATGAAGTATATCTTCACTAAAGCTCTCCGTGGACATTTGTCGCCGAAAATCAAATAGATTACACGACATTTGAAATGGCAAAAAAGAAGGAAAATTCGAACTGTTGTAGGTTGAGTTGGAGAGTTGGCTCAAGTGGTAGAGCAGCGGTGTATTTAGCAGAAGGTCATGGGTTCGAATCCCGCTCGTAACACTGACTTTTTTATCTCAACCAATACCTTACATAAAGATTAATTAATTGAAACATGATATTTGGTCAATTGGACCACGAAATCTAATAAATCCAGAGTAATAATTAATCAGATTAAGTACATAAAAAAATTACAAAAACGAAAAGACGGTAAGAGTACAGTGTGCCAAAAAAATTGTTTTATAAAAAAAATCAGATTTTACCATAATCATCCTTTGAAGCCCTTAAATACGATTTTTTTAGCAAACAAAAACTATACATTTTCACATAGTTCAAACTTTTTTCTCTAATTTTTGGTGTTTCGTTAACTCTTATGGATTTAATCCTATGTCCACGTCACTGCAACCCTTGAAAAGCAGTATTTGTCTCCTTTGAGTCTTTATCAATAAGCTTTGGGTTTTATGTCGTTAGAAGTGATTAAACTACAGACTTTCCGACCGCAGTGGCGAGTGGTTGGGCCTACGACTCGTGTTTATGACGGTAGCGGTCCTGGGTTCGAATCCCGACACAGCCTATGGTATTTTAATTAACATTCGTTTGACCCCCTAGTCCGCGACACCCCGTTACGGGGGAAGTTAATCTCTCATATAGAAATGGTTTAGTGACTGTTAGTTAATGATTATTTGTAGATCGAGAGATGCGGTCTGGTGTGACGTAGGTTTTAGAAAAACATTTTCTTTATCGTGCCAACGTTTCGATCTTTATTGAGCTCTGAAGATGATCTCAATAAAGATCGAAACGTTCGCACAACAAAGAAAATGTTTTTCTAAAACCTACGTCACACCAGACCGCATCTCACGATCACCAAATAATCTTTAAGCTCTCATTTGTGACAAGAATGGCTTTTTTTTATTTATTATATACAGATGAAATCGACAATGTCAACAAATATTTTATTTATCTCGTTTCTGGTGCGTTTAAGCAGCCATTACATGTAAGATATTGGGTTCTTAAGGCCTGTGAACCTTTATGTATTTCTAAAAATTTGTTACGGAAAAAATGGTGAAAAAATTGATTATTTTTATTTTCCCGAAAGTTTGTATTCCGGGGTTTTCTGAAGTGCAAAACACAGCTATCGGCTTTGTTTGTTGGTATAAAAATATTATAACTTATTTTACTACCTCCTCGGTTACGGAATACAAACCAAATCGAAAAGCTAAATAAAAATAAATTTTTGAGCTGGAAACAATGGTACAGTTTTTTTACTGTATCTAACTAATTGTTCAGAAATCGTGAGGTGCGGTCTGGTGTGATAGGTTTCAGGAAAACATTTTCTTTATCGTGCCAACGTTTCGATCTTTATTGAGATCATCTTCAGGGCCTGGGATTTAACATACATTGTTTACATTTAACAACTGTATCTAACGTTTTTCTGAAACAGTGTGATGTTTTCCATTTTTCTTAAAATCGAATCAACTTGTAGATTCTGCAAATGAAAGTATAAAATTAATAACCTTTCTAAAAAAAAATGCAAAAACCTGTAATTATTGCAATATTTGAAAGTAGAGCTTATTCTTTAAAAAAAACCTGTTCAATTTCTTTCTAGATTGAGTAGTGTTTGAGTAAACCAGGGTTGACATTAGTAAATTGACACCCTGCACACGATTTGAATTATCTGTTGTTTTATCTAATTCTCTTATAAAAATTTTGTTTCTATCTGTTTTTTTTCACACTGAAAATTTATTTGTATAAGTTTATTTTCTTTTAAACGGCAATCTGGTAAGTTTGGTTTTGTTTGTGAAGCTTAACCTTGGCATTACTTCATTGAAATGTCGAATCTTGGAGATCTTCGTTATAATAGGAACGAGGCGAACCGGCATAAAATCTAAAAATCCGTTCGATTTTCTACTCCTTTCTGTTGTATTGTACGCATTTATTTTCGACTCCTGTTGAGCAAAGGTCTCCTGTCACACAGGCAGTAGGACAAAACCCCAGGGTGTACTTTGCCGCCGCAGGACGTTAAGGACCGGTTCCGGGTGAAACGATCGAATTGGCCGAACGAAATGGCAGTGGGCGACCCTGGCCGAAGGAAATTCGCAACTGGATTAAACCGAACTAAAATAAATCCGGATTTTAATTAGTCCAACAGTACGGACGACAGGCTATAAAAACAGACTTGAGGTGTGCCAAGATGGAGTTCAATTATGTAAAGATCAAATTAATAAGTCCTAGGATCCGTAAAAATTAATTCCATTGTGTAGGATGATATAATTATGTAATACTTTCAACGTATAATCATTAAAAATGTATAATATACTGACTCGTAGGAATGTGTATTGGACTTTAAATCCCTTGAAGTCCTTACATCATGAATTAAATCTATGTTTCCTAACACATAGAAAAAATGGCTATTTTACCATTCAACATTTACTCGATGTACTGGAAAAAAGTAATCTGAAGGAGCGAGGTCGGTAATGAGATGAGGTTCGCATCACCAAAATTGGATATTCGACTCAAATCAACCGACACTTTCCGTGTATAAAGCTTGACCATCGATAACCAAAACAAAGCTAATCATTTCTTAATTCCGCAAGACGTGCATGACCTTTTTGCATGACCGAATCATTCTCACCTTGGCACATAAGAACCAGACAAAAACCCAAAGATGAGTTGTTGAGGCATGTTGAGATCTTCGATCCTTTAACATATTTTTAAACATTCTTTGACTTACTCACGTGCTGCTCTTAAGAAACCTCCAAAAAGAAAGAATCCTATTGGTGATGGCCAACGTCTACTTTCAGATCGCCCTGAATATTTGCTATTTGCTGATTTGCTTATAATGCTTAAGACTGAATATTATTTTAGCATAGAGGTCAACAGTGTAGATGGCATAGAAAAGTGTTGGCTTTGGCGGACGTAGAAGAATCCCGGACTATTTAAAAGTGATGATCGTATAATTAAAATTGGAGAGTGAGATAAAAGAAGGGTGGTTAGGGATGAAATAGACTAGCCGTAGGTGAGTATAAAGGTTATGGCATCATAGTGTTGAGAATACCATTTGAACATAGTTTATGGTAGCAAGTATAATAATAAATCTAAGTAATTTTTTCATACAGGAAAATTTAACGCCCAACTAGTCATTGGGTCTCTTTACAGTATCTTTTTCATTTTATTACGAGCTAAAATTCCATGGTCTGTACCTGGAATTGGACCAAGAACAGCTAACATGGCAAATATCAAACACCTTTACCTCCCGATCTCTATTTTCTTTGTAGCTGTAACTTTTATTAATAACCCATTTCGTTATTTTTTATGACTGTCAATGATTTTTAAGCTAATGGTTACAAGCCACCAATTTAAAAAAAACTAGAATTATTCTTGTTTAAATCAAATGCAGCCCCTCTGGGTGGAAACTTATTTTGTTGAACCTGGGTTGCAAATTAACTAACATCCAAATCTTCCCAAGGTTAACCTACACCCATGACTTATGCCACCAATTTTAACTTTCAAATTATGCTCAAACTTTATATATATATGACCTTGACAATGAGACTTTTACACATAAGAAATTTACTCGTTAGATCTAATAACGTAATATGACTTCTCAAATTTATTTCTTCTTATTTTATTTCTGTACATTTAGGTTTTTCTTGCTTATATGGTTAGTTAGTTTCATTAGCAGAGGTCTGGCACCAAGCGAAACTGCTGAAGTACAATTTTTACGTATATGTTAATCCTCACAAATTAAACAATTATCGCTGTTTCATAGCAACTTTCTACTTTCAATAGTAACTTATTAATAATTAATAACACTTACCAGATGAGAGGGTGAGGAGAGCGAAAAATGCGGAATACCTGAGGTACATAACTGCAACGGGAGTCGACGTACTACTGATTGTCTTCTCTGCAGGCACGGACTCGACGGCTTGCTGAGGAGGTGGGGCTGCTGGGGCTTATGCAACTCTTCTTGATCGGAGCCGAAGGTGGGGATCGAAAAATGAGAGAGAGGCCCGCATATTCTATACTGGTTTTGCGACATTGCACCGAGATTTTTCCGGTGAAAGGTGCAGTAAGTGGAGCGTACCGCGGGGGAAAGGGGCGCTCATAACAAGCCAATAACCCACATTTGGCGTTAAATCGTATGCGCTGCTTTATTTGATTTATCAATCACTAATTGGCTCTTCGTTCTGATTCCATTTTAACGCCGAAAAAATTGATCTAACACCAGTCAATTTAAGCAATTCTCGTTAAAGACTAACTACAAATGCATTATTGTCAATGTCTTAGATTTTCCGGATTACCAGCAGATCTGCCACTAACTTGATACTCCCCGGTGAAGTACCAAGATATCTAAAACCCGATACCGATGATAAAAAAAGGGCACGATATCCACCCTGATGTTGATTATAGATTGAGATGACATATGACTATAGTCCAACCATGTTATCGATAGGGAATGGACAAAAGAGATGATTATCCATATTGTGCCCATTTACTTTTGTTAGATCTCACCTGACTCCTTCAAGTTGTTGATCAGATTCCACAGCCTGACAGTCTGACATTCATTTGTGTAGAAGACTGTTTGCTGTTTTCCTTGTTTCCTAATAGCAGACTTCCGTAACCTCGATACACATAATCTCTTCTGCGTTCTTTTACTCTTCCATTCATCCCATTGGACCCACTAAGCAGTTATTTTATAATGTGCAATGTTTTTTGGCACATTGCTAGGCTATCTGCAAATACCTACGCCTGGAGAAAACCTCACAGTAGCACAGCATGTGTTTTTTAGTCTCTTTCTTTTCTTGACAAAAAAAAAGAGTTTCTTCAGCACGTACTCCTACCCGGTACAAATGCCATCATTGTTGACGGTGTCCAGTCAGAAGAACAATCCTGGTTTTATTACGGTCGCCCTCGAGTAACTCTTCGGTGAGTTATGCTTACGGCCACTCTATGAATTTCTTCGTTGGATATTGATCCACCAAGATTTGGACTCATAAAGGATTAGTTGTTCCATTTTCTCTTTTACGGCAAATGTATGACCACAGTAGGATTCATTCTTGGATAGTATGTTGGCCTAAGTGCCCGGGGACATTAAGGTTGTCGCTTCTCATCACCTATCTGCAGAAACCAACACGTGAATATGTAACAAATATGTTCCTTGATCTCTTCTTATTCTTCGAAAAATCTGCCAAATGTTTTTCACCAAGTACTCCTATTCGGTATATGCCTTCATGGGTACATGTGTCTAGTCAGGATCCTTCAAGAATGCTGGTATTTATTGCGGTTTCCCTTCTATAAATCTTTTCGTGCCTCTCATCCTTTGGGTGTTTATCTACCAGGATTTGAATTAATTGATTATGCGATTTTTCATTCTTTTTTGTTGAAAATTGCTAGGCTACAGTCAAATTTGTAGCTAGACGTTTTCATATCTGCTACAGTCTTGGACTATAAGTGAGCCTGCTTATTACCTCTGTTCTGAGTGCAGGGAAAACCAGTCAAGGGCAAACATTACTATCACTGAAAGATTCCATATGTTTCAGATACACTTTGGCCTCACCTCACATGAGTTTAAAGCTTTGGCTGACTGACTGTCATAGAGTATAGCTATCTTCTTACAGTAGTTTCTAAGCCTTTTCATTTCCCTGATGCAGTGTTCTATTTCTATTATGTCCGACTGAAAAACCGTAGATTAACTACGTAAACAGGAATACGACTCCTTCTTTCCCAACTTTTGAGCTGTCAGTGTAATATGAATAATTGGCCTTATTGGGGTACTCCTGTCGTCCAGTAATCCCTAAAGTTTTAAAAACAGTTGGCATACCTAATATGCCATAAGCCTATAACTCCTCCTTCAATTTTAGCTGATCGCATAGCCCAACCTTGTAGAAGGTTGTCCGCGTAAAGAGTCTATGAGCCCTTGTTAGGATGGATTATGAGCTCCACTCAGATAACGACCGAAATTAAATACATTTATATTCCCCGGTGATGATATATTAAAAATACTTCAATCCAAACGCAAAAGAGACTATTTCTACTTTTAATCAGTTCAGGTGATCATTGGCTGTCTCTATGCCAATTAGTAATATTTCAGGGTGTGAATTGTGTAACTGTTGAATGAGGATTGGAGGTATATTTCCTGGCGTTTAACCTTGCGTTCACGTTTGCGTCACTGGTGTGTCTATATGACTACTGGCAGGCGCCAAAAAAATTTACCACAACTTGGGTCTTACCTAATCTCAAAATTTCAAATTATAGAAGGTCAAAAAGTGACTTGTAATACATATTTAAAAACGTTCGGGTTAACTCTGGTGATCATTAAAGCATAAAAATTAAAGATAGAATTTTTGGGAAAAAAGATCAGCGATCAAGTCAGAATGCTTGGCAGCTTCACAAAGAAGTAAAAAGCCGATAAATGCCATCTCTGTATCATCAGTGAGCCAAGTCCAAAGTCAGAGCTTCTAACTGCGGAGTTCAAAGATGAGAAGTGTCGTATGATTTTCGGGCACCGGTCTTAAATAATGATGGTGATATTTGCGGAGTTTTGCTTGTCCTTTTCCTCAAAGTTGATATCCAAATTGACTTTTTATTCATTTTCAAAATCTAGTTTTTATCATCTTATTTAATGTTTGAATTCTGAAGATGAAGTGCAAGAGGTTCCCAATTTCTTCATTTGACAAAGCTCTTTGTTTTCACTGTCTACTTCTTCTACCGTCTTCGTTTTGTTATTCTTTCTTTTACTTCTCAAACTCCTTTCTGACCCGCACCAATAAAACGTGTACCTTCCCAAATTTGCCTAAAGAACCAACCCCACGTTGGGGACGAAAGGCTAATATACTTTATTGACGAATATGATTGGTCAATAGTTTCAGGTCAAAACATCCATGAATTTGTTTTGCAAACTGTCATTTCTTTTGGGATAAAAGATAAAATTTGATATAACCGTTACAAAGTCTGCACTGATCAATTTATGCAACCAATTTTATACTCTATGCTTTTTTTTCTTTTTCTATGTTTCAGCCCAATAATAATTGTATGTTGTAGGTGGATGAACTAGTGTAATTGAAAGCGATAGTGATTGTCTAAATTAATTAATGAACTATTCTTGAACATTGCTGGCACTAATTGGAGTTGTATTATTTTTGCAAGAGACTGGATTATTTGAATAATAAAGTTTCATTCGAATAGAGCGATCAAATGGAATTCTTGGCCCCGAAATGCAAATGAGTTGGTTGGTTTAAATCATTTGTAAGTTTTTCTTACAATAAAAAGTGAACGACTTTCATAGTTTTACTTTGTTTAATGGATGTACAAGCACTGCATGAATCACGAAAAAAATTCTATTAAAAGTGTATATTTATGAGTCTTTTGCTCAATTGCCGGTGCTTTCTGTGCAATAATAATTTAAAATCATTAAAATATATTGGTTTTTAATCATTCCGCCTCTTTATCTCGTAAAACTTCAACCAGAGCTCAAGACACCAGACTTCTACGTTGTTGGACCTCCCTTCGAACCTTAAAGCCCAGAAGTCGTTCAAGACGTTCGGAACGTGCTTCAGCAGTCTGAGACCGCCCGAGGCGTCGATCGTGGCGTTGGTTATCGTGTAGAGAGTTCCCTGTAAAGGTTTTGTAAATTAAAATGTAATTTGGTCCTGGCGAACGAGTGTCACCTTGACCAGAGGGCATCGGATCGGCGGATGGAACGCTTCGGCAAATGGGGTGTACACCTGGTCCTTGTCTTCCATCATCTTGCAAAGATCGTTGTATTTCATTTTAAGGAAGTTCTCACAACTGCTGTCATCCTTGGAGTTGCACCTCTTTAAAACTATAGTTGTCTGAAAAGTTAAGAAGAAGGAAAAGTTGTAGAAAGCACGTAACCATGAGGTTATCTTCGATATCCCTTTTTTTATGTCCTACCAAGGTCAACTTAAATTATAAACCTGCGTAACATTTCTTTATTCCTGTATTTTACAAATGTATTGTATTCTATTTTATACTTTTAATTACAAGAAGAGGCTGCCATCAAGCTCATAGATTTAATTTTTTTGGTGATACTAGGTCTAAAAATATTCGCCAAATATTATAAAAATATTTCGCCTATTAAATTTCCAGATTTTTTTACAAAATAACACATAATGCTACCTTAAAAAAGAATCCATATATTTGTTGACCTGGTATCACCAAAAAAAGTTTCATTGAAATCCTCCCCCAGTTAGATTTATTTGTCTGTCCTGGATCGTGGATTTTTGGTCAATTTTGATTTTGAAAAGATTCCTGATGGTCATCCAATCAACTGTACAATGTGAGAAGCAAAAAAATTGTTTAAATTACCTAAAAAAAAATTCTCGGCTTTTATGGATCATTGGCAAGAAAGCTCGGCTACGTGTCCATATTTATTTGTCGATTTTAATTAAATTTTTTTGGTGATTCTTGGTCCTACTACTAAGGTACTAGGTACTAGATAAAAATATTAATCATGTGTCCAAGCGTTCTTGTCTGGAATTTAAAAAAATATATATTGGGTCTTATCAAATCTATTTTTAAAAAATTCAGCTTTGGGAAAATGTCGGATTCGTTTAAAGGCCATTTAAAGCTCTGAAATACGATTTTTTTATGAAACAAAAAATGGACATTTTAAAGCTGATGGTGAACCAGCATAGAGTCACTTTTGGAGGAAGGCTTCACCCGCCGTTTGTTGAATTACTCAAACGCGCCATCTTCAGTTAGATTTATTCGTCCGTCAGTCAATTTTGAAATGAATGAACACTATCGTGGATATTTAGTCGATCTTGATCTTGAAATCGGTTCCTGATGGCCAGCCGATCAAAGGTTATATTATAAAATGTTTGCCAGCATTGAAAATCAATAAAAACAGAAGGAATCTTCGCAGAGACCAGACCTCGCCCCTCGGGCTAACTACTCGTTTCTTGCAGAATCAAGTTAAACTGAAGAAGAATATCTAATCTCATTTAATAAGATTCTACATTTTATTTACTTATCTTTGGTTTTAAAAAAATATAACAAATAAATCTTCAAAATAAAGAAAGTTTCTTCAGCATTGAAAATCAATAAAAGCGATACGGAACCTGTTTTTGCGCAGAGACCAGACCTCGCCCCATCGGGCTAACTACTCGTTTCCTGCAGAATCAAGTGAAACTGAAGAAGAATATCTAATCTCATTTAGTAAGATTCTACATTTTATTTACTTATCCTTGGTTTTAAAAAATATAACAAATAAACCTTCAAAATAAAGAAAGTTTCTTCAGCATTGAAAATCAATAAATACGATACGGAACCTTTTTTTGCGCAGAGACCAGACCTCGCCCCTTCAGACAACATACTCGGTTCTTGCAGATTCAGATAAAACGGAAGAAATAATAGCTTCTGTCAATTCGATTATATCTGTGTATATTCTCTGTATATACTTCGTTGAATAGATTCTGGTTATCTATTTCTATCAAATTTTATAATTTTTGCTAACTAGAATTCTTAAATATTTCCATAAATTTGATTTGTTATAAAACAGAATGCTATATGGTTTTAGGGTTATACTATTAAAAATATTTTCCACACTTTTGCTAGTATTTGTTGTTTTTTGTTTTCCATTTTTTTTCGCTTACTTTCAACTTTCTAACTCCCGTGTTGATGTATATGTACCCGCTCGGTACTTGCACCAGTTTGTACTTCCTGTAAGTGATGTTACGCGCGTAGTTGTACTCTGAGAAGAAGTTCGGGTTACGCGCCACCCTGTCGGGGCAGTTGATCATCTTTTCGACAGTCAGAATCTGATCTATCTGAAAAGTGTTACTAGGTAATTTAAATTTACATTTTACACTGATTGTTTACGAAAATAATTAATCACCTTGTTACACACTGTTCTACTGATTAAGCACAAGGCGATGATACCGAGGACTTTCATTATCGATGCTGCTATTACCTCTGAAGCCGACCGACAAATATCTCAAAACGTTTCCTCTGTTTTTTTTTTTTTTTTTTGCACAATTTGATTGATTCTGGAGTAATGAAGGATGTCATTATTGAAAGCCAATTTTGCGAGAAAATAGATCAAATCGGTAAAAGATTACAAATCGACGATCACTGAATCAGTGACCCGTGACGTCTTTCCGCGTTCAAATTAGTCTATTATCTATGTTTAATAGAATCTAAATTTCATTTTTTTTAACAAGTCTATTATTTAAAGATAGAATGCAGTTATTTTTTTCTGGATTGTTTTAATTGATATCTCCGTCGACAATTGAGTCATCAGAAACGAAGGAGATCAACGTTTCATTGGCCTTTTCCTGATAGTTAATCGGCTAGTGGACGAGGTTTTTGGTTATGCGCTTCATCCTATCAATTTGATAGTGAATCCTTGACATATCGACGACGTTGTTCCCGATCGCGGCCAGGGTATGGGGAAAGCAGGATTCCGACGTCTCGAACAGGTCTGAGTCCGAGGACTCGGGACTGACGGGCTGTGTACTGGCCCAGCCTTCTTCCTGAAACCACCCTTGTAAAATCAATTTGTCCTGAGATTGAAAAAGACGATTGATCGGTTATGTTCAGTTTTGATGGATCGGTTGTCACCTAGCAGATGATGTATAATCGTTTTGCACTATCTGGTGCAATGGGTTTTCGTCTTGAAGCTTTTTTTATGGTTTGTCAGCTTTGTTTAGTCACTTTCCCTATACACGTTCGTTTAGTCTGTCTCTCTCTCTCTCTCTCTCTCTCTCTCTCTCTCTCTCTCTCTCTCTCTCTCTCTCTCTCTTTCTTCCACTCTCTCTCTTTATCTTTCTATCTCTCACTCACTCTATCCACCTTTTCTCTTTATCTCTCTCTATCTAGCTTTACCTCAGTTCTATCTCTTTCTCTCTCTCTCATTCTCTCTCTCAATCTACCTATCTACGGCACTCTCTACCGTTTTTTTTTTATCTATGTATATATCTATCTCCCTCTATCTCATTTTTACAAAGTTTTTATAGATTTTGTGTTCTAATATCTTCCTCACGCCATCCCAACAAACTCTTTCCCCCTCTCCCACCACTTCACGCACCCTCTCTTAGTCTCTCTCTCTCTCTCTCTCTCTCTCTCTCTCTCTCTCTCTCTCCTCTATCATCTACCTTTCCTACAATTTTTTTTTTACTTTTACACTTCTATCTTTCTTCCTCACTCATCTCTCCTTCATCTATCGTTTCACTCTCCCTCTCTCTCTTTTCTCTCTCTTTACTTTCTTGGATTGATTTAGAAAAAGGTATTTTTTCATATGTTGAGAATTTTTAACTAGCTGATTTGTCGGTTGTTTTGGTTTTTACATTAGGACATATGTTAAATAAGATTAATTACAGGGTTTGCCGTTGTGTTGAGGAATATACACCTTTCCCGGTTCCCGACCTGCTTCACCAAGAAACTGAAGGCTAAATTGCGTTTGCAGAACAAGTTTAGGTAGTGCTGGTGGACTTTTTTCAGGGTTCGTCTCAGTCGAACGTTAAGCCCTTTCCACTTGGCGTAGATGACCTGCATCGTCTCTTCATCGTTGAGAGACTCACCTCCTTTAAGCTTGTTGTGCGCCTCTATGACAGGGTTGAGGTAGAGCTTCTCCAGTTCTGTGTTTTTCTTGTCGACGTACTTCAGACGGGCCAGCTTCTTCTCGAACTCGAGCTGGACCGCCTCGTTCCGCTTCTCAATGGAGATGAGCCTTTTCTGCACCATGGTCAGGTGGTTCTTGAGCGCTTGGTAAGCCTCCTCGTCCGTATCCATGTCCCTCGTGGAGCTCAGAGAGTTGAGGTCGTTGAGGAATTTGTCTTTTAGATTCTTCATGCCGTCCGTCTGCTCTTCGGCCAGGGAATGGATCAGTTGCTTATACTTCAGCTTGCGGTTCTTGAAGAAATTAAGAGCATAAACTTTCCTTATCTCATCCTGGGTCATCACCTGTTCCACATCCGACGGCTCCTGCACCACCAAGGTAGGATTGAGGGCCACTTCTATCATAAAACCCACCATAAACTTGCCCTTCATCTCTCTCAAATTTTCGATCACCGTGTTGTTGATTTCGCTGCTGTCGAGAATCTCGGGGATGATGATTTCGCCCAGATCGGTGAAATAATCGTAAAACTCCATGTCTTATTTTATTTTAAATGGGAGTTGCTATGTGTTCAAGAAGCAAACTTGATTTTTTAAAACTTTCCAGCATGAAATTTGGACTTGTACGTAAAGGAAACGATATCGCATACTGGGATGCGTTCCATTTCAAGAAGCATTTTTTTTTTACTGGATCGGCATGAAGGTGTGTGGACTTGTTAAAAAGTGTACAACTTAAAGTCAGCTGTTTTTCCATAAATTAAACTCAATTATTCAGAACTAGAAGGAAAAATAAATGCAAAACACGTTGATTATGTACTGTCATTTCGTTTATACTGTGATTGACTTTATCCCATGTGAACAAAGGTTAGATTATACTTTGCTAATAAACTACATTTAAAAATTTTAAAATAATATAGTATCATGTGGGGGTGTGTTGTCGAAAAATAGTGTCACATTCAATCTTCAAGATGTTTGCTTGGTTGGTTTGCTTCTTAGGACCTTACAACATTGCATGGCATTGCAGTGCTGAATTCTGAGTATATCTGAAATCTTGAAACAATTAATAAAAAAACTAGACTTATGAATTAAAAAAGACAAGCTTACAATTTCTTTTTATTCCTGAATACCGCAGACCTTGTTTGCCGGTACAGAAACATCTGAAAGAAATAGGATTTTGAATATACAAAGTTGGTTATCTTTTGTACTATCTACCTATTTTTTTCGGATAAGGCAGATTCAAGTTTTTCATGATGGAGACGAATTCTTCTAGAGACTTTGACAGTCTGGGATTCGTCATTTTCTCGACGCCGACTGTTGTCACTGTCTTTCCTGTAGATACATTTTTTTGTTTAAATAAATTACATATAAATCTATCTTAACAAAACAAACCTTTGTAATCGTGAGCGGGAAAAAGCTTAAAATGGTTCGGTAAGGAAAAGATTTGGGAATGAACCGATTCGTAGAGAGTTTTTGGATCTCCTTCTTGAAAATCTGTCCTTCCACATCCTCCGATAAGCAGAGCGTCGCCGGTCAGGGCGAACTCCTCGCTTTCGCAGACGTAAGTGACGCACCCTGGACAGGCGAAATCTTTAAGTTGAAATTCAAATATTCGACAATTTATTTTGTACATTTGGGTTACCGTTCGTGTGGCCTGGTGTTGGTCTGACGGTGAGGCAGAAATTACCGAACTCGATTTTATCCCCGGGTGAGACGTGTACGTCGGCCCTTGCACCGCTCGCCTTAGAAATCAGGGACTTGCAGCCGGTTTTATTCTTCAGCAGTCCTGAGCCGGTGATATGATCTGCATGGACGTGGGTGTTCACTGGACAACATATTACATACAACCGTCAAGTACATATTATTTCTGAAAAGTATTATTATAACGTTTTATATTATTGTGGAAGGTATTGCACGAGAAAGTGTTGAAAACGCCACCAACAGACGTATGTCACTTCTAAGGAAAGAGAAACATCTCACAGATATGTCAGTCGATATCATGGGAACTTCTGCTTGGTAAAAAGCATTAACTTGCAACATACATAAATGCAACAATTTATGGCTTACTATTAAAAGGAAACATTATTGTAGAAGAAAATGCTGGAAACAGCGCAATCAAAAGATATCTGTCGACTCTAAGGAGGAAAACCATTGACAAATCTCATTCCATACACCAAATGATAATCGAAAACCCAAAAACTTCCGCTTGTTACAGAGTATAACTTTGTTAAAGAATGTGTTTGCAAATTTATGGTTTTTACTATTAAAAGGCAACAATATTACAAGAGAAATTGTTGGAATTTGCGCCATAACCATCGTAAAACCTCCTCTCTACAGCACGTGCTATGACAGCCAAACAGTTAAGAACTAGTGTTTGGTAAAAAGTACTATCTCTTAAAGGTTTGCTTAAAGGTAAAATAGCATCTATACCAAAAGATCACTGCCAGAAAGGCAAACAATTGTGAAACCTACCCCCTTACACAATCAAAAACGAAATAAATTGTGCTTGTAAAAAATATTACTTTGTAGAAATATATGTCGAAAACAATTTACTATTAAAAAAACATTATTGTAAGAAAATGTGTTGGAAACAGCACTATATGATAGTTATAGTGAAACCATTGTAAAACCTCTCTCTTTACAGAACGTGCTATAGCAACCAAACTAGTGTTTGTGAAAAAGGATTATTTCGCAAAAGTTTTCTTGAAGTTAAAACAGCATCTACACCAAAAGATCACTGCCAGAAAGACAAACCATTGCGAACCCTACCTCCTTACACAATCACAAACAAAAGAATCTTTTTAAAAAGTATTACCTTGGTAAAAGTACGTACATATATTGCAATATTTAACTTAAATGTTCAAGATGCTAGTTCTCTGAAACTCCCTGATTTTCGATGGTTGCATAAACTTAGATGCTAGGAAATGTTTCTAAAACTACGTGCCACGGATGGAAAACGACGAAAATTGTATGTGTACGCTATGTCATCTAAAAGTAACGAAGGATGTCTTTCGTTTTTTTGCCCAGTAACCCATATTGCCATAGCTTCGAATCCAGTATCTAGGACGTAGAGAGCTTTCCAGGTCTCAGCTGCTTGATCTCTTAACCATCATAGATGGTAAAAAATTGCAAGTCTTGCACTTTACGCACAATTCAATGTTTTTTCTTTGTTGTAAATAAAGTGTGTTATCTATCTATCTTTATATAATAGCTAATGGTTTTTATTGTTAAAAAGAAACACAGTTGCAAGAAAAAGCGTTGAAAACAGCGCCATATGATAGTTATAGGGAGTAAAACCATTGTAAAACCTTTCTCCTTACAATACGTACGAACCGAACAATTAAGAAGTAGTTTTTGTGAAAAAGTATTATTTCGTAAAAGTATGGATGATATGTGAAACAGCAGCTATACAAAAAGGTCATTTCTAGAAAGGTAAACCATTGTAAAACCTACCTCCTTACACAATCACAAACGAGTATTATTTTGTTAAAGTATGTGCATGCAACAATTTATGGCTTTTATTATAAAAAGGAAACGTTATTACAGGAGAAAATGTTGGAAACCGTGCACCAAAGTATTTCATTCTAGTAAGGGAATATATTGTAAAACCCCTCGCCTTTCACTAGATATAATCTTTTGAAGTTCTGCTTTCCAGATAGTATTGCTTTGTAAAAGTACATACATATATAGGACAATTTATTGTTTTTAGTATAAAAAGGAAGGATTTAGAAGGGTGCGTGTTGGAGAAACGCTAATTGAAAACTGACAATCCAATTTAAAAAAAAAAATTGAATATTACTAAGAATTGAATGTATAGATTTTAAAGTATTATAAAATGTACAATAAAGCTTGTAAACATTTTAATTATAGTTTACACCTCAACAACAGAAAGCATGAATTGTGAAAACCAAATTACTTTGCTGAATCGATCCGCATGATAATCAATCCACTCAATAAAAAATTTAGTCATAATTTCAACTAGAACCTAACGGTCACCAGAGGAAAATATTGATTTATAAATCTCCAAGTTTAAACGTAAAGTAATATTTATCTCATTAGTAATTGAAAACTTTTTGCATTTTAAAGTGGTGAATTTAAACAATTGTCATACTTGAATATTTTATAATACGTCAAAGCCATTAATGTGTTATTTAATATATAACATTTCAAGGTTTATATCGAACGATAAACTTGAAACTGAAGAACATGAGGAAAACGCAGTAACACCTAGAAATACAAAATTATCTAAATTAAAAATCTAACAAAATTCCTTTGATAAAGCTTATTATGATTCATATGATAACACTTAAAAGAAAAATTGAAGAGAGAAATAATTATTAGCGAATTTCAATGTAGATTATCTGAATATTTCTTATTTCTATTTGTTTTATTTTCATTTATTTTTATTCTCCATTTGCGGAATCATGGTTCTATGTAAGGAGGTAGTCTTGGAGGGATCGAGGTTTGCAGATAGGATTGTTGTATCGACACCAATGGGAAGTTTTAAGTCTGCGTGTATATGCTGAAAAGTCAACATTGGTGTTGTGTGAAATTGTTGTGAATCGTGAATTTGTATTCTGCTGTGATACGATATATGAATGATACGATATAAATATGATTGTCACAGGGTGGGGTAAATTTGGGAAATTTTCTTTCTTCATAGGCGATTTTATTTAACACAAAGGAAGTCGAGAATGGGGATTTTCTGGATTAGATTTGTGATTCGGGATTATTCAGCATTGGAAAGAAATATTTAGAGATCGTGAGATGCGGTCTGGTGTGATGTAGGTTTAGATAAACATTTTCTTTATCGTGCCAACGTTTCGACCTTTATTGAGATCATCTTCAGGGCCTGTGATTTACATACATTGTTTACATTTAACAACTGTATCTAACGTTTTTCGGCCGTTTAACGACACGCAAGAATGGCACAATTACACAGAAGACAAACACTTTGAGCCCTGAAAATGATCTCAATAAAGATCGAAACGTTGGCACGATAAAGAAAATGTTTTTCTGAAACCTACATCACACCAGATCGCATCTCACTATTTCTGAATAATTATCGATTAACGGTCACTAACCACTATACACGTTTAGATAAACATTTTCTTTACAAATACATGTAAGATGTGAAAATGAATTTATACAATGATGTTCGCAATATAGAAATTTAGGGTTTAATCAAACTTTTGTACATATATTTGTATAATTTAAACAACGTTTATAAATACAGGCTCTGAAGATGTTCTCAATAAAGATCGAAACGTTGGCACGATTAAAAAAATGTTTTTCTAAACCTACATCACACCAGACCGCATCTCACAATCTCTAAATAATCATTAATTAACGGTCACTAAATAGCACACGTAGGAAAGGAAGTTAATTATTATGGACGATAACGAAGGAAAAGAAAATATAAAAAGTAAAGTTTAATAGGTTATTTGCTTTATGATGCAGGCGTAGCTACGGCTGAGTTTGCATGTATCTGTTCTGTAATTGATGCTGTGTGTCTCTGTTAATGTAAACTATTTCTAGAAAGTTGTGTAATACTGGGGTTGAGTGAAAGTGTTGTGTCAACGTTATGTCAGACACCACAAGAATAGCACCACACTTTATGCCCTGAAGATGATCCGAATAAAGCTCGAAACGTCAGCAGATAAATGAAAAAGGTGTTTTTTTCTAAACTACCTCATTCTTGACCGCTCCTCAAGACTTCAACAAAATATAAAAATATATAAAAATCAAGTTATATTGCAATGGGTGGAATGAAGGGGCGTCGGTGGCCGCAACGGTTTAGGCGCTCATACCTCGAGACCTCAGCTGTAAGGTAAAGCTCCCGGGTTCGAATCCAGCGGCCCTGCATTCGAACCCGACATATTTACAAATGGTTGTTGTTTTTTTTTCAAAAACACTAGCACCCTGAGGGTTTACATAACCTCTGCTGTTGCGAACTGTCGTAAAAAAATGGGTTTACATGACCTCTGCTGTTGCGACCGTCGTAAAAAAAATGGGTTTGCATGACCTCTGCAGTTGCAAACCATCGTTAAACAAAATAAAAACAATAAAAAATAAATAAAAAAATAAAAAAGGGGTCGAATTTTTGCCTGTCAATGTATATGATTATTACTTTAGTTTATTTATACAAATTGATTTCTAATATAAGTTCATGTAAGGGAGCGTAAAGCCCTATTTTTATCTTTCAACTAAATTAAATAAATAAATAATCAATAAAAGGAAAAAAGAAGAGCAATAAGGCTGAAAATAATTATCTAATTAACCCATCTCGGTTTATGACGTCACGGCGAATATCCGTAGTGACAACCTCGTCTCTATGCACCTCCTTGTTACAATCACGTACACAAACCTCCGGATTTCGCGGAATTTACTCATTTTGCCATCATTCTTAAGGAAATTTGATCGAAAAAGTTTGAAATTTAATTTTGAAATATAACCAAAGATCGAAGATAGAAATCGACAATTTAGGGAAGTAGTCAGAATGTTAATGGGTTAAAATGCTAATTAATAATCTAATCAAAACTCACTGGCGTATTTGAGCTTCAAACCCTTTTCTTTTATCTCCTGGAGGTCTCTTTCGACCTGCTCGAGCACCGGATCGACGAGGACGCATTCTTTGATGCTATCGTCACCCAGGAGGTACGTGTAAGTCGAACTTTCCGGGTCGAACAGCTGCAAAAAAGCTTTCATTTAGCCGAAAACAATTCGAAGAGAGTGGCAAAAATCCGCGTACCTGTTTGAAAGTGAAGTTCTGTGAGAAGTTGACCAGCGGCTGTGTCATCGTCAAATGCCTGTTTACATTTGACCTCGGTGTGCGATTAATATTACACAACTTGGACATCGATCCCATAGCCCCCGTGAAAATCAAAAGCCGACCCATCGAGACAGTTAAAACAGGCGGAATTGTAAAAAAAAAACCCGTTCTACGGTTCTACATAGACGTGAAGATAAGATAAGAGTGGAAGATCATTTCGACTGTTGCACTTCGAAGTCCTTGAAGATTGATTCTGGGAAACAGCAATCAGCTGTCGCCTGCACCAAACGATTTCACTCCTAGATGTAGCGTTTCCCCGGGGGCGCACAGCTTCACCTCCGAGAGTTTTGATTTATTTTCGAAAAATGACGGTGGAAGAAAACGAAGAGAAACCGGTCGACGTCGAGGAAAAAGAGAAGGTTCGTCCTTTATATTTTTATTTTTAACAATCCGAGTTCATTCTTCATTCACATTCACCGACAAATTGAATTTATACATTGATGATTGAAAGGATTTAACTTCATGAATTGTAACAATCAGTGAATTTTATAATCGCCATTGGTGGTTACCAATTTCACTTTAGACCAAATTTACAAAAAATTTAATTTATAAAAAAATTTATAAAATAAATCTAGTCAATCATCCCAGTAGTAATGTACAGATGCAACAGGTCTACTGATCACATTTGTACTCTGCTTGTATGAAGGCAATCTGTGTAACGTCCATAACCGTGCATGTTACCCAGATATAACAAAGTTAATATTTATCATTGATGTGTGGTTTATTTTTATGTGTTTTGAGTGTGTATTTATTAGTGTAAGTGGCTCTGCGCCAAGAACTGGGCTCTAAACCTTAAAACGACCCTATGGGTCCTAAGATCAATGTTGACATATGGGTCAATGGTGTGGTTGGCCATGACTCTTCCGGCCAAAGCATTAAGGCTACTAAGTGGCACCCAAAGACAAGCCTGTATCAGTGTTACTGGAGCCATGTGCACAACGCCAACTTCGGCCCTGAAAGTGTTGTTAAACTTCTCCCGACTTAATATCTTAATCCAAGGAAAAGCCAGAGCAGCAGCTCATAGGCTTATAATGGACGACTTCCGATAGGATAGGATAGGCCATGTAAATAAACAATGGAAACTGTGGGAGGAGGTACAGACAGATTCTATATTAGGCATGCCAATCAATACCACTATTCCAAAATACAACTTTACCAGAACACGAAGAATGGGCCATAGGAAGACCATTAAAGGTAAATTCCTACTGGTATACTGACGGCTCCAAAACCGGCAAGGGTACGTCAGTTAAGGTCTTTGGGATGAACCCCAAGTCCAAACTGAGGTAAACCTAGGTAAGTATGCTACAGTTTTCCTGTGTGAAATCATAGGCAACAAAAGGTAGCATTGAAGAAACAGAAAGGTTGATATGTTGGCCAAAAAGGAGGCCCACATGGTCTCTCTGGGTCCTGAATCCTACTGTGCTTAGCATCCTGTCACAAAAGAGGATACATCTTAAAATGGATTCATAATGAGTCCATAACCTGGAACAATGCTACATGTTAGCAATACTACACAGACAGAAGAAACACTGTGCAGATACTGCCAGGAAAAGGAGACTACAGAACAAATTCTACATTTCTGTGAAGGTCTATGTAGGTGCGTTCTAGGACAAGAAAAACCACAAGCAAGATCCTACATTAAGGAGCCAGGAAGCTGGCCTGTGAGTTATAAATAACAGGGGAGCACAATAGATCTATTCAGGTCGAGATGCAGTAGGCCTTGTGGCTGCCTCTTTTATCCCTATCCCTATCAGTGTAAGTGGTGAGATGCAGATGTATAATCGGGGTCCTTTGAGAGCTGTTGTATCCCCCATTATGTGCTTATAGCACACCAGTCCTAATCTATCAAAGAAGTTATTAGTAGGCCCCGTTTCAACAATTGAAGAAGGCCCCGTTGAATCTCTTATAAGGCATTGTACGTCCCAAAACGCTTCTGGCAAGTGTAGCACCACAGTTTGTTAGTGTGTTGGTGTTTCTTCTGCTTCTTTGCTGAATCTGCACTTGACATGTTGGGTTATGCCGATCTTCAGAAGTCTATTTAATTTGCAATGTTCTCTTAAGAATCCTGTTAGGATTCGCAGTTTTTTCCTGCTTCCTTTTATGCATTCTCTTACCTCTTTCCTTCAAACGCTTGTTAGAAGCTTCTTGAATTGTACAATTCCATTGTTCCTTCATTTTCTTTTTATCCTTTTGTCCGAGGTGGTCATTAATAGTGTAGATTCCTATATATATATATATATATAGCAATCCATGTTCTTGCAAGGGCATTAGCTTTCTCATTGCCTTCTGCTCCCACATGTCCTGGGGCCCAGCAGAGGATGACTTTGTGTTGCATACCTAATTGGTTTAGCTTAGTTGGGGGGGGGGGGTTACTGGGCGTCTGGCTTAAGGGGGATACTATGGACCTGAACACACATGGTAAGGTGAACTCCCTGATGTATAAACCCAAGGGTGAGCACATCGAGGAGTATCACCCCTTTGAGATGAAAGTCCAATAAACTTATCACTAAATTTATTTTATATTTTTAATTAATAGCCAGATAAGAATTAGACCAAAGATAAGTTTGGAATTAATACAATATTGGCCTAACAACTGCTGTGTATAACTATATGGACATCTTTACATTTAGTCCCCAGCTTTTCCCACAATACTGGGTACATATTCAGTTAACAAAAAACACACAAACCCCCACTGAAGACGATGAGAAGTCAAAATACATACAAACTATAAAATATAAGAATGATCGGAATTGACCAAACTAATGGCTCATATCCCCACAGACCTCTAGATGAAATCTCCCTAAACAATAAATGTTAGATCAATATTGCCAATAGTGTGTAATACATTGCTAGGGCAACTTGTACACCCAGCTCAATTTTTCGACTTTCATGCAAATTATGTTGATCTAAGTTAACTGTGTGTAATTAATTAAATATTTTTACTGTGAAATAAATATATTTAGATATGACAGATATGATCACTTACATTGGAAAGTATTATTTCAAATTTTATGATAATATTTTTTTCCCATAGGCTGATCTTTTCCAATATCTTGAAGATTTTCAAAAGCGACTCCACCTTAAACTTGACCTGTTCAACAAAAACCAGTTGGCTTGCAAGAAGAGGCCTGATGCTGCTGCGCTTTGCAAGCTAGACTCAAGCCTCAAGAAGAATTCCGCGTTCGTGAAGAGACTTGTAAATAAATTTAAATTGTAGAAGTAGAATAATTTTCTTAACGGGTCTTGTCATACAGAGAAACTTCACCAGCAGCCAGTTGGACACCTTCCTGAAGGATTTGGCAGGACTCAATCTCTCCAAATATCTCAGTGAAGTCGCAACAGCTCTAACTGAGGTTAAATTGAAAATCACAGATGTCCCAGCTGCTGTCTTGCTCTGCTGCAACATCCACTGGACGTATGCTGACTTTGCATCAATCTTCCTTGAGCATTGGATTAAAACTCTGCATCTGAAGAAAAATGAACCTGTAATTAAAAACTTTCTTACTAAAATTATTGTACCAATTTTTTTCTACTTTTTTTTTTATTTTTTTATTGCGATTAAGATTGAGAATGTAAGTAAATTAAGAGTTGATCTGAGGTTCTACGGTGACCTGGTATCATCGGGAATGCTTGCAAATAAAGAAGCTCTTCCACTCCTTGGAACAATTTTGACAATCCTTACAAATAAAGACAAAGAAAATCATCATAATGTCAATATAATTATCAGTTTCTGCAAACACTGTGGTGAAGATTTTGCAGGTAAATTTTGATATTTAATTTTTTATATTGTTATTATTATTTAATTATTTTTTAGGCCTTGTTCCTAAACACATAAGAAAACTTTGTGAAAAATATAAAGTTGATCTTCCAAGAAGCACACTGTTGAGTGTTGAGAAGCAAATGAACGTTCAGTCACTTTTTAAAGAATATTACGCTTCTTTGTGCCAGCATCTTTTAAAAGTAAAATTCCCCCATCAAATTACGTCCAAGATTTCTATAAAATAAGTTCACTTTTCAGGATCATGCCAAAGTGCAAGCCTATGAGAGGCAGAACGACCAATTTCTGAGATTGAAAGGTGAAGTGAGGCAGGAAAGGCTTCATCAACTTGAGGTGATGCAAACAGAACTGCAGACACTTCTTACAAGTGCAGAAACCCTCGCTGAACTCTTGGATCAACCACTGCCACCGCTTCCTAACATTGGTAAATAGCTATTCCTATTTTCAGATCTGTCAGAACTTAATTTGTTTTTTAGGTTCATCAAGCGACAGGAGTCCAGTTGACGTTGAAGACGGTCTGGCCCTTGACGAGGGCATTTGGGAAGATGATGAGTCCAGGTGTTTTTACCAAGTCTTTCCCAACCTCCAAGAGTTCCTACCAACAGTAAAATCCTCACCAGAGCAGGCCATTATTGAACCACCAGTATGTATGTTTGTTTGTGGCCGCTTTTTCTATTTTTCATTGTTATCTTTTGATTTTGAAGATGAGTGAAGATAAACTAGATGAGGATGTCAAAGAAGAAGATCTAGAAGTTGAAGAAGTTCCTAAAGAAGAAGAACTGCCTATTCCTGAAGGTATTACCATTTTTATCAATAATATCTTTACTAACTATTTCTTTTGCAATTTATAAAATACTTACAAAATGAGGATTATATTTACTCGATTAAAAAATTCAAAATGCAAGTTTTTTTGCATTGATAAGACAGAAGTTAATAATTCAACAAAGTCTTAACAGAACCTGAAGAAGCGCAAGGTTCGAACGTCAAAGTCGTCCTTGAGAGTTTCTTGAACAACCTGCCGAGTTGTGTAAACCGTGAAATGATCGACAACGCCGCCGTTGAGTTTGTCGTTTTCCACAATACAAAGAATTGCAGGAGGAAGCTTATCAAGTAATCAAATTTTATTATACAAATGCTTACATGTTATACATATTTGTTTAATTTTTTTTTTTTTTCAAGAGCTTTGTTTGGAGTATCTCGCACAAGACTGGACCTGTTACCGTTCTATGGTAGGCTCGTAGCTATACTGAACCCCGTCATTCCAGAAATCGCCGTCAACCTGACAAGCCTCCTCAAGCAAGATTTCAAATACCATGTTAGAAAGAAGGTATTGAAAACATTATTTCTCAAATACAATCAATTTTGCTCACTATTTTTATAACTTTTAAGGATCAAATAAACCTAGAGTCAAAAATAAAAGTGTCTCGCTACATCGGAGAACTGGTCAAGTTTGGGCTTTTTCCAAAAATCGAAGCGCTTTACTGTCTCAAGCTATTGTTGCACGACTTCACGCACCATCATATCGAAATGGCTTGCAACATACTTGAAACTTGCGGTCGGTACCTGTATCGTCACACCGAATCTCATCGTCGTACCAAAATATATATGGTAAATTGATTTATTTCATTTATATTTAAAGTATTAATTTTTTATTTTTTGTTTATTGATTTATTTATTTTTTATTTATTTTTTTTGTTACAGGATGACATGATGAGGTTAAAAGCAGCTACTGCACTGGACATCAGGTATACAAACATGATAGAAAATGCGTACTACTTTGTCAACCCTCCGGAAAGCTCGACTGTACAGAAAAAAGTGCGGCCTCCCCTTCATGAATATATAAGGAAACTTGTTTTTCAGGTAATTTTGCAATTAAAAATAGAAGTCAAGTGGCAGCAGTGGTCACAACAGTTGAGGCATTGACACAATACTTGTTGCTGCTGCACTGTAAGGTGAAAGTCCCGAGTTCGAATCCTATGGGACTCGATTATTTTAATTTATTTTTTTAACAATGGCACTCTGAGGGGGTTTGTCTTGTAGATAGGACCTTGTAGTTAGAAAAAATGGGGGTCCTGTGGGTTTTTTTTTTTTTTTTTGCAAAAACAACAGCACCTCAAGTGTATATAATATAATAAATATACTGCTATATAAACTATATTATATGACTAAACTTCAACTTTGGTTTTCTTTCTTTTATGTATTTTAATTATATATTTTTTTGTAGGATTTAATGTGTAATGACAATGAGCGCAAGGTTATCAAACAGATGAGAGCACTCGACTGGGAAAATGAGCAAGTCGCTAATTATGCAATAAAGTGCTTATCGAGCGCTTGGAAAATTAAGTTTCATCGGCTGGCCTCCTTGGCCAATCTTGTTGCCGCCCTTGTCGAATTCCAAGTACATCAAATTTTCAACATTTTGTTTTTTTGACTAAATCTAATTGTTGAAACTTGCAGGAATTCGTCGGGACAAAAGTTGTTGATTCTGTCATGGAGGATATCCGACTCGGGATGGAGATAAACTTACCAAAGATGAACCAAAGGAGGGTCACGATGATCAAATATTTCGGCGAACTGTACAACTACAGGCTCATCGAGAGCTCAGATGTTTTCAAAGTCAGTTTTCTCTTTCTTAACTTTGACACCGCAATGAATTTTTTTTATAATGCAATAATTATAACCTTTAAAGGTCCTTTATTCATTGATAATGTTTGGGGTGAGCTTGAATAAGTCACTTCCTTCTCCGCTCGACCCGCCCGACAACCTTATAAGGATTAGGCTTACGTGTACACTGCTAGACACGTGCGGCAAGTTTCTAACACACGCTGATGTCAAGACGAAGCTTCCTTATTTTTTTACATACTTTCAGGTGATTAAATACTTGATACTTTATATTATATACATTACAATTTAATGTTATATTTCAGTGTTACTTCTGGTCGAAAAAAAGCGCGCCATGTTGGAATGACGACAACAAGTTCCCTGTTTACGCCCAGTACCAATTGGAAGACTGCAGGGAGAAAAACTGTCCAAACGTACCACTTTATACGAGCTACCAGGAAGCACTTACGGCCGTCAAGAATCTCCAGGATCAGATAATATCTGAATTCAATATTAAACAGGTATTTTTATTTTTTTTTTATTATTATTAACANTTTTTTTATAAAATGTGTTTTGTAGGAGCTGATAGTGAATCAAGGCTTATATTCACCAGGATATGGTAACAATGATGATGATTCTATCCTCTATGAAGAAGACGAGGAAGGTAAAATATTGAAGAAACTAAATCTGTATTTAGATTTAGATTTGATTTTATGAATTATTTTCTTAGGTTTAACAGAAGAAGAATATAATGAAAAAGAAAAAATGGTAAATATATTGTTGCTATATTATCATAACAATTTTTTAATAAATTAAATGATTACAGATTCAAAATAATAATGATGATGACTTCCTTCTTGAGCTTGACAAAATGGTCTCCGATAACGTCCAAGAGAGACTTAAAGAGTCAATCCGCCCTTCACAAGACATTGTAGTCCCGATGCTTGGCAAGTCGCATAAAACAAATGGTAGGTCATATTTTCTTCTGTCATGCAAAAAATAAATCAATAATTTTCTGTTAGACTCGAACTCGTCTTTCGTTCTGCTGCTGCGTAAGGGAAATAAATCGCAGTGTAAAAGCTTAAACGTACCCCTCGACTCCGATCTTGTGCGTAACCTGAAACACCGTGAAGAAATGGAACGTCAGGAAAAGGAAAAAGTGAAAAGGCTCACGCTTGACATTCAGCGAATGCAGCTTGAAGACTCGCAAGAACAACAACAAGTATGTTCTATCAACAACTTTCGCTTATTTTATTACTTTCTTTTTATTCTTTTTTTTTTGTCCACAAGGAAAATGCGCCACCGACTACAAACGTAAATCACCAGAGGAGGGTGAGGTACTCGGGGACGCAGAAAGGTAAAAGTTAAACCTGATCTTTTTTACAATTTAAATCAAAAAACCAAAATTTCTTCTGTTTTAGTGGATCGGTTTCTTGATCTGTACTGTTCCAACAAATAAGAACTTCAAAATTAATTCTTCCAAATTATAATTTAAAAAAATTAAAAGTTTTTTTTTGTATAGTGTAAATAAAAGATAATTTACCACAACTTTTTTTTTATTTAACCCCAAAAAAATTATTTAGTTAAAAAACTACATAAATTTATTTTTAATTAATAAAATGCATTTCTCAGCTTCAAGACAGTGGTGAAGGTTTTCGGACACACATTTGGTTACTCCAGTCAGAATTTTTGGAAGCGCAGCCAGATTCCAACTTGGCCATGTTTTAACAGTCTGGTTTTTTATTTGTCTTCCTTAGATAAATCATGGAAAATAAACGGTATAAAACGTAATTGTTGTATTAATTCAAAGAAATTTAATCAAATGATAAGATTACAATCTTTTGTTTAGTGCAGCATTGTATATGATTGCCCTGGGCAACCTTTATGCTATCATACTTTTATGGTTAGATTTGATATAAAATAGTTGATTCTACACCTTATATCATCATACTTTTAAGATGATCATAGATTCTATATAAGATGTGATGTCTTTGTCAAATATTTAAAACATAGAGGAGAATGCAGAATAATGAAATAATTATTATTTATAATAATGCAGAATAATATGCCCCAATAGCATCACCAAAACTACTATCATCTATCACCTCGAAAGAATTGAGAAAACAAATTCAGTTACTTTAAACAAAAAAGAGCCTGGGTCATAATAAACTTCTACCCCCTGTTAACAAGAACATGCCCTTTAAAATAAGTACGGAGATATCAAACATTAGATAGATATTACAATTAATTAAGGTTTTTAGTTGAGATAAAAAAAACCATGATCTTCGGCTAGATACGCCGCTGCTCTACCACTTGAGCTATCGTGACCTAGATCCACTCGGACACCAACTTCCCATCTCAACCGCACCTTTTTGCCATTTTTCAAATTTCATGTAATCGGATTGGATTCTCGACGATAAATGAAATGGCCACGGAGAGCTTTAGTTAGTGAAAAATAATTATAATATATTAATTGGTCAGGCAGACCACGAAATTAGTGAATTTAAGGAATTGGATAGATAGATGCCTATGGATACATTACATTCCCAAAACCCTGGGAAAAAACGTGAACGTGGTCCCTGGCATCAAAAGCAGGCTCCACTAAAAACAAAAATCCTACTTTTTTATATTTTTTTTTAACGAGTTGATGGGTGTAAAAATTAAGCTTGTGAATCTCATAGTTTCAGAGATAAACGCAAAAACAAAAATTTTAACATTTTTTATCTTTTTAAGGGAAATTTCCCTGCTGAATCGTTTGACGCAAGAATGAAGCTTGTAAACCTCAGTTTCCACGATAAATTCACCCTTCTCCCAAAAAAATCGAATTTTTTTCAATGTATTTGTATGTGTTTAATGGAAACGACCACGTCGATGGGTGCACATGCATTGCACTATGAAGATTACAAAATTCCATTAAAATCGACGTATCTATGATTGCAAAAAAACTCAAGCAAAATCCTACAGCACTCGCTACCCACCATTTTGAACACAAACACAATTTCGATTTCAACAATCCAAAAATATTACACACAGAACAAAACAAACATAAACGTAACTTTTTAGAAATGGTTTACATCAACAGAGATAAACACATCATCAATTACAGAACAGACACATGTAAACTCAGTCCCAGCTACACCAATTTCATTAATCAAATTCAATATAGATAACATACATATAACATCACATCACATTCCACACGTCATTTTTCACATAGTCTAATTTTTCAGCAATTTAGCTTTCCTTTTCCTATTTATCCCCATCTATATAATCCTGAAAGGATAATCTGACCAAAACATTACCAAGGTTTTTTCCTTCGTCAGCTTTTTTCACCTCAAAGAAGCCAACTCCTTATACAAAAATGTCTTTTCTATACCGACTTCCTTCCCCACCCCTTCAAAATCCAACATATATAAACATAAAACAGCAATATCTCACAAGCACTCTCAACACAACATGCAAAAATGGCACAATTACGCAGAAAACAAACAATTTGAGAGAGTAGAAATACTTTGATTCAATATAAAAAATATATTTTGATTGTATAAATTCACTTTTTTCCACATCCTACATGTATTTGTAAATTTAAACAATGTTTGTAAATCCCAGGCCATGAAGATGATCTCAATAAAGTTCGAAATGTTGGCACGATAAAGAAAATGTTTTTCTGAAACCTACATCACACCAGACCACATCCCACGATTTCCCAATAATTAAAATCAACATTGCACAATGAAAGCCCTATTTTTTAACTACTTTTCACACTCTTTTCATTGTCTATTTCTTAGATTAAAAACTTATTTGAAAAAGTTTTCAGTCTGTTTTTTCTTTATTAACAGGTTTACATTACAGTATTGTACAATGATATGGAACATCATCTAGCATCTCTTCATCCTCTGTCATTTTGTTGTTACCCTTTGATTCCTTTTTTGATTTATCTTGATTACTTTGGACTAAAAAAAATGTTATTGAAACAATCAGTTGTGATGGTTTAAAAGTTGTTACCAGTTTTTATCGACTGGTGGACATCCATATCTGGGAAAAGTAGCGGCTCTTGATGCGCGTTTGTTACGGGCTTAAGTGGTTCTGGAATTTAAAAAATATGCAATATACTTAATTAATACACTTAGTAAAATAAATTTACGTTGTTTCTTGTTTGCTGTCGTCATTGGTTTAGCCTGGGGGATTTTTATCACTCCTTTTCCTTTAGTTTCAGTGACATTTTGTTCTTGGGCATCCTGAGGCAAGTTGGACACAAGGTACGGCTTGGGTTTATCAACCACTTCGTCCGATTTATTTGAATTGATGCTGAAAATTGAAAATAAAGATATTTGCCTTCCGGTCTTTGATGGCCATGGGGCCTGTTTCGATTGTTCGTGTTCCTCGTCGACTTCTTCTATTTCCTCGATTAGGTCCCTCATCGTGTTCTTCAACAACGGCGGAAGGAAAAACATTGCCAGGCTGCTGCACAAGGCGCTAAATCCAGTCAGGACCAGAGGCAATGGGACATAAACCTCACTCTTAAAAATTACGATAGGACCGATAGTCAATTAATTACAGTTACCAAAGAAACTATGTTTGCCGCGACGCACAAGGCGATGTTGGCAAAACAATGGCACCATCCGAAACCCACACCTCTGATGACAGTCGGGTACTTGCAACAGATGGTCGTTAGAAATGTGGTGTTCATTATACCACTGAAGAACCTCGCAAATAGAATCACAATGTCAAAGAGAAAAGCATATGTTGCTAGAAAAAAAAAATTATCCAAGATACATTTTAATTATAATTTTTTTTTAATACAGCATACGGGCATAAGCAGCAGTAGCTAAACCAGAACCAATCAGGCAGCAGATTCCAGAAAGACTTATAGATATTGATGCTAGTGTTAAATCATTGTCGACATTCAGCATAAGGACAAAGGTGACTGCACAAAACTCAGATAGCCCTTTAATTTTTGATATAATTTGTTTTATTTTAATCATTATTGTTTTATTTTTATTCTTTTAGTACCAGAGTAAAATAGACTTGTCGAATAAAATGCACTATTCAAGGCAAGACCATTGTACGTCACTGAGTAGAAGAATGACGGAAAAGGGCATACGATAGACAGCCATCTAATTATCTTTGTCTGGAACAGCATTGGCAATGTGACCTTTTCTGTATTTTTGGTCATCATTGGTTTACTCTAAATAAAAAATAAATAAAAAAAATTACGCTTTCATTTTTAAGCAAAATCTTGTCTTTTAAGTCTTTACATTTTTAATCTGCCTTGGGATACCAGAGAGCAGAGGGAGCCGGTTGAAAGAGGATGCCATCTCGAGGAAAATCATCAGCTCAGGCAGGTTCTTCGTTGTCAGCAGCCATCTGGGCGATTCTGGAACCAGCCTTAACTCGGGTCAGAACGTACCAAAAACAGACACAACAGCGCGACTTACCACCAAATTGAAAGGAGGAAAATAGCAATTAGGGTGATCGAGTATTGGAGATGGACCCAGTTGGGGAATATCTCGGAGAAGAGATGAAGCGTTATATACCCAAAACTGTACGAGTATGTATATGCTGTTGACATAATTCCACGCCATCTGCCTCCAACAATCTCAAGGCCTGTAACGGCAATGTGATTAAGCCATTTTTGATGACATCGTCATTCCACAATACACTGTGCTTTGACTATTTAAAGTTGTCGTTTTATTAACTATGTTACTTCTTTTACAAGTTTATATTATATGACTCATTATTATTTATGGAACATGCACAATACACAACACACAAACACACACACACACACACACACACACACACACACACACACACACACACACACACACACACAAAGAGAAAGGAAAGAGAGAGAACACTTTCTAGATGGGCCTTGGACCTAGCATTATGGATGTCCTAAGAAAGAAAAAATATCCGGTAATCTCACTATTGAGAAACTACTTTTCTACTAAAGGAATAACAAAATCGCCAACCTCAATCTAAACTCATTTAGAAATGAGCCTCACCTGTCAAGAGGATGTTGTTCAGCGTCGTGTTGTGTGCCTGGTTCTTGTCAGTAGTTTCAAAGATATTGATGGTAAAGGATTAATGTTTGAGAAACCAGTAAGTGGCAAAAGAAATTACAGCACCCAATTAATTTTCCAGCAAATAACATTGACGATCAACAGCCTTTTGGTCAATTTTTACCGATGGCAGTAAAGAAAAAGATGGTGTTCCATTCTGAAAGAGTGTCATGCAAAAATTTAGTCTAGACTGAAATTCTACATCCTCATGGCAAAACTGGATAAGTGCAAAAACACAAGTTTTCAGGATTGCAATTTTAAATTTTAGACCTTTATTACAAATTAAATTTTTAAATTAACATTTTTGGCCTTTCCCCTTTTTGACTTTTTGAATTATACACTCAGAACACAGGAATATCACATCAGTTATCTCATTTTGTCAAAATATGACATCTAGTTTTGCTCGGAGGATGTAGAATTGTTCCTGCAACAGCTGGAGGGGGCAAATACTCTAGAATAGAAAATGTACTTCAAAGCGCAGGAGCAAGTATTATGACTAACAGCCGATTGGCATATTCGCTGACAACCTGCCACTTCTAGATAACAGACTTATTAACAAGGCGTCAATAGCATTCCTTCTCGTGTGTTGAAGGACACACAGTAAGAAGGCAACAGGCATGCCAATAAGCACCCTCTTTAAAAAATTAAAATATAGCTTTCTCCAAGGGAACAAAGTATTTGGACATAATACTAGATGGAAATCTCACCTTGAAGAGACATATAGAATAAATGAAGACCATAACAAGTGTTGGTCAAAGGTTTTGTATTAAAACATGGGATATAAATCCAAAAATAGTCTACAAGCTGTATGTAACAACGGTTAGACTTAAATAGACTTATGGAACTCTCTTATGGAACATTGGAAAAGAAGACACAAAATCCATTTAATTCGTGCCACACTTCAGCACCAGAACAGACTCTTATAGCAAAGTAAAATAAAGCCTGACCTTGAAGGGAAAGGCACAATAAATTTCTAAAAAAGGATAAAAAATAAATGAAATGGTCAATGTCTGGCAAAATTAAAATAAAATAAAATTCTGACAGACCTTTTTCAGATAAAAATAACAAGAGATGTTTGGAAGAATAAAAACCCAAGGGCCTTATTATCATATAAAGATGGATCTAATGTAGAATATAGGAAGTGGGCAGGAGCCAAAGGCCAAAATTTTGACCTATCAAAATCTCTCTAAGCCACACTTAATTTTCCAAGTTCACCATCATATAATTGATTTCTGATGAAGTTCATGAGATTATACGAATTCTGTGTAAGAAATACTTAAAAATGGAATAAAAGTTGCACAGATTTTCAAATATTCAAGGCCTTATAGTTTCATCTTCAACTCAAAGCTGCTCAGGAAACACTTCGAACTGCTGAAAAACTGAAATTAAGTAACTCCGATTTAGCTGCCAGGATATGAGGGGTTTGAAGGCAATGAACAAGCTGTTAAACTAATAAAAAAGGAAACAGATTTGAACAGATAAAATAATTTACACGACATTTGAAAAATGGTAAAAATGGAGGGAAAATTCAAAACGTGGGGTTGAGATGGGAAGAGTCCGAGTGGATCGGTAGAGCAACAGCGTATCTAGCCGAAGATCGTGGGTTCGAATCCTGCTCATGACACTGACTTTTTATCTCAACTAAAAACGTTAATTAATTGAAAGATCTTAATTGATCAAGCAGACCACGAAAACTAGTGAAAAGAAACAGAATTGATGACGGGTTTTGAAATAATAATAAATAAAAGAAGTTTCACAACTTTTCAACCAAGAATACAAAAATCTATCCTCTCAGAAGACAAAATTTTGTAAAAAATCATAAGGTTTATCTTGCCATCGACCATTTAATTACCACCTTACAAACATAGGAAAGGCTGAGACAGAAACTTGCCAACTCTGCCTTGAAACAATAAAGACATCGCAACATGTCTTATGCGACAATAAAGCGTTAGTTCATAAACCGTACAACTTCTTGGGAAAGGCGAGGTTAACATCTAGAGAAATAAGCAAAGGGCAACCAAGAAAAGGGTTTAACAGCCTTACACTTTCTGAGCTATGGAGATAAAGAAGGGTCAATTTTCCTGTAGATATCATAGGTCGCATTGGGAGCAAAGGAAAATGTCACCAGTGGCACCAGGAAAATGACGATAAGCTATCAAAGTAAGCAGCAGACAGCTGCATTTCAGGCAGTTACTACAATTCATCTTTTATAGTTCTCCTTATAGATAAAGCGCGGTTTTCAAAAAAAAAATCATTTTATGAAAAAATGGCAGTGAATTAGCAAACTCTATCAGACTGTATTTTCAATTACTTTGTCATTTTTAAAAAATATATTCTTTTCATTTCTAAACTAATGAATTATCTGTTACCGACTATCATAGAAGTAAGGGCTGTTCGTTTAGTCTTTCTGTCCAGGGAAAATGACTAAATCAAACAAAAACAGTGGAATTTTTATTTTTCAAATCGTCAGCTGAGCATACTATTTTATTTCCCTTTGTGTGTCACAGTTTCCCATAGAAATTTACATAAAGGTCGTGGACAAGAGTTAACCGTTAAATCTAAACGTGCAGCGTGAACAAAGGACTCGGGAGGGATGATCAGCAATAATCAATGTTACCTATAACGTGAGTAAACTACGGAATTTTTTAAAATAGAAAATCGGGCAACCTGCCAAATGCACCTACATATAATGAAACTGCACATCGTGATGGCGCTGCAGAGGTAGCCGAGAACGACCCGGCAGAGAAGGTACATCCTGTACGATGAAGAGTTGGCGATGATGAACCCAGTAAGGACCACGAATCCCTGGGAAACCATCAATACCCTCCTCCTTCCGAATCTAAAAACTGTGTCATCAGAGATGTGTTGTTTATTAAAAAAATCAATCTTACCTGTCAGCAAGGACGCCGTTTATTATGTCCCCGATGGCTGCACCGATCAAAAAAACACTCTCTGCCAAGTTGTTAATCGGCATTGACGTACAGGCCAGATTAAACTAATCATAAGGTGAATCAAAATTGCATGATGGAATTATGTAATTGATGTTAAACCTCTGAAATTATCGAAGTCTTTCCTCTGTCGTAGTCCCAAGTGGTACAGGTGGTCTTGGCGTCAGTTTTGTAATTCTTGAGTTCCTCGTAGGTCGCATTTTCCGGCAGATCTTTCTTGAAGCATGGATCGAAGACTTTCTCTCCTCTCTAAGAAAATTTAAAAAAAATGAAAAAATCTTTTTAAAACGGAAGAAAATTCAGTACCAAGTTGAGCTTCCAAGTGCCGCTGATTTCCCTCCATTCGCTGACGGATATGTTGCGCAGGTGGGTCGGCCTGGCGCAGCAGGAGATGTGATCTGCGGCGGTCACTTCGGGCGAGGCGAGTTGAAAAACGGCCGGCATGTTGAAGAGGGACATGATGATAACGATGATGGTTTGCCAACAGCCGATGTTGCCCTGCGTCTTCAGGATGATGTCTGTGTCGTTCCCGTCGCCTTCTTCTTTCGAATGAGCGGCCAGTACGGTCTCTTCCACTTCCTCGTTGTCACTGATATCCGTCGTCTCTGATGAACGTTTCTAAAAAGAAAAAGAAAACATTTTTTTTTTGTTAAATGTGACTAAATACGGAAAAAACCTGAAACGAAAACAGGCTGAACAATTTCGATGCTTTCCGATTTTCCATCTTTCCAGTATCTCTTAAGGAAAAATCTTAAAAGAAAATAACTAGAATCAAACAGATGTTGATATTTTCAAACGAAACCACATTTGTTAAAAGACACACCATCTTTGTTTAAATAAGTGAAATTACTTTTGATCAAGCAAGAATAGGAAAATCATTGACCTTCTAACATATAGTTTCATAACGTTCCGCTTTCAATTCTTCTAATTAGATTTTTTTTAATTCAAAAAAACAAATATGTTTGAAATTAATTTATATTATGGCTTTAGTGCGACTATAAAGCTCATTAAACATAACTGAACAAATATAAAATGCCGTCATTTTCTACGTTCTGTCAAACCAAAAGACAACACAGTAAAAAGAATACTTAGTACCACCTCCTCGGAAGATACGAGAAGAATTCATTTCACATATAATTAAAAATAAAAGATTGTGGAATGGAGAAAACATTATATTTAGCCTAATTAATAAGGTTTGATCTGGAGCAGAAATTTTGAAAGGAAGAAGGGTTCTGCTTGAAATTTCGTTACTTCCGTTGTGAACAAACAGCAGGCGGATCCGAGAAGAGGAAAACATTGTGCAACGATTCCTCCACCATCACGCTTATCAAAATTTTGACAAAACGAACTGCTCAAGCCCAAAATCGATTTAAAAACTAAAGTTTCTGGACAAAATGGAGATCTCCAGATTGTGAGATCGAAAGTCCGGAATCTGGTGAAAACGAAATCTAGGCTTGATTGATTTAAGTTTTGAAAAAGCCCAGGATAGTCTGGAAAAATTACGATCATATATATCAAATTTAATTCATTTAAACAATAAACACTAATAAAACTTAGATCTATCAATCAATTACAGTTTAGTTCTATTAATTATTGACTGACTGATTTTTTCTTCCGTACAATGCAACTGGTTGTCGATTGGTCTCTTTTAGCAAGAGGATAATTTTTTTTAGAAAGGCAGAACGAAATACGAAAGGAATGTATATCAATCAGAAGTTCGATTCTTCTACAAGACTCGTCCAAGAGAATACTTCCCATGATTCTGCAAACGGACTCGTTGCACCAGATCAAAGTATTTAGCTTTCAAATGTTCATGCTGTTAGCAAAAAGACAAAAGCCCTGGAACATGGAACAAGCTGAAAGCGCCAAAACGTTTTCAAAATTCAAACAAGCAAAATTCTGGTAGGAAATGTGAACTTGGTTTACAGACTGCTGAAGGTTGCTGAGATTTATGAGAATAAGCATTTTTCATCACCTAAAGCCATTCTTCTTAAAAATCTAAAAGTTGCCCTGTTTTTTCCTCTTTGTTTGAATTTCTGCAGGATGTTTGGCTTGGGAGAAATCATAATTCCGGTCAGAATCATGATTGTTAGCTTGAGCTTTGGGTTTTGCTCTATGGAGACATTGGACTTTGAGCTTGTTCAATGTAAGTTGTTTCTGAACTTTATACTTACATAACTCCTTTGACACATTCTGTAACTTCTTTCCTTCCGAAATTTGTTAGATTCTTGGATTTGTGTTGATTTGTGTTCAATGAGTGAATTCATTTTCTTTTTGCTCTTCTGTCCGTGGTACTCGTTGATAGTATGGCTTCCTACGCCACAGAAGGGCCAACGGAAATAAATCAATCTAACAAAAACACTAGTTTTTGTTGAATTGCCTCACCCTGCATGGCGCCATTTAACTGAAACCTAACTAAAAACTATGAGATTATTAAATAAGACTGCTCGTCATCTTTTTTGACCCAAACTCGAAAAGTTGGATAAAATTCATATCCGTGATTTCCTATTAATTTTCAACTAATTCCGTGACTCTCTTGCGGTCAGTTTGTTATTTCATCATAGCGATAAAAACACGCCTAAGCATTAAGATGAAGTGATTGTATTAAATCTTGTCTAAAACCTCAAATGGTGTCAGACCAATGATGCTGAACGATGGCTACGACTTCCGACTCTCTGTCTACTCCGACAGAATTACCGAAAGTAGAACAGTTTTTTAATCTTCGGAACAGAACCTTATTGTGCCTCCAAACTGCAACGTACGAAAGTACAGTGGGTCAGATGAGTTTTCTCAAGGAACAAGTGGAAAGTGGTTAATAGTCTGATGTATCATTGTTTCATAACAGGTTCCTCTTTGACATTTGAAATGCGATGGAAGAAGAGAGAGGAACAACACACAAGAAAGAAGGAAATTGAGTGTGAAAAATATAATAAATGAATATTGGTTTATTGAACAAAATCTCGCAAATTAATCCATGAACGACCTCTCTTACAAATAACGAGAGAGTGAGAAGTGGTGAAGACAGAGATATTAGAATGGCTAGATAGAGATTGAGATAGATAGATAGAGAGAGAAAGAGAAAATGAGAAATAAAAAAACAGACAGTAATTATACAAAAATGATGGATGTAGAGAGGAAGAGACCTGTAGTAGATGGAGAGAGAGAGAGAAGGAGAGAGAGAGAAAGAGAGAGAGAGAGAGAGAGAGAGAGAGAGAAAGAGACAGAGAGAGAGAGGGAAAGAAAGAAAGAGAGGGAGAGAGGGAGAGAAAGAAAAAGAGAGGGGTGGGAGAAGAGATAGAGAGAGAGGGAGGGAAAGAAAGGAAGAAAGAATGAGAGACAGTGAGAGAGAGAGAGAGAGATGAAGAGAAAGAATGAGAGCGAGTGCTAGAAAATAGGAATGAATGAAGGAATATAGTTTTGTTTTAAAAATCATGCAAGAGAGAATGATAAAGAAAGAATGAGATTCATATAGAGAAATAGATAATTAGAGTTAAAGGTAGAAAAGTAAATAATAAGAAAAGAGAGGGGAGAAAGATAGAGAGAAACAGAGATACAAAGAGAACGAGAGAGAGGGGGGGAAAGAGAGTGGGAGGGAGAAAGAGACAGAGAGAGGGAGGGGAAAAAAGGAAGAAATAAAGAGAGAGAGAGTGAGAGAGAAAGAGGGAATGAATACATATAGAGAAGTAGATAATTAGAGATAAAGTCAGAAAGGTAAATAAAGACATAAGAAGAGAGAGAGGAAGAAATACAGACACAGATATAAAAAGAGAAACATCGCCTGACAGAAAGAAAACGAGAGAGAGAGGGAGAAAGAAAGATGGAGAGAAAGAATGAGAGCGAGTGCTAGAAAATATGAATGAATGAAGGAATATGGTTTTGTTTTAAAAATGAGAATGAGAAAGAAAGAGATACATATAGAGAAATAGCTAATTAGAGATAAAGGTAGAAAAGAAAATAATAAGAAAAGAGAGTGGGAGAAAGATAGAGAGAAATAGAGATAAAAAGAGAACGAGAGAGAGAGAGAGAGAAAGAAAGCTTATAGAGCTATGTGAATGTATAAAGTGATAGGTAAATATAGAAACCAATAGGGAAAGCAGGAGAAAAAGAAAGATGGACAGAGTGAGAAAGAGAAAGGTAGAAAGAGAGAAAAGAGGTTAATATATAATTCAATAAGGGGTGGGAGGGAGAAATAAAGAGATGGAGAGAGAGAAAAAAGAGAAAAGAGGGGAGAGTGACAGAGAGTGAATGAGGGAGAAGGAGAAATACAGCTAGCTAGAATGTTCGAGGAAAAGAGTATGATAATTGGAATAAGGAGCAAAAGCAATGAATGAGAAAGAAGGGATGATTTTGAAAAGTAAGTGATCATACTACAGGGCGAAAGGTAGAAATTATCCATCACAGATAGTGATATAAAGAAACAAACTACATACGTTACATGCCCATCGATACAAATCTATTCTTAAGAGGATCTTCGACAGGGCGGGAGCCATCTGGAGTGGGAGCCGACCTATAAAACGCACCAGGCCTCCTCCATTTCCCAACAGTTTAACATCCAAGTGCCAACAACTATCATTCAAAAGGAAAGAGATATGAAATTGTTAATTTTTTCTGTAAGTAATTATAAAATTACACTTGATAAGGTAGTTTAGGTTTTAATGAACTTTTTTCATTTATTATAATGTTTCTTTTATAATGCGTGCTTTTACTAAAATATTTTGCAAATTAGGCAATTGTAAAATTTTAATTTGGGAAAATGCATTTTGAGTTTATACACGAGGTCTTTTTCAACATGCGCCAGCAGATTTCCCCTATATTTTTGAATAGACACAAAAGGTGTATTTGATGGGTAACCCCTTACATTTTTGTGCAGATTTTAAAACTGTCGTCAATTTTTTGCACGTCGATGACGCTTTTTTATTTCAAATGAGAACCCCAAGTTTTTAAATTTTTTCTTAAAAGAATGACTAGCACAGCGTTGGAACACCTCCGAAATTGATGGCTCCGGGATTATGTTAAAATACCAAAAAATTAAGGAAATTTCATAAATAATGTTTATTAAACGCAAGTTTCCATTTCTTTTTTGTCCCGTGAAGTTGGTAGGTAAACATAATAATTTAAAAAAGTCTTTGAACGTAACCATTTCTCATAATAAAAATTAGTGAAAGTTCTCAGTCTTGATCAAATTTTGAATCAAGTTTTTGAACCTTTATTAAAATAAAATATTCTTATTACCAAAATAATCCTCTCGATAAACACCTGCATTTTTCGCATTGTTCAAAAAATTCCAGATCGGAGAATTTTGGAGGTGTTCCAAAGTTGTGGTACACATTCCTCTTAGAAAAAATCTAGTTTCAGGAAACAATTTTAAAATTTGTGGTTTCTATTTGAAATTTTTAAAAAAACACCGACGTTAATTGACGTCGAAAAAAAATTGACGACGGTTTTGGAATCAGTGCCAAAATGTAAGGGGGGTTATTATTGGTCACTATTTCTAACTGTCCAAAAAAAAGGGAATACCTGCTGGCGCACGTTAAAAAAAGACACCCTGTATAATAATAATAATAATATTTCATAACTTAAAATTAGAAATGCCATGAAGATTTTTTCCAGCAATAAATATAAAATAATAATTTTTGTAGCATAAGCAAACTTTACCTCCCTAAAAATTGGAAATTTTTTTAAAAATCCCTCCCCCCTAAAACAAATCTATGTATGAATTAAAAAGCTTTTTCAAATCATAAAATGTAAATACATGTTTTGCACGGTCACACTTTATATTTTGGCCTTAATTTTAGGAGAAAAATATCTGAAATTGCTGATATTAGGCCATAACCAGAACTGGATTCTTAAGCACCTTGCATTTCATTCTGTTAATTTTAATTAACCTTCATACCCTCACTGTCAGTCGTTAAGTCCGGACTTTTATAGTCTGACCATGTAAATTTGACTAAATGTCAAATTTTTGATTTATACATAACCTGTCAAAGAAAAATAATAAAAATAATCTGACAAAGGTAAGAGTAAATTTGTCAGAAGATTATATAGTTATATAACCCAGAGAGGATCGGTGCTGATTTATGAAGACGCGATTTTCGCTGGTTTTTTTGTTAAGATTTTTATTTATCAGAAGCCATTTTTCACCCACTATAATAAATAAGCATATGCTGCAAGATACACCAATAATATTTCTACACATATTTCACAACAGTAATGCCTAAAAAAAATTGGTGGCGTCAAATGTTACGAGAAATTTTTTTAAAAGATTGTATTTTTCCAAACCCAAAGGGTGTCAAAGAGGATTACAAAAAATACCTTCCACATTTGCTCAACATACAATAAGGCAATGTAATAAGCCGACTTATACATAGTTTTTCTGTTTAAATCAATATTTTCCCCGAGGTATATAAGAAAGACGGCGTCGTTAAAGTCTCCGGAAGATCTGAACGGGTGGATAAACAATGTTACGTCTCTTAAGTATCAATTTTTACTTAAATTTATTATTATTATTATTTTAGCTAAGTTGGACATGCATTTTATGAGAGTTTTTTATGGATTTATAGAAAAAAATCCATCTTGTAAAGAATTAAAAAGCTTAATATAACAATTAGCCACCAAATAAATCAACTGGAAATAAATTAGCCCGATCAAAATGTTTTGTCCTTTCACGTAATAGATCCGACAATAATCGCATTTTGATTTATCATCAAACTACAATACATATTTTAAATAATACTTTTATTTACTAAAAAAAATTCTATAAGCCAAAATTGAAAATAAATCAGTATTTACAAATGAGGATCCAGAAAAAATGTACGCTTATACATTATTTATATTTCAATTAATTAATCTTTAAGTAAGGTATTGGTTGAGATAAAAAGTCAGTGTCACGAGCGGAATTCGAACCCACGAACTTCGGCTAAATACGCCGCTGTTCTACCACTTGAACTATCGTGACTTCCGAAGTCATCATCATCACATCACACAAAACATATAACATATAAAACAGTCATTACAATCCCCACATCAAATATTTCTACATAGTCTAATTCTTCAAACAATTTGGCTTTCCTTTCCCTGAATCCTGAAAGAATAACTAGATTTTGGTTGAAATGAAAACATGGGAAGTTAGTTTCCGAGTGGATCAAGTGGTAGAGTAGCGGCGTATTTAGCCGAAGGTAGTGGGTTCGAATCCCGCACGTGACACTGACTTTTTTATCTCAACTAATACCTTACTTAAAGGTTAATTAATTGAAAAGAATTTATTTGGTCAAACGGACCACGAAACCTAATCGATTATATATATTATTTGGTTGTTTAGACATTTCCAGTAAAAAAATATAATTTTCGTTCTTTCGTTCTTTTTCTTCTTCTCTTTATTGTTATTATTACAAGAAAGAAAATGGTCTATTTCAATAGAATTACTTATATCTAAGGGGCAGCAAAAATAAGAAGACAGCAAACAAAACAACGCTAGTTTAAATGGTATTGAGTTTTAAATCATAAATGCATATAAGTATTGGAAGAATCATGGGTCCGCCATTTTTCGCTTTTTGTTTATCTGATTTTTTGAGTTTGTGTAACTGATGATTGATTGTAGTGGAATGAAAGTGAACCCTGTTCACCCATGCCGCGTAAAAACTGTCATGCTGGCGATTTGTCCTTTGATCTGAGATGTGTGTATGTATGTGATTTTTCTTGTGTTTGTGTTTGGATTTTTCATTTCTAATACACGTCATGGCCTGCCGGGAGATCGGGGTTACCGATCTGTCTAGAGACAACGAACCCGTTCCACGGCACTTTTCCTTTTTCCTTTAGGCCGAGCGCTTCCAGGAGATTAACACAGCAAAAAAATTCAGCTTCGGAGACACGGATTGTAGCAGGCCTATTAGCCGGATTAGGGCGGCGGATCGTTGCGTGGCCGGAAAAAACGAAAAATTCTCGCCCGGTTGAAGACGAACCGGATTTCATTTATTATTTTTATTTAAACACAACTTAGTTTTTTTAATACGCCTTGTTTTTTAAGTTTAAAAAGGTTTTATCAGTATTATATAGCTTTTTGATTTTCGTACTCTAACTGTCAGTTATATATTCTTTTTATTACCACTTAACCTATAATTATACTTTTATATCTTAAATCTTCACAAACTCGTTTTCTTATTTTGGATAATTTGATCCTTGATAATTTATACTTTTTGTCTGTTTTGTCAACTTATTTTTTTCTTATATAAAATGCTTTCTAGCAGTTATTGGGTTGTAAACAATAAATAGCAAGGGTTGTAAAATAAACTGATCTGTTGTTAATCACTTTCAAAATTGTAATTTTGTTCAAAATTGCTGTGCTTTTGTTTTTACATAATACATCGACAATATACAATAGCCTTTCTCTGCCAATTATGGCCAATTTGTCTTAAATATCGGCACCTCGGGCCCTTTCTGGACGACGAGATGAGCAACTGACCAAGTTTTGATTTCGAAACATATGCAAATTGGGATAATCCAGTGGGCCAAATGTCATAAATAATTGTCCTATTCCCATTTAGTCTTTAATTACAAGTAAAAGGACACTGGACTATTGGTGCAAGGTCGATTGCGGACATCGCGAAGAAAGCGGTAATAAACAAATTTTTCGTTCCTTCGTCTCAACAGAAACAAGGACATAGCGTCCCTTTTCTCACCGTGGGCTTCGGACAAAAAGCTTAAATAATTCAATTCCTGAATTACATGAAAGTAAAGTAATTCCTATCACACAGGAGAACATCGTTCAACTGCACGTTGGGTCGCACACGAGGGGTGCATTTTACAATGCATTTTTCATACCAATATTAATTAAAAAGCACAGTGGCTCTGCAGGTATTCGAACTCAGAACCTCTAGCGTGGCAAATATGAGTCCTAATATTTTCATCTTATACAATCTGAAATTGAATAAAATATTCAACTATAGTTCTTAACGGTTCATATTAGAGGAAAAAATCGAAACAGTGATAGTTAAAAACATCGCGCCCAACGGACGATCCTTCTAGGGAAGAAACCAGCATAAAACCTTGCTTGCCAAACTAAAAATGTATAAATTATTTAATAATATTCCTTAAAGTTTTACATTGAAAAAAAAAGAAAAACAGCATAGTTATAGTTGGAAACATCGCCACCAAAAGACGGTACATCTAGGGAGGGAACCAGCATAAAACCTTGCTTGCCAAACATTGAGTTTCAGATTAAATTTTTGACAAATTCAGTTACTAACCTGTATACAATCTCAAAATGTATAAATTAATTAATAATATTCCTTAAAGTTTTACATTGAAAAAAGAAGAAAAAAAGTATAGTTATAGTTGGAAACATCGCCACCAAAAGACGGTACATCTAGGGAGGGAACCAGCATAAAACCTTGCTTGCCAAACATTGAGTTTCAGATTAAATTTTTGACAAATTCAGTTACTAACCTGTATACAATCTCAAAATGTATAAATTAATTAATAATATTCCTTAAAGTTTTACATTGAAAAAAGAAGAAAAAAAGTATAGTTATAGTTGGAAACATCGCCACCAAAAGACGGTACATCTAGGGAGGGAACCAGCTTAAAACCTCTTTCACACCCTAATAATCATAAATTTTTTATACACAGAGTGTCTTTTTAGATGGTCCAGCTAAATTTCTCTAGAGCCAATACCGGTATACCAAAAAATACTGTTTAATATTTTTTAGTCTAGTTTCAAATTTTTACCTTTTCATGGAGAAAAATTATACAAAGTACGTAAAGCCCAGTTCATCTCCAAAATTTCAAATACGACTCTATACATCCAGACACATCATTTTAAAGGATTTTTTACGACTTTTTTTTGATGATCTGTCAGATTGTAATTTGAAATTTTGAAGTTGATCTGGGCCTGAGGCACCCTGTATAATTTTTCTACAAAAAAGGTAAAAATTTAAACCTAGTCTAAAAAATATTAAAAATTTATTTTTTGTTTTTTTTTATAGCGTCATTGGTTCAAGAGAAATTCAGCCGGGCCATCTAACAAGGACACCTGTATATATGTATATGCAGGCATGTTGCTAGAAAAAAATTATACGAAAGATTTAGAAAAATAATCTATTCTAATTAATTGTCATTGTACATTTTTGTGATGAATATCTCTGACAACCTTTTCTGATGATTTGATTGTAAAATAGCAGATCCATTACAAACCTAAACTCGTTTGTTTCAAATGATTGCTGGTTGTGAAACATGCTTGGTTCTGCGTTCTAAGCATTTTTATATTCTTAAATTTTTCATTCTTGACAGGAGTTTTTATTTGGAAACTTGTGGTTATTGCATTGTTTTAACCTAAAATATTCATGATGATAGCTTTGGTTAGTCAGTGTATAAATTATTTTATAATGGATTGACGTAATCCGGTTATAATTGATTGTTCATTTTCCAATATTGGTTTCAATCAGTGAAATTACGTGTTACTTTTTTTCCACGAAGCGTGACATTCTTCCTATTTTTGCCGGTCGGGTTACCAATAGGACTGTGGATGTTTTTTACATAATGAATAATTTATATCACCGGTTCCTCGTTTTTGAAAACCGAAATGAGCCTGACGGAAGGGGTGAAAAAGCGTTGCGGAACTGGAAAACGAGAGCTTTCCCGAAAGCTCCAACGTGTTCGAAAAATTGAAAAATCCTTTAGACATGATGCGCGTTGCGACACCGCTTTGAAATGTGTCGCCACACAAAACCCGCTTATGATTAGTAAACCAACTGGTTTGAAGGTATACCCGATCCCTAAACACGGGGGGGGGTTCCATGCACTGTTAAATTGATCAATTTGGCACGGTTGAACTTCTTGCCAGTAACAAAATTAACAGATTTAATCACTTTTACGTCAAGTTCTTTACAAAGTCTCGCAATAATATTATTATAAAAGCATTGTTCTTTAACGTGCCTCTATATCAATGGAGAAACAATGCCATGAGTTAGTTTATTGCTTAAATGCTGTTATTAATCTACTAACATTACAATATTAATTAAATAATAATCGATTAGGTGTTGTTGCATAAGCCACACCCACGCTCCAAAAGGCAACTTTTCTGAGTTCGGAGATTGTTCAAATGGGTGGTCGTTAAACGACCGAGACGACAAAACCGGTCACACTTTTCATTGACGCCATTCAGGCCGTGAAATAAAAATATTTTCATGGATTATGATCAACTAGACTCAAGGTTGATCGAGAGTGAGTATGTAGAAAAAAAACTAGTTTTGTTTTAAGGATATGTCATTATCGTCTGAATTTTATAGCAATTTATGGTCTTCAGTATGCTAAAACCCACTGTTTCAGAAGAAAAATGGGCCTTTATTGATTGATTTTATTGATTTTATATTGATTGAATTGATTTTATCAACATCTCGATCTGCGTAAAATACACCTAAGAAGATAGTCGTCTTGACAATATTCCATAAAACCACTCAGACACACTAAGACATACATTCAAACCTTACATTGCTTATATTTTACCTGTAACAACATCCTTCCCGTTTATAAATAACACATTAAACGGTGCTGAAATGACCAAGTTATCCGCCACCTCCCAAAAAAAAAACCACGTTAAACTTCAACTGTATATGTCCTATCCTGAGCCCGCAAAGACTGTTCTTTTCTCTTCTTAAATCTCAAACATGGATTGACCTCTATATTACTTTTTTTAATCATAATCTGTAATTGTTCTGCGTTGTTTTCATTATGTTTTTTTCTATTGATAATTCATGGTTCCTTTGGTATACCGTCTATGCCATATCCTAAATCTGATGCGTCTAAATTATTCTCAATTTTAAGTGGGCTGACATAACTTTAAATATTTCATTATAAATTTTGTCTTTACCTTAATTCGGAAATTACTTGTTACTGGCTTAAATTTTTTTCGTAATAATTTAGTAAAAAATTTCTTTTCTTCGTCTAAAATGTATAGACTTAAATCTACTTAGCCTTTTATACTAATTTTATATTTAATTCAGCTTTTTTTTAAATAAATTTGTTTTAATCTTTTGATAATCTTTTGTGTTTTTGCCCATGTGTCAACCTGTACGCCCTATTCTGAGTCTGGTGAGAAGAATTTTTTTCCTTCTTATTATTAACATTCATTATTTCTCAATTCTGTTTTGTTTTTATCTTCAACCCGCAATTAATTTTTAGGTGTTAAATGATTTGATAATCCATCATGGACTCGACAGTGTGCAACTCGTGTATGCCCTATTCTGATGCTGTTGAGATACTTTTCTCAGGCAAAAAATTATAGTATTAACTCTACTTAGCCCTGTTGATTTCGTTTTTGTCATCACTTTTTAAATATTTCTTTGATCTTAAATTCTTTCATTTTTTCTTTGATTTTGGCTTTTTGCATTTGAGTCAACCGTCTACGTCCTATCCTGTAGTCTGGTGATAGGATTTCTTTTTCCACCTTACTTAATACTTAACTCATTATTTCTTAATATGGTTTTGTTTTTATCTTCAATCTGCAATTGTTTTTTAGTGTGTTAATTTTTTTTTAAATAATTCATCATGGAATTGGAGTGTGGAACTCGTGTATGCCCTATTCTGATGCTGGTGAGAAGATCTTTTTCTCCGACAAAAATTATAGGATTAGCTCTACTTAGCTCTGTATATTCTTTTTGTTTTATCATCAGTTTTTAAATATTTTGTGGTCTTACTTCTTTTAATTTTTTCTTCGGTTTCGTGTTTTTGCCCATGTGTCAGCAGTCTACCCGATTCTGGAGGCTGGTGAGAAGATTTCGTGTAAGTCCATTCTTAAGCAAGTGAAAACATTACTTTCTTGAAGGTTGTAAAATTAACTTTACTCTCTACATTAATCTTGTTTGTACCTTCAGCTTTTAATTTGTTTTTTTCGTGTCTACAGTGCAAACCCAATTCTGAGTCTTTATACAGGGTTCGTTACATACACTTCAGCCGTGGTCAGACTCTTTATTAATGTACAAATGATTCACATTGATTGCAAAGTTGATACATTATTTTTGTTCTCTAGCTTTTTGTTCGCTTAATAAAGAAGTCCAGTTGTTTTACCAGGATAAAGGGACAGAGAAAAGCCGACCTCCTGGAAGCGCGCTGAAAGCAGAATTGAGAAATGTTTTCTCCGTTCGATTTCACAGTGTTCGATTGGCCAACGGATCCGCTTTTATACGAGCAAGGATTTTATTCGGATTGGAAGCATTCCAATGATGCCGATCCCACTCACATAACTGCATAGCTATTTTGTAATCGGGGCGTTATGAGCTGTTGAGCCGCAGAATTGGGTCGAATGTGGTATTTTCACCAAACTATTCCTCCAACTCTTTGTAACAACTGGAAATTTGATTTGAATGTAATTTTGATAAACGATTTATCTTTCTGTCACACCTTGATTGTAAATTTCATTATAATTTGGAATTGTATACATAAACAAACAAGTTTAATGTTAACACTTTTTCTTTGTTTTCTCATCGTAAAGTTTTTCTCCTTGTAGCTTCCTTACCGATTAATTTAATATTTTACACCATCTACTTCTCCAGATTGCGTCCAATTATATGTGGGCATAGACCAAGGGGAAATAAGCGGTAACCATGGGCGACCCGATTACGTCCAGACGTCCGACCGACACCGCGAACTTTGCGTATTAATGTTGCTTAAGATCTTCGGTATGCGTTGGTTTATACTATTTTCGCATCAGGAAGTGAAAGCCGTCCATACGGACAAATTGACCTTTCGTTTTGTTCAAACAACTTCAAATCAAGACGCCGGGATTAATTTGAACGTTGTTTTTTTTTAGATTTGGATAAGATTACGTTGGATTTACTTTCTCCCCTCCTCCTTCCTGCCCACTCTGAATTTTTCGGGCGATTTCGATTCTTAGGACATTCGCGATGTGTGATTCTGTAGCCTTTTGAAAAAGGGAAAGTGGTCTTGGAATAATTCACTAAGTCCCATGATCTCATTTGTCCTTGCTCGGCCTGCATTCCGTCCACATGTTCCAACCTCATTTAAATAGCCCTGGTTAATTATTGGCAATATATTCTGTTATATAAAATACAATTTTGTCTATTAACCCAGCATTTAGGAATATCTAAAAATAAAGGCGTGATTCTAGAAATCAAGCGATATTTTGTCAACGACAGTCTTGGCCAATGAAAATCCGCCTACTTAAAGGACAAGAAGGTCAGCAATTTTCCTATATCTTGAGATTTCCTTTTGAGATTTTCGTATATGCACGAAAAGAGTATGATTTCCTACGGTATATAACATAACATATCCTATTGAGAGGAAATAAATGTTGGCAATAGGCCATCAACAATTTTCGAACTGTTTAGGGAAATTAGTATTTTAATTTTATGTATTGTATAAGTTAATTAGATATTCAATAATAATATTTCGCAACAGCCGTAGATATTTATGAAGTATTACGGAAGAAATCGTTGGAAACAACGCCACCATCTGCCCATCTAGGGAGTGAAACCAGTTCAAAATCTCCCGTATAAAACCATCATTTTTTAAACCATTATATTTCTGACTTACACAATATTATAATTATACATGATATAAGTTGACCATTCAATAATAACATTTGGCAACAGCCATAGATATTACGGAAGAAATCGTTGGAAACAACGCCACCAACTGCCCATCTAGGGTAGTGAAACCAGTTCAAAATCTCCCGCATCAAACCATCATTTTTTAAACCATTATATTTCTGACTTATATATTATAATTATACATCATATAAGTTGACCATTCAATAACATTTGGCAACTGCCATAGATATTACGGAAGAAATCGTTGGAAACAATGCCACCAATTGCCCATCTAGGGATTGAAACTAGTTCCAAATCTCCCGTATCAAACCATCATTTTTTAAATCATTACATTTCTGACTTATATAATATTATAATTATACATGATATAAGTTGACCGTTCAATAATAATATTTGGCAAAAGTAAACATTTTTACCATCGAAACAATTGGAAACATCCTGTATTAAATACACGGTCCTTCTAAGTATGGAAACAGCAAGACACCTCCCTTTCGCCATGCGAGACTACACCCTTAAAACAATAGTTAATTTCATATAATATGTAAGTTGAAAAGATATTCAATAATAATATTTCAAAAAGTACACATTTTTACATTTGCCATTGCAGGAAAACATTATTTGAGAAGAGGAAACAGCGAAACCAACAAATATGTCATTCCTAGGAATCGAAACCAACATGAAACCTCCCTCATTAGCACAATGTACTATCACAATTGAGAGATTCAGTATTATTTCAAATCAGAATTTGGACTGTACACTTGGCTTTAATCGCGCAGTATATGAAAATTTTTGAACTGATTTCTCTCTCTCTCTCTCTCTCTCTCTCTCTCTCTCTCTCTCTCTCTCTCTCTCTCTCTCTCTTCTCTCTTCTCTCTCCTTCTATATCTATGTATCTATTTATCTCCCCTCCCTCCATTTCACTCCAAAAGCTGAGAGGGAAACAAGCAATGAGTACACCCTCCTTCTAATAATAAGTACATTAAAATCAGCATTATAAGGAATACTTTTTGGTTTAATTGTTGTTTTATGCTTGAGAATAAACATATATATTAAGCCTTGTAAAGTGTAAAGCTCTTCCGAACGTCTTCATGGGAACTTCTTGGGCTTCTTTCAAGGCAGGCACTAATTATTCTCAATTTCTATAAGGTTGGTCAATTAGTGTATGTTATTATTTTTCTCTGATTTACCCAAACGTCCTGGTATGGAGTAGCTGCTTTATATTTATAATATTTTCGAACCAAAATTTCCTTGAAATATATTCAACGTTTTAGATCCAGAGATTAAAGATCTGTAAGATTTTTTCCAACATGCCCGTTTCATGGCAGGCCGAATGAAAAAAGCGATAGTCCAAAAGCGTAAAAGCGAAACAATGGATTTTTCCCCCTGGCACACGGCCACAGACGTTACGACTCAGTCGTCCCAACTTTTTCTCTTTGAACAGCTCTCTCCCGTTATAAAATATATTGTTTTGTTTTTGTTTTTAAATCGCCATATGCCAAGGACGCTATGGTTTTTTTTCCCCGGCTCGTCTTCTTTCCAGCAAGGATAACAGGATATATTTTCCCAGTCAGAAAGTTCTAAAGAAATTAAACAATTGAAGGTGAAGCCTTGCCGCGCCCACTGCACTTACTCCGTCACCCGGAACTGGTAAACCTAGTTTTGGTCTGTTTTTAAGCTCGTTTCACCCGATTTTTTCACCTATTTTGATAATCTATCAATTCAAAGAACATCGACCGATGAAAAACTGGAAAAATTTTGTCTCATCTCCTAACAACAGAAGATTTCAATTCTGGCCTGGAATTTTAAAGAGCCAATATTACATTTAAACAGATTGAGAACCTTGCTCTCAAAGACAAATTATATGAACAGAAGACCTTCGCATTTTTTTTTTTTTTTTTAAATAACAGGTTTTAGAATTTTGAATCCAATCTCTAAAAATCTCTCCCTCCTGGGAGGGAGGAAAAGAACGATGATGATTAATTTAAATTTAAATATTTTGAGTAAATAAAGATGCAGATTGATAAAATTTTCAAGTTTGTACGTGAATTTTTAGAAATACTGACGCAACGTTTTACACCAATTGCCCAATTAATCTCCCAACCACGAAATAGCCATAATTCCGGGCGGATTGCTATAATTGAGCTAATTCCCCACAAATAAGGCCCTGCGGTGACAATGATAAAACTGTAATGAAGCTTCCTTGAACTATTTATTAAATACGAGTTTTAACCGAGGCCGGTCCAGTGGGTTTTAAAGGTACAATCCAGGTAGTTAATTGCACGCGATTTGTTCTTAAACGCAAACATGCATGCGAAGATTTCGAAAGTTATACTCTGAACAATTAAAACTCATCGATTCATCCGTCATCATAAGCATAATATGAAAAAAATCATAAGCTTCTTTAATTATTATTACATTTATAATAAACATCTTCAAACCTTGGAATCATTGCCATAAACTCTTTAAATATCAGACTTTTGGATGTTTATCTATATGACGTATTGAATTTGTAGTCCTTGTAAAAAAAAAGTACTAAATATATATGTAAAAATGCAAAACTTATGACCGTGTAAAATAGATTAAGGCCGACGATTGTATAACATAGATTATAATATGTTATTGACCTATAATGTTTTAAAACTTAAAATAACACCTTGGCGATCAACGCCCGACCTTAATATTATCGGTAATTTTTTTTCATTTTGTTTCTTTTCGCACTTATAAAAAAATTACATGGTTTAAATTATAATTGGGACAATAATAATTGATACTTATGAGGCATTGCAGAAATCGTTGGAAACAGTGCCACCAACGGACGGTTCTTCTAGGGAGGGAAACCAGTGCGTAACCTCTCTCATTACACCATGCCCTGCTAAATACTTATTTTCCTAGCATTGAATGCTATTTACTTTTTTAACTTTTGGCAACTCGACCGGTGTTCCTTATTTCTTAGACCCTCCTGGTTTTCACGTCTTTCCTTATAAATTTGAGAATAGATATTTGTTTGGCATATCTTCCAAGTGCCATTCTAAAAGTTGTTTTTATCTCAAAAATTTCTCTATTTCGTTGGGTTCTCATTTTTAAACTGTTTATTTAAAAAAATTAAAAGTTTGTCTAACTAAAACCTAATATTAATAAAATTGAAAAATCGATTTAAAATAATTCTGCGATTAAATTTCAAAGTTCGTGTGATTTGTTTTTTTTTTTTTGTATTTTTCAGTCACGTTATTTTATTATTCATTGAGCTTTCGATTAATAATTATTGTGGGCTTTTAATAAGTACTTGTTATTTGGACAAGTCACGAAAATGTAATTGTAAACTAAACACGTAAAGTACTTTTTTATAATTACTCCAGTTATAATTGTCGTTAATTAATTAATCCCCTTTAATCCAATAACTTCAATTCGCGTTTAATTTGTAATTTGTAATTTCGAAACAAATTCAATTAAAATGTAATTCAAAATATTAAAAGGGAAACAAGTTGGAAAAAACGCCACAACATATTAAAAAGTGAAAAACCAGGACAAAACCTCACCCAATTATATCATGCTTGTCTTCTCACATATCTCGCTAATAATATTTTTTTAAGTACAATTATTTACAATAGAAGGAAAATAAAAGTAAAAACTTTTGAGCCGACAGATTACTTGGTTTATAACTTAGAACTTAGAAATGCTAAACGTAAAGGAACTACATTTTCTTGGAAGAATAGTTGAAGATGACATGAAGAGTGAAAATAGAAAGCAGCAAAATACTTAAAGGGAAACAAGTTGGAAAAATCGCTACAAACAGGCCCTTCTAGAAAGGGAAACCAGGGCAAAACCTTCCCCAATTATATCATGCTTGTCTTCTCTCACACCGCGCTAATAATATTTTTTAAGTACAATATTTACAATAGAAGGAAAATAAAAGTAAAAACTTTTGAGCCGATCACTTGGTTTATAACATAGAACTTAGAAATGCTAAACGTAAAGGAACTACACTACTTTTTGGAAGAATACTTGAAGATGACATGAAGAGTGAAAATAAAAAGCAGCTATTTCAAAATTACTTAAGCTAGTCAGCGTATTACCAAGATTTGCAAAAATATCTTAAAGATAGGGTCTTAAGGCTCTTATGGTGATATACGACTGGGTCATATTTCCTAGCTTCATCAGGACGCATCGGCTTGGATTGTCTGAAGAAAGTATGAAGAAGCTTTGTCTTTTTATTCACTTGTACTTTTCTGCATGATTGGCGTTCTGAATGATGTTCTCAAGTCTGTATAATTCAACGTCATTACTTAAAAAAAAAATGATCTCGATATAGTTTATACACCGAATAAATCATTAGATCTTATTTATTGGTATCCGATTGATTCAGTTTTCTTGTTGTTGTTTTTTTTGAAATCGTACAAGGGAAATCCTATCCGGTGTGCACGGTTTGATCAATTACCAAGACTTTTACGTAATAATTTATCAATTGCGCAATTGGATGATAACGCACGTAGAAAAGTCAAAAGAGGAATTAGACCTAAACCGTATGTGGCCGTTCGTTTTCCACATGCATAGCTCTATAATTATATTAAATTTGAAGAACGGTATAGAAAGCTTAAAAACTTTATGCTTAAGAGGGAAAGCTATTAACTTAACGAGGCTGTGGATATTATGTTTACCTGTATATAGACAAATCGACTTTTTTATTCACCATTACATTTACAATTATGAAAGATCAAAAGCCATATTTCACTTTTGCCGTAAAAGCTTTAGCCGAACTTCTTGTTGTCAAGAAAAAACAGCATTGCTTAAGATCCTTCAGACTGGGAATTAACTTCGGTTTTAAAACGGGAAAGGACATCATAAAAGTGCATGATCGGTTGGACAGATTAGCATCGCCTTTCGGATGGCCTTAGCCTCGGCCTGCATGTTATTTTTCCTTCACGATATCAAGGTCGGCTCGTCCACCATCTTCCTCAATCAAGGAATGCAGATAATCTGCGACCGTGATACCCGTGCTTTCTGATGCTGCGAAAGTGCAGCACCCGGGGGCCCACTTTCGCCTGAGGACGCCCGCCGACCGGTGTTCCAAATTGCGCAACCGTTGCGTCAAAACTACGATCCTTTTTCTCGAAACTGGGTCTGTTGATTTATAAGATTGTTAATACTAGAGGGAGGGAACAGTAGATCTTTCGAATCACTGTTATTTCTATTATTCAAATTATGCAAAAGACCTTCTAGTGGAACAATTTTCTAACGGCTATGTCACCTTACTTGAAAATATCTTTCATAACATTTCATGATGTGAAAACAATTTGAACAGAGCTCTGGGAACTTTACAAATGAGTTTGTCTCAGTTTAACTTTAATCAACGCATTGTTGAACAAGGTAGTTTTTGTACTAGCTTTCTTCCCTAGATGGGTTTGTCTATTATGGGTGATGTTTCCAACTAAATATTCTTCGATAATGTACACATTCAACAGGGAAAGTAAAACTTTTTGTCTTTTTGCACTATTTAATCTGTTGTGAAGTAATAAATTCTATAACATTAAACTTAAGTAGCTTAAAAAATCGTCTGTAGGAAGGTGTGAAAATGGGATTTTCTCACTGGTTTTTCTCCCCAGAAGAGTCTGTTTTGCAAAGTTTCCAACTACAGGTTTTTTTCGAATTTTTCATGTTGATCGGGATAAGTAAATATTTTTTGTTGGTCCTATTTATCCAAAGTAACGATTTAAAAAATTTATAATTTTTATGTAAAGTGTGGTTGAAATGGAAAATTAGTGTCACGAGAGGGACTAGAACACACGACCTTCGGCACTACTTTTGAATACCAACCGCAATTTACATAAAAATGATAAATCAATGTAAAACTTTATGCTATTACAAAATTTTGTTTTTAGATCTCTTGTCAAATAACGAATGACAGGAATTTTAGGTAAACTTAAAATTAAATAGCTGAATTCATAATGTCTGTAGGAAGGTGTGACAAGGGAAGTTTTTCACTAATTTCCTTTCCTAAAACAGTCTGGCCGTTGATAGCTTTGTTTCCAAATACTTTAATTATGTCTATGTTAAATAAAAAAATTATGAAAAATTTAAAACATTTGTTGGATGGTGTGATAAGCTGCATTCCGGCTTCTTCCTCTAGAAAAGTCTGTTGAGGGCGATCTTTCCAACTACATTTGCTTCAATAGAACAGAAACTTCGCCGTCATGAAATTTATATTTTTCTATCTCTTTGTCAAATAACAAATGACCAAAAAAGCTTTAAATAAAATTAAAATTTGAATTCACAACGTCCACAGGAAAGTATGAGAACGAACGTTTCTCAATTGTTTTTCCTAATAGAGACTATCTTGGGGTTACTTTCAATTATCTCTATTCCAATTCGTTGGAAATTAATAACATTTATTAATGAATATATTGTCAATTTCATCAAACCTCATATCAAACATTATTATAATATTTTGTAGGTCAGAAATTTGTTTAAAAAACGCATTTACACTTGGTCGACAATAGAGGTTTTAAACTGGTTTCTCTCCCTAGAAGGATCGTCTGTAGGTGGCGTTTCCAACTATCTCTCCCGAGAGGTTTTTCACCGGTTTCCTTCCCTAGAAGAGCCTGTGGGGGCGATGTTGCCATCTAAATTTGTTTCGGCGTTTCGTTCAACGGGAAAAGTCAAGCTTTAAGCCGTTATAAAATTTTATTTTTAGATCTCTTATCGAAAATAAAAATAATAAGAAAAGTGTGAAAAGGGAGGTTCTAATATAATTTATCAAATATAATTATAATATTTTATATGTGAGAAATTTAATTGTTTTAAAAATCAGCCGTTTGCATCTGCGCTTGGTTTGACAAGAGAGGTTTTAAACTATTTTCCCTCCCTAGAAAGATCCTCTGTTGGTGGCGCTATTTCCAACTATCTCTCCCGAGAGGTTTTTCACTGGTTTCCTTCCCTAGAAGAACCTCTGGGAGAGATGTTGCCATCTAAATTCGTTCTTTCGACGCTTCGTTCAACGGGAAAAGTCAAACTTTAAGCTGTTATGAAATTTTAATTTTAGATCTCTTGTCCAATAACCAACGAAAGAAAATTCTATCTAAAATTGAAGTTAAATAGTTTGAAAATTCAATTAAAAAAGTCTGTAGAAAAGTGCGAAAACGGAGGTTCTCATTAATTTCTTTTCCTAGAGGTGTCTGCCTGTTGGTGGCTTTGTTTCCACTATTCCACTATCTTCCTCCAATACGTTTTTCTTAAAATAGGAAATCTGAAAATGAATACCGCCGATAACTTTTATTGTTGTATGAATTGTCAACTTCTAATATATCAAACATAATTATAATCCATATATGTTTAACTGTCATAATTGACCATATTAATTATTTCAAATACGAGCGGGATTCGAACGCACGTCACAATAGCTCAACCGGTTAGAGCAGTGGCGTATTGAGGCGAAGGTCGTGGGTTTGAATCCCGCTTGCGACGCTATTTCATCTCAGTCAAGACCATAGACACAAAAAGAATAATTAATTGAATTAATTATAATATTTTATAAGTCTTAATTGCTTAAAAAATTATCTGTTGACATTTACGGTTGGTTTGTTCGCGTTGTTTCCAACTTTTGCTTCGTGCGATCGTCTTCAGTACCATGCCCGGACATGCCCCAGGCGTTACCGAATCTCTTTTGCGATACTGTTTTATTTAATTTATCCTTTTCTCAGAGAAATACGCACGTCGATGGATGTGCTCCCCCTGCAGGGTGCAAAGGTTAAAGAATAAATTAATCACCTTTGTTCGCTTTGATCTGGTCCGCCGTTTGACCTTAGCCACGATCAGCCTCTAATCGGCGATCTTGATGTTTCAATCATTCATAAACATTTATCATAAGAACGATCAACAGGTATTACTAAAACATCCTGTCCTTTTTGTTTTACACATAGAACTATACAATTGCAAAGAGTATTCGCGTCAGATGTGACGGAGTTGGTTCACCTGTCTTGTTCATCCAGGAAGAAAATAGAATGTCTCAATCAGCAATAATGGCTGATGGAACGCCCGAAGGAGTTAATTATGAACGGCTTGATACAATGGTATAACAGTGCTTCTCCTATTTGCTCATTGTTGTCAATCTCGCAACAAAGGGCGTGTCGACCGTTTCGAAACTGCTATCCCTCACTTATATATCGTAACAGGAAAAATACAGTCGTCGAGTGAATGTAAACCGAATCAGAGGAAACCTTTACAAATCTTTCAAATCCATTATATAAAATCTAATAAAAATCCGCTTATAGCTTTTTATGGAACTCTTTATTGGACCGGAGTTTGGAGTTTTTAAACCTGTGGAGCAGATCATGTAACAATAAAAGCAGCTTGTTTTAAACAAAATTCAGTTTTTTGTGATATCATAGCCTGAGTATTGGATGGTATTTTGTATTTTTCGTAACTGGTATAAATCGGTTGTCAATAAAGAGAAAGAGAGATTTTATCTCTTTATCTTTCAGTATTTACCGTATTCACAGGCTGCGGTCCCCTCTTCTGAAATAAGCATAAATATTAAAAAAACGTTAACGGAAGTCTGGCACCCCGTTGTTGGCTCCGTATTCTCGAGGATCCTCAGTCCATTCGGCGCACGTATGGTCACGACAGTTAGCCACGTAGTCCACTGTGCACGCCTCGGGACGAAAACCGTATGAATATTCAGTTTTTAAACCACCCGGCCTTATTTCCATCTTGGGCGTTTGATAACAAGTGGCCTCTCCGGACTCGTAAACAGTTTTGTAAAAATTCAAAATGGGGCTCTGTTGCCCAACGTGTCAACCCTTTAAATATCAACGGGATCTCAGAAGCTAATGCTGTTTAAAATTCTAATCAAATCTGTTACATATACGTGTCTGGAGTTTTAAATGTTTAATTGAACCAAATTAACTCATTCAATAACCATGTTCAATTGTGCGTATTTTCGGTCATCGACTTTGAAAATTTTCTTAACTAGACAAACAAAATTGTAGCTTTAACTCTTTATGCAGCCAATCGTGTAAGAACACACTGCTTGAGTTCCCAGGGAGAAATAGGAATAGGAAAGAAACTGTATATTGCTTCGTTCTCGGGCAGACAGGACAGGACCAAAGAAGCTAGAGATGAGATAGATTAAAGATAAATTAGCGAGAGCGTCCTAAGAATCAGAACTCTTCTGTAAAATTTTGAACTATCATACAAAAGCACCTTATTTCAAATGGATCGTGTTAAGAATACATACCTGGTGGAACAAGGTCCACGGCCAGAGACAGGCAAAAGCTTTAGTTAAATATCGCGGGGGCGTCGGTGCAGCAGCAGTTAAGGCGTTAACACCGGCATAAGGTCCCGGTTTTGAATCCAACAGCCCTGAATTCCCGGTATACTTACACATTTTTTTCGAAAACACCATCCCACGATAGTTCATATAACCTCCTTACAACATAGGACTTAAAATTATTCAGAAATCGAGAGATGCGGTCTGGTGTGATATAGGTTTCAGAAAAACATTTTCTTTATCGTGCCAACGTTTCGATCTTTATTGAGATCATCTTCAGGGCTCAAAGTGTTTGTCTCCTGTGTAATTGTGCCATTCTTGCGTGTCGTGTTGTGGTCACTACTCACCACACATCGGACTTAAATTTAAACGTACAACACACCTGCTGCATCCAGCCCGAACTCAGGATCATTTGCTGTCTCAATGGGAGATCAGCTGTGAAGAAAAGACTAAGGGTAAAAGTAAGGAAGCAAACGTGCTTCCCTGGGTGACGCCGGCTAAAATGTGATAAATAAAAGTAGAACACCTTGGTGTTTGCAAGTATCGGTTTAGGTAGGTGGGATTTAAGAATAAGGAAACCTTGAGCTATCAACAACACTTCATGCGTTCATCTTTATGAACCGACAATTTCTTACTCTCAGCCTACTTACAAATACAAATACAAATTCATTTTCCTAATGCCATCCTCCATTTTAAAAAAATCCCATAACATTGATGAAAATTAACAGCGGACCCAAGACGAAACTCTACAAAACACAAGAGGGAGAGAAAAAGAGAAAGACTTACTAAGACAATAAAAAGAGATAATGTGTGAGAAAGAAATAATAGGACAAGAAAAATGGATAATTTGAGAGGTAAAATGGAAGGAAATTCGGGTTTGTGTTTGTGCCTGTGTGTGTATGTGTGATGAAGAGAGAGAGTGAGATACGTTATAAAAGGATGAGAAAAGATAATGTGAGAGAAAGAAATGTTAGGACAAGATAATTTGAAATATATAAAATGGAAGGAAATTCATGTTTGTATGTATGCAATGGAGAAAGAGAGAGAGAAAGAGAGGGAGGGAGAGAGAGAGAGAGAGAGAGAGAGAGAGAGTGAGTGAGAGAGAGAGAGAGCATGAGAAAGTGAAAGGGAGATAGAGAAAGGGAGNAGAGAGAGAGAGAGAGAGAGAGAGAGAGAGAGAGAGAGAGAGAGAGAGAGAGAAGGCTATGAACATAAAAACAGGAGTGACAGTTACAGGAGAAACGAGTGGTGAAAGACAATTTTCGCTATAAATAAATCGGCAGCTACTTGCGATCTTTTCGTACAAAATAGTCCATTCTAGGTTTACTGTTTCACCTGTAATTGTCATGACTGATAGGAAGTGATTTCAAGGCTTCGACCGCACTCCTCTCACCGGACGTCGCTTCCTTTCTCCAGGTCTTTGCGGCCGCTTGGCTGAGATAAAGATCCTTTTTCAAAAACCGAAAGCAATCTGCGGCGTCGAAAATTCTACCCAATAAAACGCTTTCTCGGCCAAAACTGACCCGTGCGTTGTGCAATTGGTGAATTGTTAAATTAAGAAAAACGAGAAGATCGTTGAAATTTGCTTCTTACTCTTCCCTAGGTGGGTAGACGTAAAAGCCACTTATGAAGATAGCTTTGTCAAAAGTATCATCCTTATCCTTAATAAAATGCTTTCACCTTATGTTGCGCAACTTCATCGTTATACATTGTTCCTTTGTATCTTCTTGTCTGATAGTTGCATGAAGGAGGTAGATTTATCGGAGCGAGACAGATCTGTTTATAATTTACAAGTTGTCAATTTGCCACTTATAAATCTACTCGATATGAAATTTTCAACAATTAAAAAAAAATTCCATATTATTGGTAGTACATTCCATTATTACAAAATAACTTGACGAACAATGAAAATTAAAAAGAAAATAGATGAAACGGCCCGAAGCGATGATTCGGTTGGAAACAGTCTAGAAAGCGGACCTGAGAAAATTAGCATTGAATGGGGCCGTTCAGCAACAGGAATCAAAGAATAGGATGCTTTTATAAATTATATCAACTTAGAGAAAGTTCAAGGCGACGCGGCTTCGGCGGTTTTATTTTTGTTCTGTTTTTTTTTACCTCGTCGGCTCAATGGAATTTCACATTAATTCTTAACTTTAAAAAAGTCGCATTATGTCATACTCCGTATAATTTACATTTTTTTAAATTAACAGAAAAAGATTTCATCAAACTGCATAAAGGAAGAAAATCACAATGATTTATACATACCCTGACGCTTCATTTTGTGTAAAAATGTTGTGACCGTTCAATATTCGCTTGACCAACGAAAAATTCACTAAGTTCAGCCAATTCTGTTCGTGGGTTGGCAAAAAACTTACCAAATCACTTTTGGGCCGTAGGTTCTCATACAACTTAGCAAGTAACGTTCCTGTACGCCACAGGGTACTGATATCCCGTTAGTGTACCGTAGGTGTGACGTTCCTGTTCACCACCGTAATAATGGTGAGAATTGATTTTGGAAGGATAGAAATGTAAGCAGTATATCGTATAAAGGACAAGTCCAAGAATGCTCCCTTGTAGGACACCAGTTTGGGTATGATAGATAGAGGATATCGTTCTGCCCTGTCTTACTCTGAAATAATATTCAGACAGTTCAATTTTAGTATAAGGTAGTATGTACGTACTGGGCAGGATGCATAGGAAGCCCGGGTGCTAAATCCTGTCAAAGGATGACCAATATCATAAAATTATGGTTATTTGAACCTTTCATCAAATCATTAATAAACAATATAATATTGAAAATTTGGAAATTTTAGAGCCTTGTAAAATGGTTGTATATTATGATATAATAAACATTATTTATTGTTTTTACAATAGTATCACTCAGTAAGTAGGTTAGGTTTGCCAAAGCTTTCATTTCATCTAAGAAATATATTTTTAAAATATTTGTTTTCTTTAGTTTGCGATAATAGTCGCAGTGTCGGCGCAGTACGATAGTCCTGTACCGCCGCGACCTGTGGTTCCTGGAGCTGTACCAGCAGGAAGGACTACCACTTACAGGAGGCGGCAGCAATTCCAGCAACAGGATGACCTTCCACTTGTACCCCAGAGACGTTTGTCAGGACGTGGCGGGCAAAGGCGCCTTCCTCCTCCCCTCCTAGATCAGTCTTTGCAGAGGCCGAGGCCCACCCTTTACCAAGAGCCCCTTCCGGTCAGGCCGCCGCCTCCACCTGTCCAGATTGCCCCGAGACCCGTGATGGAAGAAGAAGTTGAAGAAGAAAACTTGCCTCTTTCACCCCCAGTCTTGCCCACGATCCAGGCACAGCCTACCGCCCTCCCTCCTCAGCCGTCTACTCCCGCTTTCAGGCCCGTACCGGAAGATTTCCCCCAGCCCAATAGACAGCAGGTATTTCAAAAACCGAAACCTCGAACATCTAAACGTCAAATAACCTTTTGATACATTTCAGTACCACAGACCGGCACCCCAGCCCGTCGAAGAAGAACAGGTTCAGCAGTACGTGAGACAGCCCAGGCCGCAACAGGAGAGCAGGAATCAGCAAGAAAGGCACAGGCCAGTCCAACACAACCAACAATTCAACAGGCAACAGCAAGTCTCAAGACCCGTACAGAAACAGGCCGTCCACTCAAAAGACGAACCCACAAGACAGAAAAAGCCAACCGCTCAGGTACGTGCATTTTTATTTAAGCAATTTGAACATTTTCATCATTTTTACATGTCATCGCTAAAGGTCGGTTGATTACATCTGTCTTAAGGTAAAAAGTTTCTATTGTTTGTAAATCGGGAAAAAAATTACTCTATTGTTTTCTATGACTGCAACCCTGCAACCCCATAATTTTCAGGGTCTTTTGTAAAACACTTACTTACCGTCTCATATACTTTGAACCTTACGTTGAAAAAATTAAAATTTTTAGATTTTTTTTTTTACTTTTGTTAGTGCTGTGCCTTCATTATAAGATTCAAAGTAGAAAACATCTTGTGATTCGGCAAAAAAAATCAGACGTGAGTTTCATTTGTTTTCTCTATTATATTTTTTCGATTCAATACTAGGACAAACTTGCTTAGAATCTGTCATGCCTACGACTCCTAGGATGAATAATAATCGATGAAAAGAGAAAGATGGAAGGAAGGAAGAGTTCAGGACTGCTCGAAGATACGTTCGTTCCAGGTTAGCCAAGATGAAAATAATCAAGATCCACAATAGGACGAATACGTGAATACGGTTTCTTCTAAAGCCACGATATAGATAGTAGTTTGCGTAAACGTTCCCGTAGCAAATCAAAGCTCCACCAAATCCCGTCGCTTCTGCTATATAGCTGGAAACATCGCTTGAAATGGTGCAGATGAAATCGGGGGTATACCTCTGTAGCAGTGCATTTTTGCAAGAATCTTCCTCTATCAGCGTTACATCGAATAACCTCAACGTCGTGACAAATGGTGCAAACCAGGAGCGTTCTGTACTATTGACGCCGCCCCAACCGATGACCTGGCACAACGTTTTATTCCTGGTCAGCTCGTCCCAAGTGCTTTTAAACACATCCGCCTCCCCTGAGATGAAAGGTGCAACGTTCACAGAGGCACTTCTGAGGAAAGGCTTGTCCACTCCGGCCAGCGCGATGTCGTGGAGAATGCCGTAATTGTTGTCCCAGTGAAAGTCGAAATAGGGTTTGAAGTAAATTAATCTGCGCACTTGGTAATTTTTGTTCTTCACATCAACGATGGACAACACACCAGCCACGACTGACAATTTACCCACGTGTTCTAATCCATGGACTAGGTCCTGTGCGCTGGTGATGAGTTTGTCCAACGTGACCAGACTTCCTAGAATCTTGAACTCCCCGACTATGCAGACCGAAAAAGGAAATTCGTTTTCATTCGCCCTTTGTCCTTTTTGAGCTGGACACTGCCGTTCATCAAAATCAATTTTAAGCAACGTTCTTAAATTTTACACAATAAAACCACATATGTTTAACTAAAGTTTTTCAGATGGTTTATTTTAATTTAAAATAACATATTTAAAAATCAAGATACTTTAATTGTACACAACTGATCTTTAAGCTTGTTGTTCTCCATAAGCTTGTTGCGTTTGAACTTTCCAGAACCCATCTTTATGGATGGCTGCAATAAAGATGAACAACAGTGATGTTCATACTTTTACACATATTTCAAAGTGCCTGGATTCTGTTGTCTTATGTAATAAACCCAAAATTTCTTACAAGTAACTGTGTTTTTTAGTTTAGAAATGGCTTTAGTTGGAATCTGATTCATTTAAGTATCAGGAGAGTAATACGATTATCCGAATTTTTTGTTCAGTTCGCGGTCTAAGTAACTATAGAGCTAGTTCTCTCTTATCTGAGCCTTACAACTTCTTCAAACTCAGGATACTTCTGAAAATTTATTTCTGCAAACTGGCCATTAAGCTGCAGTATCGTCTCAAATACTTACTCAAATACCTGAAGCAAATACTAGAAGGAGGAATTTCGGCTTTTAACTGTTTTGGACAGTTTCGATACTGATGTTTGTCATAAAAGGTCCTGTTGGAAAGATAGACTAGGCCGATATAGGCGGTCATCTGAAGTATATTTTGTTTCGGTAAGTAATTTGCCTAGATTTAACTATAATAGAACAATAATGTCTTAATTAAAATCAAATGTTTCAAAATTAAAAAATAAAATCAGATTTGCTTGTTTTGGTCTTTTTTCATCTGTTTTTATTGTCCAATCTGTCCATAATTCGATTCAATCCTGAGGTAAACGTGCTTAGTTTTTGTCATGCCTACGGCTTCTGGGAGAAGTTGTAAACGATGAAGGCAAAGAGATGGAAAGGAAAGAAGTGTTGAAGACTGTTTGAAGAGGATTTCTCACCGAGATTGAAATAATCAAGATAGCGCCATAACCGCAAGAGCATGTGGACGCGGTCCTTAGAGCTATGGAATAAATAGTAAATAGCGTAAACATTTCCGTTACAAATCATGACTCCGCTTGTTATCTTTAATGTTATTATTTGATGATATAAATCGACTGAAGAGGCGCAGATGAAATCAGGGGAGTACATTTCGTTCAGGCTCGTAATGCAATCGTCGTCCTCCTGAGGCGTGGCATTCAGCACCCACAACGTCACATCGTTTTCTGAATTGCCGTTAAAAGAATTGCCTTTCATGCCAGCCCATGTGACGACCTGGCACGTCGTTTTATTCTTGGCCAGTTTGTCCCAAGCTGTTTTGAACACGTCCGCCTCCCCTGAGATGAAAGGTGCAACGTTCACAGAGGCGCTTCTGAGGAAAGGCTTGTCCACTCCGGCCACCGCGATGTCGTGGAGAACGCCGTAAGGTCTTTCCCAGTGATAGTCGAAATAGGGTTTGTAGTAAATTACATTGCGCACTTGGTAATGTTCGTCCTTTTTATTCGAGATGATCACCACTCCGGCCACGGCCGTCAATTTCCCAGCCCTTCTCAATTCATTAACTATCCTATGTGCGCTGGTGAGGATTTTGTCCAAAGAGATCAGAATTCCTGCTACCTTGAAGCTACCGTTTATGGCGACAACATAAGGAAACTCTCCTTCTTTCGCCTTTCGTCCTCTGTAGTATTGGGCGCTGACGGATAAAACCAACAACAAAAACGATAAACGCTGCAAAATGGACATCCTTCCTTCAAACAAATGTAATGTAATGTCTTTCAATTTAAAACAATAAATTTATGTCAACTAAGATTTACCAGATGATTATTTTAAATGAAAGCCAACCTCTTAACAACAGCTAAATAAATTATATATTATGTTTGTAGTGGAAGTGCATCGTGGCACTTGAACCGTGAGCACGTAAGCATTCTTATGGAAGAAAGAATTAAGCATAAACCATGGTGTACTGGTCATCAATAACTGTTCTGTAGTACATTTTAGTTTGACCAGGATCACAAGACGCCATAATTTTTCGAAATTCTGCAAGCAAGCTGGCATTCTAGGATCTTTATTCAATAGTCGTTCTACTTTCAAATCCTTATCCTGCTCGCAAGATAATTCGTCGCTTATGATGCAGACCAAACTAACGAACCCCTGTTTTTTGCCAGCGCATCCCAGGCACTTTAGGACATATCTGTTGCCTCTTAAATGAAAGCTGCAACGCTCAAAGAGGCGACACTGACACTAATAAGTGATCATCAGTATGTACACCTATTCTTTCGTTCCTTTTGTTTGACCAGAAATCCTGGATGTCACAATTCATGACTTCCCAAGCAAACTGATCTTTCTTTGAAACTGTCAAGTGCTGTACGACTACTCTGTGCAGCTAGCAGAAGTGATTATATCTATGAATCTGTACCAAAATTTTATTTCGGACCGTAATGTTGATAGGTTTAAGAGTAGTTGGAGAAGAAGCAGATTTTTTAAATATCAACTGCATGCTTATATAACAAAGGCAGGTACAGAAGATCAGCCTACTTTACTTATTTTGCAGATAAAATACATTAATGAACATGTTCTTGGTTTGTTTAACGTGATTATTTTAACTGAATTTTTGATTAAAAAAGTTTATTTCTTTTCTTTTCCGGCCACCAAGTATGCTTCCTTCGTTTGTTTTGAGTTTTCTTCCTAGTAGATAGATCTTGGGTTGTTTCTGCATTTTTAGAATCATTATTGGAATTTTTCTATATATCACTGTTTTGTTTGGTGACCTTCCTACGGTTTTTAAATTAGTGTTTGTTTTTTATTTGACAGATTTTGAGGAAGTACAGAGAGGAGAATGAGGACGGCAGCATCACCTGGGGTTTCGAAAACGACGACGGCACATTCAAAGAGGAGACTATCGGAGTCGACTGTGTCACTTCGGGAAAATACGGCTATATCGATCCGGACGGTGTGAGGCGCGAGTACTCTTACAGCAGTGGCATCCCATGCGAAAAGAGGGATTCTGAAACCGAAGCGAGCAACAACGAGGGCTACATCGACTACACAAACAACATGTACGTCTTTCCCAACGGTGACAAGATCAACCTTGACAACATGGTCAGAAACAGAGCACGAAAGCCTGTTTACAGGAACTAGTTTTAATTTTTAATTCATTCCCCTTCTTTCTCCTACTTTTGTACAATATTTTAATTTATTTTCTAGAATGATGTAGCAACATCAACATGCCATACGCATTTTTTGTAATAAGCCCAATAGAATGCGAATGTTCTTATATATTTTTTGTTTGTGTTAATAAAACATATTTTATAATAAGCTTTTTATAATTTTTAAACTTAAACCGAAATCAAACCGTTTAACCAAATGAGACTGGTTAAAATGATTTGGAATGATAAAAGGCCGCAGGACCCTCTTGTCTAGGGAGTTTCAAATTACAAGTGGTTAGACAGGGGAACCCATTGTCACCCATTCTATTCTATTTGGCCCTCGAAAAGGCAATAAGATCGATCCAGATGAACCCTAGTGGAAAAATATATATTATGATGAGGAATTTGAAACGACAGCAGCAATTGTCTTCAGTATCAATTTGGATAAAACGAAGTATATGAAAACTGCCAAAACCCAAGGAAGTAGGGAGGAAGAAGTGCAGATAAACCAGCACTCGGACGCTGCAAAAGTTTTAAGTACCTGAGAGCACTGGTGATGGAGGACCAAGACATAAATGCCGAGATTAAAGCCCGAACAGCAGCAGGTAGTAATTAATCCTCATCCGAAAACTAATTTCCTTCTGTATGAACCCTTATCAACATGGTATTTCAGAGGTATATGCAGCGGTTATCACCAAATCTGTTGGGGCAACTGCATGACATCAAAGCAAATTCAAAATACAATATTATTAAGGATTATTAGGACAAAAAAATTGTTACATAAAGAAATATTTCGAAGAGGAAAAGTCATTGTCTACAAAACAATTATTAGGCTGTGAAAATGGAATTCGGAAAATTCACGAAAATTAAGAGCTGAGTTGGCTAAGATATAGTAGCCCATATAAAAAAAGCTAAACCATGTTCAAAGGATGCGAGAAATTGGTGGTGGGATGGCAAGGCGAGGTACGTCTGAAAAGACGATCGAGGCTGAGGACGACGTGGAGGAGGAAGTTGGAATGTTTGAGTAAGATGATGGAAAAGGAAAACAGAAGAGAGTGGCTTTGAATCTTTAGGTGGCTCACGCCCTACTGGAGTTGTAGCGTTAATTCTAAATATGTAAAGCCAAATGAAACAGATCAATTTTATTGCACCTGAAAATTTTGAAATGGATGAGAGATAAAACTAGCAATGTTATTTTTTTAAGATAAAGTCCTAGCGGTTTGTAATTATTTTATATATTGATCTGTAATTCCACACTTCATCATACACTAACCGCACATTATCACAATTAGAATAGCCTTTAACCAAAATAAATTTCAGATATTGTGCAACCATTAGATGTCCATAGTTGGTTTCAAGTAAATGATTTATTTATAAAAAGCACTAGTTAAAAATGTAAACCCATCCTATCAAAATCTCGTATCGGGTCTTGTATTTCTACTTGTCATGTTTTTCAAGAACAGATAACAATAGATGATAATTACTGGTTACCCAAACTCTAGAAGTGTCCTTTCTAATAGAATATACCTTTTTAGACATTACACTAACCCGATCTTCAGGCCTCGAGAGTGAAAAAAGAAAGTCATTTCAACTAAGTAATCATTTGCATAAGGAAATGACTGTCTAAAAACAAATATCAATGGCACCAATATTTAAAAAAGTCGCCAACTATTTTCTAAATTAATTAGTTATTTGGGTACATTAGTATTACTGAAAAATAAAAAGGAGTAATTAGAAAATATGTATGTTTTGGAAGTAAAGTTTTTCAAACAAAAAATCTTGTGTCTAACGGCGTCGCATAGTATTAAACACCAAAATCTATTTAGATGACAGGTGCAACGTCCATAGCTACCAAAAGAGCTAATAGTGCGAAATGAATAGACATCACCTATTCTGCGGTACCTTTTAATTTACCCAGAAGTCCTGGATGCCGAAATTTTTCTAAAGCTTTCCTAGCAAACTGATCCTTTTACGAAAATGTCAAAGGTGGTATCGACCTCTCTCTGTAGTCGTTACTGGTAGAAGTGATTGGACCTGAAGGCATATCCTTGATTAAACGGTTAAAACAAATACCAACTACAGTGCCTTCATTAAACTTGCCGTTTCAAAATTTAAAAAAAGAAAATCAAACACGTATTTTTATTTGTCCAGTCAATTTATTTCGATTTGATACTAGGAAAAAGGTTTTGTCATGCCTACGACTTCTGGCGTAAATAATAAGCGGTGAAAATAAAGAGCTGGAAGGAAAGGAAGTGTCGAGAACTGCTCGAAGTTATATTCATTCGAAGTTCGCCAAGATTAAAATAATCGAGGTAACGCCAAATCAGGGTGAATATGTGAGTACGGTCGGTGTCGTTGAGTCTAGTTAGATAGAAGATTGCGTAAACGTTGCCTTTACAAACCAAAACTCCACCAAATCCCGTCGCTTCTGCTATATAGCTGAAAATATCGCTTGAAATGGTGCAGATGAAATCGGGGGTATACCTCTGTCGCAGTGTATTTTTGCAAGAATCTTCCTCTACCAGTGTTACATCGAATAACCTCAACGTCGTGATTAAATTTGCATACCAGGAGCGTTCTGTACCATTGACGCCGCCCCAACCGATGACCTGGCACAACGTTTTATTCCTGGTCAGCTCGTCCCAAGTGCTTTTAAACACATCCGCCTCCCCTGAGATGAAAGGTGCAACGTTCACAGAGGCACTTCTGAGGAAAGGCTTGTCCACTCCGGCCAGCGCGATGTCGTGGAGAATGCCGTAATTGTTGTCCCAGTGAAAGTCGAAATAGGGTTTGAAGTAAATTAATCTGCGCACTTGGTAATTTTTGTTCTTCACATCAACGATGGACAACACACCAGCCACGACTGACAATTTTCCCACGTGTTCTAATCCATGGACTAGGTCCTGTGCGCTGGCGATGAGTTTGTCCAACGTGACCAGACTTCCTAGAATCCTGTACTCCCCGACTATGCAAACGGCAAAAGGAAATTCGTTTTCTTTCGCCCTTCGTCCACTTTTGAGCTGGGCGGTGACGGTCAATGCTAACAGAAAAAAAGATAAAATCTGCAAAGTGCCCATTTCTTCATCCTTAAACTTACATCAAAGTAACGTCGTTCAATTTTTCACAATAAAACTACATATGTTCACCTAAAAAGTAACAAGATTTTTTGTTTTTTCATCAGCTTGATCTTTTAGTTACATGTATCGCTCGCAGACTCATTACACTCTACTCTTTATCAAATTTTCTACTCTTTTTATCTATTGTAGTGATCACCTCGTTGGAGCTCAAGATAAAACAGTTTGTGACTGACAGACAACGCACACACCAAACCGCTGTATCTAAAGGACTGAAATTTCGACAGTGCATTCCTATAATCTAAATATTGTTACAGTCCTAGTATTGGGACTTAGTCGGTCTTCGAAGAAATTTGAGATCGCCTATGTAAAAGCTTACATATGTCAATCTGTAGACATATTTCAGGTTGTTTTGCCCTGATGATGTCCTTAAAATATATCGAAAGCTTGGTATTGTAACTAAATTCTCTTTGATCCAGAGTGTTCATTCCTATAATGACATGGCCGCTAAGAATGGATTTTTTGATCGAATTCCATCCCTCAGGGGATCATAAGGACAACTTTTTACTTTGTATGGACCGAAGTGAACTGAACAAGAGAAGTATTTGACAAATGATGCATTATATTAGAAAGCCACATTAGCACGGAATCGCATTAGAAAGGTACATTAAAACAGAATTCCACTTGGACGAAGTCTCGGGTATATGCCTAGTCCTTGTATAAACTACCGCGTTCTTTACATAATACTTAATATAGTTCAGCAGCCTTCGGCGTTCTTTGCACGTAAGTTGGCACTATAATGATTTTATCTTCTATACAGACCGTGATTTGATCGTAGCCAAGCATCTTACCCATGTCAATTCCCTTAATCGATATTTGAAAACCAGGTCTTAAATCGTAATTCATGGATACCTATTTTTATAAAACAACACTTTTCCAGTTTCACTGTAATCATTGTGCCAAATTTTAATCTTCTTCTTATGTACAAAGGTCAAATAACTTGCTATGTCATTTTATGTTGGACAACGTTGGTTATCAGGATAGCGAATCCGCACGTTCATTACCTGCATTACAGAATTTGCTGGAATCCAAAATAAAATTGTTATATACAAACTAGGTATTGTACATTATGTAATGTACTACAATACAATTTTCTCGTTTGACATTGTAAGATCCTGACATCATAAAGAATCTTAAATGAGCAGGATGAGCCCCTGCTTCAAGCTCATTTGCTGCAACGTGGAAGGGGAGACCTTTGTTGAAACAGTGGTAGCTTCAGGTGTCATCACACAACTAAAATCAGACATAACTGTAACAAACACTTTACAAAACAATAATTTGACTTATTTGTACATACCGAGAACTGTGTGGCATCACGAAGTCATCCAATATTCAACCAAGCTTCCCAATAACAAGCCCTCAGGCAAAATATCCAAGCTCCCTGCAACGTCTCTAACCTTACCATCATATTAACTCAATATTCCGCCATCGGCCCTCTCACACTACACACTCACGATAACAAATACATTCACTCTCAACACGATAAATTGTTCATTTTTACCAAGTGATTAAAGAAGAGTTATGCACTCCAAATGTATAATTTTTTAAAAATGTTATCCTGCTATTTGAGAGCAACCTTGCAGTCCCATTTTTAAAATTTTTCCAAGTTCAACTGCTTGAACCTCAAATTCGAAGATTTTTTTAGGGAAAAATTTGGTTTTCTTACCCCCTGCTCCTTGTTTTATATTGGATTTTGGAGATTTATGAAGCTCCTCTTCTTAATTTTAGTATTCCAAAAATCTCTGGTTTCTATTTTGAAGTATTATACGACGTGGAATGAAGTCAAATAGTCCGTTTTTTTATGTCTTTCCACGATTTGAACTGTGGAAAGACATCTAAAAACAAAAAAGTACTATCTGGTTTCTACGTTTTTTTGTTTTATTTATTTATTTAAATTCTTCACATTTCATTTTGTCCTATAATCCTTAAAATTGTATTTTGAATTTGCTTTGATGTCATGCAGTTGCCGTCCCAACTGATTGAAAAGATGATAACCGTTGCATAACCTCCCTCTAAAATACCATGTTGATAAGGGTTCATACAGAAGGAAATTAGATTTTAGATGGTAGTTTCTTCTCAAACTATTCAATCATGTCGGATGTCCAAATTCGTCAGGTAGTTTATTTTTTAATTGCTCGTGAATTTGTACTTTTTTTGAAAAATTGTTTATTCTTTTAGATGAGAGATTTCTTAGACATATATAACAAAATATCAGAGAAATGTTTCAACCATTGCGTCTACACTATGGGCTACAGGGAGCTAACTGAAAAAGAAGTAAGAACATTTACAGAAAAAAAATTTGTAAGAGCATTGCAACTTGTTTTATTTTACAGAGCAGGTGTGTGGATTTATGTGCGACTAAATTTCTGTATGGAGGTCAGTCTATAATGAAGACGTATGTTGAGATTCAACCGCAGATTACCGAACGTAGGATTCAGGAGATGAATAAGATGATGGAAGATGCAGCAATGAAAAGTTAACAATGTCAGTCAGTATAGTCTGCTTAGTCGGCCTGCCAGGTGCAGGGAAGACCAAGCTCGCTTACAGTCTATACTCATTTCCAGACGCCCGTGTCACTGTCTTTGAGTATGATAGGGCTCTGAATTTCAAAGATTTCAAAGACGGAAGCTGGAAGGTGAAGCGCAAACGCTTTCTGGAGAGTGTGAGAAATGAGGTCAGAGCGGTTGACGAGCGTGTTTTGGTCATATTGGACGATAATTTTTTTTATAGAAGCATGCGCCACGAGTGTTTCCTGCTTGCCAGGGACCTGTCAGCATCGTTTTCTCAAATCCACTTGAACACTAGTGTAGTGCAGTGCCTTGAAAACAATTTAAAGCGGTGTTTTCCAGTTCCTACGGAAGTCGTGCTCAACATGAACTATATTTTTGAAAGGCCAGCGCCTGAAACTTACCCTTGGGAGTGTCATACATTAGAAACAGGCTTTCCTCCTAATTTTGAACAGATTGTGAATTTTATCAAATGCTGCTGGGACGACAAAGTTGAACCGATGGCAAAAACCATCAGCCAGCCCCAGCCACAAAATAAAATTCACTATGCTGACTTAGCTCTTAGAAAAATTGTCAGCAAGGTGCTTAAAAATTTAAAAAACCCTGTTCAAGGGAAGGAACTGGCTCTTAAAAAATCAGAGTTAATCAGGAAAATCAAAACTGGAGAAATTTGCCTCCCAGAAGCCAACAATGAAAACATAGTAGAAACTTATTTCTGTTTTTTTGAAAATTGTTTAAATACTTAGTTTGTACATCAAATGGTGAATAATTATGTTACATTAGATAATAAAATATTGTTGGACAAACGGTTCTCTTTTTCCTTCCCACAAAAGCTAGAAACTATTTTTTTTTTTTTTTTTTAATTGGTTTGAAAACACAAACTTAAAACAAATTCTATTAAATGATCATTCTGTTAAGATATACTTTTATTTACAATATTATGAGTAAATACAAAAGTAATGATTAAAAAAAGTATAAAAAAGAAAAAAATTACAATAGCCGAGGCCGTCTGTCAAGATTTCACATTCATTTATGAAAAGAAAAATTGAATACATCACGAAAATAATTATAATGACCAAACATTTAGCTTTAACTAGTATAAAAATAGAAAGTAAAATTCTTCTGCTAAAAATACAAACTAAAACAAAAGAAAATACATTACTTGATTTGTAATTAACATTTTCAACTAAAAAATCCCTGTAAAGTGAAGCTTCCTTTACGTAATTTATTAAATTTAGCCAATGGGTTTTCATTTAAAAGATTAACTACGGCTTTAAAAAAAAAATTCCTGTTGCTCTTAATTTTGGACAATGACACAAAAAGTCCTCATTTTCTTTCCTATTACATAAGAAGCAGAGGTGAATAAGGTAAGGTTTATTTTATTAAAACATAGGTCAAATTAAAATTGGTCTGAAAATAAACTTAAAACAAACAAAATGTATTAAATTATTTTGTAAAAATATAGGTCAAATTAAAATCTTTGTTCTGAGTTTTAATTCAAAGTAAATTCAAACTCAGAATTAACTTGTCTGTATTTTTTTTTTTTTAAATTATTATTAACTTAGACCTATTATTGTTGTTACATGGCTTTTAACACGTTCAATGCTGGCTGGAATCTCAATTTCACACTCCCAGGTGCAAATTTGATGCAAGACTACATTTAAGCTGTTATTTTTAATTTATATATTTGAGGGCTTATTAGTGCGTATTATATGGCATATTTAAGAATTTTTATTATTTTTTATTATTATATTTATTTATCATTCTAAAAAATCTATGCTCTAGTAATGACAAATTACAAGTTTATTAACCTGCACACTACGCACAGAAATCACTCTCAAGTTTCAATGTGAACAAACATCAGATTTTCAGGAGAAACGTTGAAAAAAAAGAAACAATTTAGGAACTATAAGTAAAAACATTTTATTTACATTTTAGACTATCAATTAATTAGCAAAATTGCGATTATTTTTCCATTGGTGTTAAGTGGGCAGGTTTGGGTTCAATTGCGACCTAAAACAAATTTAAATAATGCAACACACATCAGAATGCAGGCATAAATAAGCTACAGCTCAATTTTAAAACCACCTTTGACACTTTCATCGCAACTCCTTCAGGCAAGTTCCTCTGGACGTATTCGAGGTATGTGTCGCAGGTCGAGCCGGTCATCTTGTGGAGCTGGAGGAAAGTGAAATACGTCCTTACTTCGTACTGCACACGGCATTTCTTGTTGACGTGAATCGATCTGAGAAGCGTCAGCCTTTCATGGTTCGCCTTTCTCGGCGTCCACCTATACAGATTTTGAAACATTTCAAATACAAGAAAAAGCGTAATTTTACACCGAACTTACTGTTTTCCAAGTTCTATGCCCAAATGGGTGGCAGATTCGGTCAGAAACTTCGAATAACTTTTGAGCACTGCGGGGTCCAATCCCCTCATCTCGAGCTCGACTGTCTTGTACAAAGCATCAGGTTCTTCATTCTGCATATATCATTATTTATATTAAATCATAAAAAATACCAGTACAGTTTATATTTTCACCTGTGTCTGAACTTCAGTCGAGAAGGCTCTTGAGCCTAAAGTAACATTTTTTATTAGATGATCAAATTTGCCCAAGCTCTTGGCAAACTGTAAATATAAGAAAATAAATAAATTTTCAACAAAGATCGGCTAAACAGCGTACTTACTTTCAACAAAGTTGTCATGTTTTAATTGTTATAACTCGGGCATAGGGAGGTTTCTTAATTGTTACCTCCTACCAAGCTCGTCCCTTATATACTTTACCTACCCTGTAAGTCATAAAGCAAATTTCTTTTTCAAAAAATAACTAGAATTTAGATACTAGTTCTTTTTTTAACTCAAACGATTAATGGAGCTGCAAATGCGATATATCTAATGTAAAATAAGAATTACAAAAAAATTAATATCTTAGATTTGGCTCATTTAAAGATTTTTACGATGTATGTAAATAAAATGATTTATACATTTTTTCTTTTAATTGTGTATATTTTATTTACGTGTGCCTTACAATTGGTTTGGAATGGAATTTTTTGGAAGGAAGTAGTATTAAAGGGTCAAGGGAAAAGTTGGAACACCACAGACTGTCTTGGTACTTGGTAGGTAAACCACTTTGAAACCTCCTCCGTTACACCATGTGCGAGGATGTCCGAAGACTAGACATTCGTGCCGTGTTGTGATGTCCGTTTTCCACGACGAAATAGAAATCGAAGATTTCGAATACGACGAAGAGGAAGAAATCTACTATTATCCTTGTCCATGCGGTGATAGGTTCCAGATAACCAAGGTACACTGAAGGCGAATTGATATACCACTAGACACCATTTACAACGGTGGTACTCACTTTCAGGATGAACTGCTCGCCGGAGAAGAAGTCGCAACGTGTCCGAGCTGCTCCCTGATCATAAAAGTCATATACGATATCGTAAGTCAACTTTTTTTTTAAATCCTAAACATAAATATTTACTAATTCATATATGTATATAATAGTCATAATTGACCGTATTCATTTTAATTTAATTAATTATACTGTTTACCTAAGGTTTTGGTTGAGGTGAAAAAAGCTAGTGTCACGATACAAACCTACGACCTTCGGCTCAATATGCCACTGCTCTAACCAGCTATGGGTCGATAAAGCAGAACAAGTAACAAAAAGAAAAGAACTCACAAAAATGCAGAGACTTCCGTGCATTCTGTATAACGAACAACGGGAGCAATGAGAACATGTCTCACAGTTGGTACGGTAAAGATACTGGTATTAATCCCCCAACACCACATGATAATGAAGATAGCACAGAAAACTATTATTAGTATCAGTAAAGAGAAACCTCCAGTAGGAATAAAACTAAAATGAAGAGATAGCGACAAAATAATAATCGATCGTCTGATACTTATGGCTCTGAGAGACAACATGAACAGTATGTTTGAAATTTAATCAAAATTTCCAAATAAACCTAGGTACCAAAAAAGAATGGGTACGAGAGGAAAACACCTCCTAAGAACAGCCCCATCTTTTGGTACGCAGATGGATCTAGAACAAAAGAAGGTACATATTCGGTCCTGGAGCCAAATACTCTGAACCCATGTTAAAATACACCATATCTTCTAAGCAATTGTCATTGAACTCAATTCAACTCGACTTAAGGGAATAAAAGCAATAACATAGTTATCATGTCAGATAGCCAAGCAGCCATCAAAGCACTAAGCTCAAAGATGGTGTTGAACTGAAAAACCAAATTAGACATATTAGGTACGCAGAACAAAGTCAGCTGCTAGGTCCCAGGACACATGGGTGTAGAAGGCAACGAGAAAGTGGACACCTTTGTAAGGAAAGGGGCTGCTATACCGCTGATAGGACCTGAGCCCTGTATCTCAGACAGAAGGATAAAAAGAAAATGATGGAACAATGGAATTCACTCATTGGACACAAAGAATCCAAGAACCTCTTAACAAATTTCAGAAGGAAACAAGTGACAGAATGTATCAAAAGAAGAAGGAAAAAACTGTGAATCCTAACAGCAAACTAAATGGACATTTAAAGATTGGTAATCCAAGATGGCATATGCAGATTCTGCAAAGAGGAGACACCAACACACCTACTAACAAATTGTGGTGCTTGCCCGCAGAAGGAAGTGTTTTGGGATGTATAATTTAACCGTTGAAGAAATTCAACCACTGAAACCAGGCCTACTAGTCAAGTTCCTAGATGAAGTAGGACTCACCGGTGTGCTAAAGGCACAGAATGGGGAATACAATAGCTCTTAAAGGGCGCAGTATATTACACCCTGACTAATAAATCTGTCACGAACTGTTCTCGATTCAACAAGACGGGCCCAACTCTGAATCCTTTTTATGAGAAACAGAGCCCCAGAGGTTTTGATCGAACCTGAATACAGCTGATCAGGTGCCTTTTTAAAATAAAATTTAATTAAAGTTTAAAAACAATTTATTAAACACACAAGAAAATAATAATTAAAACCAATACATTTCCTTTTAAATTTTAAACAAACAATTGAAAATTTTTATAAATTTAAATAAACAGTAATTTCCTACAAAGCGTCTGCCAGACCATTTAGAACAAGGGTGGATATGTACTCACTATTTCCAGTCAATTCGCAGTGGACCGAAGCGCTCTATTTTAGGGAGTACTTTTGAGGATCGCACACTTCTCTTGTCTCTCATCTACACGGAATCTTGTTCACCTTTCCGACTCGACTGTCTCTTCCCTATTCTCTTTTATTTTTTTACTCTAGGCCTAATCATGAAATCTAAATCATAACATTGTAACTTTGAAATCAATTGAAATGTGACACATCTACATCTACCACTTGAGCTACCATGACTTAGATCCACTCAGACACCAACTCCTCATCTCAGCCTACAACCTTTCAAATTTTAACTCTTTTTGCCATTTTTCAAATGTGTAATCAGGATTCTATTCTCAGTGACTTAAGAAGTGGCCACAGGGATCTGTTAGTGAAGTGATTACTTCTTTACTTATTACATTAATACATGTATGTTTAGTGGTCATAAATGGCTGTATTACTTATTTAAATTGATTATTCTTTTTATCTAAGGTCTTAATTCAGATGAAAAAGTTAGTGTCACAAGCAGGATTCGAACCCACAACCTTTAGGGCATAATCAATTAGACGTATTGTTGGTAAGGGGTAACATTGTGTTCACAGAGAACCGTTGACGTTTTTCTAAATCTGCATATTCTCTATATTCCCAAATTTGCATAACATGCCAAGTTCTATTAAAGCCTAATTTGGCTAGATTTATTTGTACCATCAAATTTATCATGAAATTTAAATGTCAATGAGACCCCCAAATATTTATGTTTCAACTATTTCTAAAATTTTTAAATTTCCATCTTTGGTTTGGTCGTAAATTACATTTATTGATTTTAAATATTATAATTTTTGATTTAGCAGTATTCATTTTAAGTTTCTAATAGTCACAATACATTTCTAAATCTTCGATCATTTTTTTAACATCAAATAATAATACCACATCATCAGCATACATAATAGTTTAATGTAGAAAGGTTCTATGGTATCTAACATATCGTATTGCTTGCACATTGCTCCATGGGTACGAGAGTGTTGCACCGAATGTTTATTCAAGGTGATTAAAGATCGCTTCAAGTTGCATCACGATCACATTGTTCCACTGGGCACCGCACCTAAAGGTGCGTTTACATCTACTTTTCTCTGGAAATATATGTCGAGCGCCAGATGGAAAATCAGTTTGATTGTTTACATACTGATAGAAATTTATATCGTGGATATGTATTCAACAGTTCCCAAAATTGGGTGTCCTCTGATTACATTCTGTCATTGTACTGTGGCTGCTGTTGACCTATTGTTCTCTAAATCCTTTGGTTTACTGGTCTTTACTTTTATTTCTAAAATAGCAGTTTGGATTTTTTTTCCTTCAATACAAAACAGAAATTAGTAGTCCCCAGTGATGCAAGAATTATATTAAGAAATGTAAAAAAAAAAATGCTTGACTGAATTGGATAGGATTTTGGATTTATATAAATTAAGGATGGTTTGTAGGGTGATTTATATAAATTAGAAACACAAATCTGCACATGTATGTACATATATATTCACAGGTGCAGAGTTGTTTATACAACTTTTCGTAATTCGCTGTAATTTCAGCTTTTGTAATTTACATTTGCCACATTACATTGTCAAGGACTGTAAGATTCACAAAACAAACCTTTGAAATTATTAAATTCACTAATTTCGTGGTCCGCTTGACCAATTATGTTACCAAAAATGGCAAAAAAAAGGGAAAACTCAAAAGGTAGGGTTGAGATAGGAAGTTGGTGTCCGAGTGGATTGAGGTCACGATAGCTTAAGTGGTAGAGCAGTGGCGTATCAAGCCGAAGATCGTGGGTTCGAATCCCACTCGTGCCATTGACTTTTTTCATCTCAATTAAAAACATTAATTCTTTGAAATTATTTTTGATTTAGTGATAACTAATATCAAATAAAGTAATAATTGCTTATACAGGGTATTTTTGTTTGCTAGGAGAAATTTACAGAGGAGCAAGAATCTGTTAATATTAAAAAAGAGCCTGAGAGGTTGAAGTGTACAAGTTAAGGTCTATGAAATGGCAGGAAGGGGAAGAGGAAGAGCTGCACTTTCTTTTAACGTCGAGTCGCTCGGTATCTCGCCAGGAGAGCAACTGCCCGGCCCTGTTCTTCAACCGCCGCCGACATACCCACCCCTTGAGTTTCACCCGACTCCGCTTTTACCTTCATTGGCGCACATGCAGCGTTTGAAATATAAAAATGACTATTTGTCTTTTTACTCAAGATTGAAGGTTGAATGCGGTGAGAAGGAGGTAGGTGCAGCTTCAAAGCGTAAATACACAGGTGTGTCTGCGAAGAATCAGAAGTCGATTCAGTTGGATTACCAATGGGAGAGATTTCCAATGGAACTCAGACCTGCACAGTATAAGAAACGCATGATCCAAGCTGCTACATCCGCCAAGCAAACGAACATAGAAGAAATGTAAGTATTGTTAAACTAAACTCTTTTATATTTTAAACAATTTTTGTTTTTACAGATTGGCTCAACTAGAAAAGGCAGAAGGTGTAGTTAAAATCGAGAAGCCAGAACAAGAGGAAAACGAAGAGAATTTACAAGAAGACGAAGAATTAGAAGACTCAGACAATGAGATGGACGGTGGAACGGATTACAATCAAAACTATTTTGATAATGGTGAAGGCTACCTAGACGAAGATGACGATGTTGATGATGGGCCTGTTTACTAGAGTTAAAGAAGATGTTTTATTTATAATTAAATAATAAATTATTATTTTTATCAATAATTCTTTTTTTTATTCCTCAGCATAATTTTTTATCAAACTTGGTTAGCTTTCAAGTAATAAATTCTCGGGAAACCACCATGTTAATTGAGCGCCACTCTATTTTATCTGGGGAAAATAGTGAACCTCTTCGGAGAAGTAGAGGCAAAATAAAAATACTATAAAATAAAAATAAATTAATTAAAAAAATGCACTTGAATGCCAAGAACTCAGATTATAAGTGACTGTTCACTTTTTATCCTTACTGACCCCAACCCCTCCACACCAGGTCCGTCGTCACGAGACTGCTCTAGTTACTGCATTTATACTTTAATTGTAAAGCCTTTTAGCGATCTCAAAGTGGGATGTGTGTATGTGGGCTACACCCACATCCCACCAACAATGAGAGGCTCAACATTGCCCAGAAAGTGCTCTCAGGCCCACAAACCACCCCTGGAAGCAGAGAAGGACCTCACCAGAGAACCTTGTCTCATCCGTTCTAGCTCCTATTCAGATGTAGATCGATGTTCTGGAATGGGAAATGACAGTTTTACACAGCAAAAAAAAATTGTTTGCCTCCTCTCTCATCTCTCACATGCCTTGCTTAATCCTGTCCACATGGTCCTCTCCACCTTAGCTCTCATCAAGGCATCCGACCCCACTGGATGAGTTCCATCAATGTCGCTAGGTAGAAGGTCGGCAACAGCCCCGGCATATTATAAGATTGCTTTTGAAAACAAAAACTTTTTTTCCCAACCCCTAATGTTAAAATTACTATTTTTCTAATTTTGGGGAAGAATGATCCCATAAATTCAAGGAGATGAACAATCACTTTCACTCCATGCCTTCACGAAGCTACAAATAAAGCTAATAATATAGACTTGTTGCAAAGTTAATTGTATGACTTTTTTTCAGGAAAAATATTTTAATCAAATAATGTATATAAATTATTAGGATCTAAATAGTGATTAATATGCAATAAAAACACTTTTTTTCAGTAGGAAGTTTGCTTACATTGAAAGATGTGTAGAATATATTTATTCTGAAGATGAAGTTCTCTACTTGAAACTTTTTCTATTTTAGTTAATTAAGGGTTTTAATTGAGATAAAAAAAAGTCAGCGTCACGAGCGGGTTTCAGCTAGATACGCCACTGCTCTACCACTTGATCCATCGTGACTTTGATCCACCTGGACCCCAACTTCCCATCTCAACCCCACCTTTTGATGAATTTTCCCTCCTTTTCGCCATTTTTCAAATGTTATGTAATCTATTTGACTCGATATTTGATTGAATGGTATTAATTGGTCAAACGGACAACGAAAACTAGTGAATTTTTCTGTTTTGTTAGAGAAGAAAGCTGTAAAAAATTACAAGAATGAAGAATTCTTTGAAAAGTTTAATAATTTTTACAGACTATTACAAATTTTTGTTGCACAATGGTAGTAATTATCACAGACAGTTAATTGCTTTTGAACACATTAGCTCCAAGTTTCGCTCTGGAATCTTTTACTCATCTCCATCTCAGAGATATATTTTTCGATCTCTTGCTTACTGAGCCCACTCTCCTTTTTAAGACACCTGAGAGAGAATAAAATAATTAATTTGTTTTATATTGTTAAATTATTATATTTCTTACTTTATTAAAGAAGCTCGCACAGCTTGAGGCATGTTGTTGGCACTTCCTGCGACAAAAAAGTAGCCATTGTTTTTATAAATAGCATTGTATATAACATTAGAATTTCTTTCTAATAAATGTTGGACATAACTGTAAAAAAAAATGTTTAGTTAAAACTTTTTTTTTTTAATAAGAAATGATAATACATTTTATGTGGCTGATCTCTTGAAAATGCCGTAAAAAGGGTTATCTCAGGCCGAGAGAGATCATTTTCAAAGTGAAAATCTGCTTTCATGTTTCGGCATCCAAAGAACAAAATCAGCTCGCGTTGGTTTTTCTGCAAGTTCTTCAAGAGAGCCAGATCCGTGAGGATGAAGCTTCGGAATGGAGCGATTCCCGTACCTGGGCCGACCATTACGACTGGAGTGTCACTATCGACTGGAAATGCCAACGAACCTTTACGAATCGCAATTTCCATTTGATAACCTTTGTACAGCGATGAGAGCCAGGTTGAGCACAGTCCGACACGTGGGGCGACTAATTTTGTTTTATATCGAACCACCGCTACCAAAAGCTGAAGATCGTTGTCAGCCTATAAAAATATTCCTTGAATTTGTTTGCTTATAATCTCGGCAATATTTGTGATTTTACTGTCATCGGTGATTATCACCAACCACTTACAATTGGGGACGAGGCTATTGAAAAATGTCTTGGACGAATCGGCTGAAGCATTTCAAACAAATGTTTTAAACTTATGTCCTTCATGACATGTGGGAAATCACGTAAAACCTAAAATTAAAAAAACAATTGAAACTAAATAATTAATTTTTTCAATTAATTATTCTTTTTATGTAAGGTCTTGGTTGGGTTGGGAAAGTTAGTATTAAAAAAAGCGCCACTGCTCGCGATAGCTCAAGAGTTAGAGCAGCAGTGTATTGAGCCGAAGGTCGTGGGTTCGAATCCCACTCATGACGCTAACTTTTTCAACTCAATTAAGACCTTAGATAAAAAGAATTATTAATTGAAAGAATTAATTTGGTCAATTAGACCAGTAAACATAAACATTTAAATATTTTTTTAAGAATAAAATACCTCTAGTACAGTTCTTCTGGGTCGGTAGCAATAGTTGAAAAGTTCCTCTTGCCCTTCAGTCGAACTAAGCTCCAAAAGCTTATCCCTTTCTAATTCATTGTCTGTTACTTGGGCCATCACTTGGAACATATACCTCCTTGGACTGCACTTTAAACAAATTTAAAAAACAAACTATTTTAAACAAAATGTATAAAATATTTTAAAAAACCTACGTTCAAATCCCAGAACTTTTTTGTACATTCATAAAGTGTGAACGGATGTTGTAAGGCTTCAGGAACCGGCATTTCTGAGTAGACATTTTCAAGTTTGATGACTGTATCACCAAAGAGTTTTTCTTCTCTGAAATTTCAATATTTATATATATACATATTTTTAATTCGTATTTGTGACAAAGCTAGACCTATTCGGGCTAGATAAAAGTGATAGGAATTTTTCAACGTTTTCCACCGAGTTTTCAGGCATGACAATAGCCACATCTCCAGGATAGTATTCCAAATTGGGCTCTAAAGATTTGAATTTGATCAGCCGCACATCCTAAACACAAACATTTCTCTAAAATATAAATTATTAATGACTGAAAAGTAAACTCACTTGGAAGTGCTCTTTCGGAGTAGTACGTTCGTTTGAAATAAGTTGGACCTGGTATTTTTTACCACCAGAGCCGAAATTGATTTTAATAGGGTTGCTTTCCATTTCTTGACATATTTCTGCATTCCACCTGCATCAAATTTAAAAACAAAATTTACTTTCGTGTATTTTCAATAATACTTAACACTAAATAATAATAAATATGCATTTTTATATTAGATAAATTGTCCAACGAATACTTTTTCATTCTTTTCAAACTGTGATCTGTTTGTTTACTTCTGTGTAAAATGGGGCTTTTTAAGACAAAATTTGGTCACAATGCCTATATACCAAGGTATGTGAATACTACAGTCTACTTTATATGGTCTGCATTTTATTTACACCTGTGGTCAATCTCACCCAATACGATATTGATGGTTAAGTATTGTGGTCTTGTCTATGGGATAATTAACCTGTAACTTGATCATCTAAGGTCATCCTGATTCATCTATTTTCACTCGTTTTTTTCTATCACTCATCTTTAGAATATTTTACAGGAGGACTTGACGTCCAACTACCTTTGGGCGTCCTGAACAAGAGATCAAACCACTTTACAATAATTTTTATATTAATCTAAATTAAAATTTCTTTCTTTTTCTTTTTAAACTAAGAATCACTAGTGTGGCAAATACAATCCCAACCATACAGCCACCCCAACCCCTAATATTCAAAAGGTGCAGGCAACAAATTATGGTGAATCTGTAGGAAAGTGTCTTTCACTTTGTGGATCTAGATAATTATTATAAGGAGTTATTTAAATTTGATTTAGATTATAAGGACAAGCCAGATTAGACAATTGACAAGATTGAAACTCACTTTCGATCATTCTTTAGTAACACATAAAGCTTTTTATCAAATTCCTTTTATATAGTCAAATAGTGGGTGGACTGGACGAGGATGTAATAAAGATAAATAGAATAAGGCTCAAAACATCTCCTTGGAGGACTCAGGATAAAATTGCTCTTGACGTTGAGATACTCAGTTATACTTTACATTTTGATAAATCAGCTTTATCAAAGTAAAATATTTATTTATTTTTGTTTTAAAGGTATGTGATCATATCACCATTTATCCATTGAAAGTGCCCAATTATAAGTACATAATGTTTGAATTTATTGCCTTAACTGTTGAGCCTAGCAGCACCTTTTTTACACAAGTATAGTTTTCTTGTGATATCCTGTGGAAGTCTTGGGGTGCAGGTGTTTAAAACAAAGCCCTTTTTTAAATACGTCAAGTTTGATGCAGGGAAGCTAGATTTGGAACACCTAAATCGTGACCACCAATGCCCTCATGTTATGTATAGTTTAAAAAGAAGAATACAGCATTTATACATTCATTTATACTCACCTCAGTATTAAATCAGGTGAGCTGCTAAGTCTGGTCATCCTGCTGATATTATTCTGGTAACCATCTGATGTGAGTACTTCCCAGAGGTTGTTGATCCACGGGACGAGCACTGCGTCCTGGCCCAGATCGTGCTGGTCATCAGCCAGCCCGATCGGACAAAGCGGCTTGGCCGACAAGCCCTTCAAGCGCTTTGCGAGTCTCTTTGCGACAACGTTAAAGTAAACGAAAGACGAGTCACCAAGACCCAGAACCCCAAACCTGTTAATTGTAATTGTAACTTGTAATTTAACAAGTTTTATTTTATCTAGATGCAATCATTCACCTCAAATTTAATAAAGAATTGCTGGGTAAGTTTTTTCTCAAAAGGAATCTCCAAGATTTTTTCATGTTGAAAGGCGTGTCTCCCTGACCTGTTGTTGACACAACGAATATCGCTATTTTCTCATATATAAGATTGCTTATTGTGTAATCATCCATCGCTTTAATGCTCGCATCAATCCCCAATCTATAAATAATTTTGAATAATAATTAATAAATCAATAGATAAAAAATATTTTATACTATAGCTCATTTTTACAAATAAACATAGTGTTATTTATAAATTTTAACAGTTTCTGGCTTATTATTGAGAGGTTGCATCAAGGCATTTCAGTTTTGGTGCTTTATTTCATTACCACTACAATTAAAATTGTACTGTACTTTTTAATTTACTAATTGTAAATTGGACAACACGACACATAATAATGGCACAATTACGCAGAAAACAAACACTTTGAGCCCTGAAGATGATCTCAATAAAGATAGAAACGTTGGCATGATAAAGAAAATGTTTTTCTAAAACCTATGTCACACCAGACTGCACATCACGATTTCTGAATAATTATCGACTAATGGTCACAACTCACCACACATAGGACTTACATTTAAACGTACAACACACCTGCTGCATCCTGGGATCATTGCATTCCTGGGGACATTGCTGCCTCAATGGGAGATCAGCTGTGAAGAAAAAAAGGGTAAAAGTAAGGAAGCAAACGTCCTTCCCTGTGTGACGCCGGCTAAAATGTGATAAATAAAAGTAGAACACCTTGGTGTTTGCAAGTATCAGTTTACGTAGGTGGAATTTAAAAATAAGGAAACCCTGAGCTATCAACAACCCTTCATGCGTTCATTTTTACGGACCGACAATTTCTTACTCTCAGCCTACATTGACTAACGGTCATGAAACACCACACATTATAAAGAATACGGTAAGCTGTTCAAAATGCTCTAAGGTTGGTTACGACGAAAGAACATTGTCAGCTCAACTTTTAGCTTCAACTGTTCATGTGTGTTCATCCTGTATGTTGAAATACACGCAAAGAAAGAATTGGACAATCGTAGTTTGTTATTTATTTCAAACTATATGCATTTTTATTGTTCTATTAAAAAGTGTTACACAACAGCGATTGGATTTCGTCTTGTGAAACAGAATCCCATTCTTCAACAAGAGAGGTTTGAAGCTGTTCAACAATTTTTGGAGGTGTCCTATAAGTGTTCTGTAGAATTCATGATAGAAGAACATGCTGGCCAATTCATTGTGGTAATGTTACAGTCGAAACCTCACTTAGGTGACCAGCCAGTCAGTGGCAAAGGGGGTGGGTTAATGGATAAGAAAAAAATGTAAACGAAAGGAATAAATGTTGGGCGCAAGGCGTCCTCCTTTTGTAATCGAAGAGAAACAAAGGAGGAAGCAACAAAATTAATAATAATGTAATGCGGTTCGGACGGGTAGGAGCTTGTTTGAGGGAGGAAAGGGGAATAATTATATGAAAAAAATATAGACAAAGAAACAGGCGAAGAAAGAGTGAGGGAACTAAATTTTTCTTTTATGAAGATAGATTTCTTTTATAAAGAAACAAAAAGGGAAGGGAAAAAAAGAGAGAAAGAGAGGGCAAAGGAAAAAATATATGGCCCCAAATTGAATTAGATCCTGGACAATTGAGAGATAGCACCCCTATCCACCCTGCTACCGTGGACTGCTGGTCAATACCCTTCCGTTCGTTCTGAGGTAGCGCAAGTCCTTAAAAATTATTCAAAATACATAGCACTAATAATAATGGTAAAATAGACTACTAACAGATCCCTTCATACAATTTATTTACACAAAAAAAAACTCCATATTTCTACAGTGAACAGAACGATAAACTAAAAGAAATGAACTTAATACTAATGTCCTTACTTTAAAAAAATATTAACAATCAAAAGAAAAGGTACCTCTTATAACTAAAACATAAAATAGTTTAATTAGCTCGGATTGATAACAACAGTGCGTATACACATTCTACCACAGTTTCTTTATTCCTATACCGATATCGATCTATGTTGAAGCCCGAGGATTTCAAGCCAGGCCTGACCACCACTACACACACACTTAGCTGCAGATGACGTATTTTTTTCTTTTCCCGAGGAAAATTTCCAGTGAGATTGATTCTGTCCATGTCCCCACACCGACCTGACCAAACTCGTCTTTCTCCTCTCCTCCTCTCGAATCCTTCCCCTCGTGGCCTTATTGTCACCTCAGCTCCATTCCCAACAACAAACCGCTATTTTAGCCTTTTTTGTGTATAAACAAAAGGGTAACAGTAACCCCTTACTTACTTACTCGGTGCGACAGTCCTTAGAGCAGGACCTGGACCTCCTAAATAAGTTTTTCACATTCGTTTCGGTCTTCGGCCTTGAGAATGTAGGGATGAAAAAGTACCAGAAAAACTGTTCAAAATATTTTGATCAGTTGACCTTGGTAGCCTGTGGAACGTTGCCAACTCAACTTTCAGATTTAACTGAGCTTCTTGTATGATGAAATATTACGCAGTTGTACTGGACGTTCTGATATACCGGAAGAACATCATCAACTAAACTTTCAGCATCAACTGCTCATCCTGTGTGATGAGATATTATCTAATGTTCTTGTACTATGTAATATAACAAAGCATAAATGAGCAATAGTGATATCACAACTCCTATAATAATAATAATTAGTCAAACTGCTCAATAATGATTTGGTTTCAGTAGCTTGTGAAACTAGAGACCATGAGAACATTGTCTGCTTAACTTTCAGATTCAATTTTCATCCTGGATGATGAAATTTTACCTAGTTGTACTAGACATAAACATTGCTCCTTTTAAAAAAATCATCATTATTTATGCCTAGCTATTAAGGAAAATACATGAAAACATGTGTCTGATTTTTGTCTTTAAGTGTATTGCCCATTATAAAGTGTTGTACTGGAAATAAAAATTGGCCCTTTTACAATAGTCTTATCATTTTTAGCATGTAGGGAAGAAAAAGTACAAGACAAACCGTTCAAAATATTTTGATCAGATGATCTTGGTAACCTGTGGAACTAGGGAAACATCACCTAAATTTTTCATCTTCGACTGTTCATCGTATATGTTCAAATATTACTCAGCTGTACTAGACATAAAAATTGTTCCTTTAACAATTATTTTATCATTTTAAGCATATAGGGAGGAAAGCAATGAATTTATGATTATAAAGAACATGTTAAGCTGTCTAAAATGTTCTGCTCAGTTGAATTCGGTAGCCTGTGGAACTAGGGAAACATTTTCATCTAAGTTTTCATCTTCAACTGTTCATCCTGTATGTTGAAATATTACCCAGTTGTACTATACATTCCGATATACTAGAAGAGCATCATCAAACTAAACTTTCAACTGCACGTCCAATACGATTAAGTATGTTAACATTATAGTTGCTCAATGATTCGTTTGGGTAGCCTGTGAGGCTAGACACGAGAAGAATGCCGGCGCAACTTTCCGCTTCAACTTATACTGAGGGTAACATTACCCAGAAGTATTTACATAATACAAGGAAGTAGACTGGGCGCTATTCAACTCTTAATCTAATCCTACTGGCCTTAAAATCCTACTACTATCATGTGAATATCAATTAACAATAAACTTTATGTGTGGTGATTAGTGACCGTTAATCGATAATTATTCAGAAATCGTGAGATGCAGACTGGGGTGATGTAGGTTTCAGAAAAACATTTTCGTTATCGTGCCAACGTTTCGATCTTTATTGAGATCATCTTCAGGGCCTGGGATTTACAAACATAAACTTTATCCATGTGTCAGACTAGAAGACCGCTTGACTTTCTGCTGTACCTGATTGTCTTAAGCAAAACAAAGAAGCTCTACAAGCTGTTTTAGAAAAAAAATGCTTTTTACAATGTTTTGAGTAGTCAGTATAACAATGTTCATATTAAAAACAACAAAAATTCAAATTGTTGTGTTGTTCTGGCTGCCCTCTTGTACTCCAGACTAGCAGAACTTTGTCTTAAGAACTTAAAGCTGCTTATACTTTTTTTTTACTTTAAAGAAGCAACCCCTGTAAGTTTGGTTAATGTCCGTTTTCCGCCTTAGTTATGAAAATGACAACTTACAGTTTTGACTCGCGCCAGATCCTTTCTGCAACGTCCTGCGCCGTCCCAGTCTCGCTCCCGTACAGTATTATCATTGTTTAATGTTTTGTCAATGTGAGAATTTTAAAATTGAAATTTCACTTATCAAATTTTGCTTTATTTATGACCTGGAGTGGTGGGGTGTCAGACTGTCAGCGGCGAATGGACGGTGATAACGTTGCCACGTGATTCTAATGTGGCCTCAAACTTCAAAGTTGCATCAGAGCACCAAAAGATGAAGTTTGCCCTCGTTTATTTAAAAAAAGAAGTAAAATCAGTTAAACTTTTCTTTTAAATATATAATTTGTAATTATTTAAGTTCCTCTGGAATGATTTTTTTTTTTTTTTAAGGAAAACTAGCGCAAACTTTTAATAATAATTATTAAACAACAGCCATTTTCCTTAAGATATTTGTATTAAAGAAAGCATAAAAATGACAGGTTTTCCAATTATATTAACAATTTATTATTTATATAAGTTAAATTTATCCTTAATGACTTTGAAGCAACAAGAAAGCAAACATATTTTAGACTATTTTTCAGTGAAAGATGGAAAAAAATTTAAATTTTACATTAGTCCTTTTTCTTATTTTTTAAAATAAAAAACTCATGTTTCAATCCTTCTATGCTACATCATAAAGTTAAAAAGTATTAGAGATTTTTGTCTTTTCAATATCAGACTTCATTGCATATGATTTAAGAAAATTCAAAAAAAAAAAATTCAAAAACCTACCATATGTGAATTATTTACAAAACTAACCAGCACTGGTTTAAAATAAAGCTTTTTTTCACTCAAAAGGGTGAAGTATGACAGATTTAAATAAAAAGACAACGATCGTCAAGATTGTGGCATTGGTAAGTATCTCCGTACCGTGTATGTGGGCTTTGAACTTTTTTAAATAAAATTAAGCATGTACTGAACTTAGAGAAACAAGTTAGTCTATTAATTTTATTACATCGTGTTTATTCATAGTGTGTAAGAGTAGTTTGTCTTGTAATTTTTAAATAATTATTTTTGTAGATTCTTGCTAGTGTTTGTTATGGACTGCTCATTGGATTTCACGCTTCTATTCAGACACCTTATGAGAGGCTTCTCATCTGTGCAGTCTTCGCTGGATTTTTGGTTCTTTATATTGCGCTTGTGATTGGTGTCTTTACAGGCCGAGAAGTAGACAAGGACCTGGTAAGTAACAATTTTTTTTTTAAAATACTATATTTGATGTTTGTTCTTAAATTTTAGAACAGCGTCTGGGCATTGTACGGCTTTGCTGCATATATAGGAGCCGGTGTGCTTTGTATAATCATGTACAGTGATAACTCGAGTACAGAAGGCTTTTTGGGTGTTGCGACTGGAGCTGTATCCATCGTCCAGGGTCTTGTGGTCGGCCTGGATGCATGGTTCTTGCAAAACAATTGAAGCCAGGAGAATTGTTTATTCGCTTATTTCTCAACAAATCCTACACTAATTATCTTGATGGAAACAATCTTGTTGATTCCCTGGACTAAATATGTACAGCTTTTTTTTTTGAGTTTGTAAATAATACATTTTTTAAAATGATTACATTTTTTTCTGATTCCTTAGCAATTTTTTTTTTTTTTTTTTTAATTGTAGAGTTTCTCTATTGAAAACAAGATAATTTAAAAAGAAGCTCAATTTAGATCAGTGAACAGTTGTATGATTCTATAAAAATTACTTAGAAAAACCCACTATAAGTATATACTAACAATATATTTAAAACAGAATTTATCTAGTATACAGTTTATTTTTATATATTTAAATATTAAAATTTATTTTAATGTTAAAATTAAAATTTAACAGATGTGGATTTTTTTTAAATCGTATTTTTATATTATCATTTTGATTGTTTACTTCTTAAATTTATAAGGATTAATTTTTTATGAAGGAATTATGGGCGCTGCATTTATTACTTATTAAAATGCAGTTGTAACCTGAAAAAAGTCATAAATTTGACTTTTTGGAAAATATGTTTGTCATTTACAATGCAATCTTGCAATGCATGTGTTGTAATTTGTATTAGCTGAAGTGTCACATGTTCAAATAATTGTGTTAGTATAAAAATCAAGAATTGGAATTATTCGACTCAGATCAGGAAAAGTTTTTTCTTTGGTTTTTAGTGTCCAGTGTTTAAGTGTGCCTCGAAGGCAATGGCAGATCTTGGCAAGTCCACAATCATCAAACTAATTGCGTTAGTGAGTATGCCAGAAATGTTTCTATCTTAAACTGCTTCTAGGTGGTTCTATTCAGTAGGCCTTTTATAACTTCACGAATAATTTTTATAGCTTTTTCACCTACATTATCAAATCTAGGATCGAATTGTTTAAACAAATATTCATTTGGTTGATATTTTCTCATTAACACATGAAAATAAAATGTAATTACATTTTTTGTTAAAATGGATAACTAAAATAAAAATAATGCAAGAAACACAGAATATTTATTAATTTGTAAACACTGAAATAATATATTAGAAAGCCTTTGTTTATTCCTATTTATTTTATTTTATTATTTTTAAGTAAATAAAAGTCTCAGCTTAGAATACAGCCATTTATTATTTTTTTGTGTTTTCAGAATTAGGGGATAAACAGTTTTACAAGAGCAAAGCCAAAACTTGACAAATGCGACAAATAATTAAATTTTAAAACCTGTTAGAAAATTTGTTCACAGTTCTAATTATTCATTCTGGTTTCATTGTCAAACACTTCCAGAATTTTGCCATCATCACTGTTATTTTGTCATTTTTGTCTTGCAATGATGTGTTGTGCCCAGATCTCTTTTTTTTGTATACCTGGGATATCTCCCTCAAAGAGTTTGAGCTTTCTTATACAAGAAAAATGGCTTAATTAAATAAATGCTCCAGTTTAAGGGGTGACACACCTCAGTATATAGGCTGAGGAGGTATGCTGTCACGGAGTCGTAGATTTAGGTGGCAGTGAATTGCTGGAGGCCGTTCTTGTAATGATGGACTCCTTGACATGACTCTACCTTCAAACTCCAGACACCGTACTCAGATGACTGATTTCACTGCTGAAAGAATGCTGTTGTGTACTCTGGTCACAGAACTGCATTGATGAACATAGAAACATCAACACTCTGACCCATCTCCTCTCCAAATTGAATCAGACTCTGACTCTTGGACTCCCTCTGACTCAAACTCAAACTCTCTCTCTATTTCTCTTTCTCTGACTCACTCAGACTCTGGCTTTTTTTCCACTTTTTGTAAAGGATTCTATGAGTAGAACCATCATTTACAAAAATGAATCAACATCCTACCCAACCTCAATCATTTGTAGTCTATGTCTAATCTGACCCTGACTCTAACTAAACTGACTCTCTCTATTTGTTTCTGAATGTAACTGTGCCTAAGACTCTGATTCTGGTTTTAACTATAACTCTGACTACAAATAAAGTACATTGAAAACAACGATGGGACTGACAAGCTACGGAAAGAATAGTTCTTTTCTGGCAAGATTTAAAACAATTGAAAGTCCAGAATGCCCATGTGGTCTGGGTCCCCAAACATGGAGGCATTCACATGGATGATCTTCAATCAAGAAAGGATGCCTCACATAAGAAACATTACAGGGGGACAGTTGCCTACATCGCTAGAAACTTTGTTCACAAAATACTGTGGAGAATTTATAACAAAAATATGTGTTTATAAGAGTGTACTTGCTAGAGTGTAAAAATTAAGCCAATTGCACAAAATGTAAACCTGTATGTAAATAATTGTGTATAAATTGTATATAAATTTGTATTGTTGAACTTTGGATGCCGAGACCTTACCTAAGGGCGTAGACCCCAGGCACTAGCTGGCTAGACCTTGGGTATGGTGCAACAGTATCAACAGTTTTCTTTGTTCTGTCACCATATATCTTTTTTTATGTTTGCTCCAATTTTAAGTACTTATACATGGACACAATTGACAAAACAACACAAAGTCCAACTTTTGAAGATGGTAAATTGTTGAAATACATCTGGCAAACAAAAACTGGCAAGAATAGGCACCAGGATGATTAGAATTGATCAAGCTATAGCTTAATGTGTTATACACTAACCACATCTTATTGTTTAAAAAAATATTTGCTATTTTAATATTATTGAATTGTATTTTGTTGTTGTATTAATTTTTATTTATTTCAGATTAATGCTATTGTCCTATATGTATTGCTCATATTATTCCACTCCTACATCCCTACAGCATATGAACGGCTGCTTATTTGCGCCATATTTGCTGGATTCATGGTTTTGTACATTGCACTTGTGCTTGGTATAATCATAGGAAAACCAGTCGACAAGGATCTCGTATGTATTTTTTAAAAAGTTAGTTTAAAAACTTTTTTTAATCATATACACTTTTTTTAGATTGGCGTATGGACATTCTATGCTACATGTGCCTATTTCGCTTGCGGGGTCATATTGATTGTTAGATTTCACCATTCTAACCATGAAATGGGCCTGGTAGATGGCATACTCTCTCTATTGATGGCAGTAATCACGTTCTTGGATTGTTATTTCACTATAAAAAACTGAAAGCAAAGATCCAAAAGAAAAAGAAAAAACAAAGGGAAAATTTCTGGTCACGTTTAACCACTGTGTTAATTTAAAGGCTATAAAACATTTTATTTGATATATAGAGATAAAAAAATGTTGTTTTCATTTAATGTTTATGAAATGTTTTACTTGTCTGTATATTTAATATTTTCACATGCCTTAATAGCATCACAAAATAATTCAGACTTAATGTCTAATTGGTAAATCTGCCTACATTGCTAAACAAAACCATAAAAATGTTAAAGCAAGTGATTTTGAAATGGATTTATTGCCAGAATAAAATGAGCAAAGTTCTTGAGATTACCAGCACCTGCAGAAACGCAATGATGCAAGAAATCAGCAATAAAAAATGTTGAAAAATAATTCATTTCCTAAAGAGTGCAGTTCAGAAGCCACAGATTATATTCAATCAATATTTTTTGTTAGATCAAAGTAAACGTGGTTTTTCACTCAAACCAAAATGAAAAGTTTAGGAGAAAATGTTTACATTTTTATCATTATCCTTATAGAACTTTAGAAGTTAACACATTTATGTTCTTGTGTTCTGCTAAAAAAACAGATAAATATCAAATACAAATCTAAACAATGATCAGCACAAGCACTTACTTTGTTAACATAAAATCAAAAGTACAACAAAAAAATTTCTGTTTTAACAAAATCAGAATTTATATTTTTATTTAAAAATTTGTCTTTGCCATTTCATAGGCAATGGAAATGCTATTGTGTTGTTATTGTTGGCCGCAACAGTATTCAGAGTCTGAAGATACCTCAGCTGAAATAATAATAAATAATAATAAAATAAAATAAGAAATAAAGAGTCAAAGTGGTACATGTGTTAACTGACTTGAAGTGCTACAGGGTTTCGTGAGATGACCTGAGCCGCTTGTCTCAGTTTTTCAGCAGAGTTCAGCTCACCCTCTGCATTGATGACTTTAGCTCTGGCATCCCGATATGCCTCTGCTTCTGAAGCCATCGCCCTCTGCATGCTGTCAGGGAGGCTAACGTCTTTTCTGCAATGATTTGTTCGTTATTTAAATCTTTAAAAGAGTTTTGTGTTTCATACATGTCTACACTGTCCACTTTGATTCCCCAATGGGTTACAGTGTGCTCAAGAATTTGGCCTATTATCACTGCAATTGCCTTACGCTCGCTTAAAATCTCTGTCAAATCTTTATGGCCCATGACATTCCTTAGAGCTGTCGATGCTAACAGCATTGTCGCCCTCCTGCAAAGACTCATATAATTAAAAATAAGATATAATATAAAAGACCGAAATCTTACTTCGCTTGCTGAACACTTGCAACCACTTTAATCGGATCTTGTATAGTGTAATAAATTATAGCAGTAACGTTAACAGTGCAAGAATCTTTTGTTAAAACCTCTTGTGATGGTACATTCATTGCAGTTAATCTCAAGTCAATGTTTATGTATACATCAATGCAGGGTAGTAAGAAAAAAAGACCAGGCCCTGGAGTATGTTTTTTCAGCCGTCCTAATCTAAAGACAACAGCCTTTTCATATTGGTTTACAATCTATGAGCAAAGATTTGTATTAGTTTTATATTTCTTTTCTGTTTGAAAGAGATAAAAATTACTCGGAATGTAAAGAAAAGAGAAATTGGCACTGTCAGGATCACAATAGCATAGGAAATAACAATTAAAAATACTTCAAAACATTTAGTCATTTTGCCTGTAAAAATTATTGAATAGATTAGCCAAGATCATTCAGAGAAATATTTGAGAAAACAAATTTTTCAAACATTTAACTTCTTTTATAAGTTAAAATTGTTTTTAACATTACTTATTGTAGATGAAACATTGGTGGAAAAATTTACTTGGGTGCGGTTCGCTGTAAATGTAGGTCATAGGATTTTCAAGGTCCTTCTTAGTCGGTCGGTACGGCATTTCCTTTTCCTGACTCTGTATCATCTTCCTTGGCAGACTGCTAGTTTCCCTCTTCGGTGTAGCAATATGAATGCTGCTGTGTTGTGAGACGCTTACTTCTGAACGTGCTGGCGTTTCGCGTTGTTCTTGCTTTCTACTACCCTTCTTTTCACTTTTACTCATTACAAATAGGAAAAAAATAACATAATCAAACCACTTGGATTCAAGTATCACATGATTTTTAATTATTGTTTACAAATTATTTAGTAATAGTATTTTTTCATATTTTATTGTTTAACTGTAGCAACAATAAATGTTTATTTTTATATTATTCCATATATATTTAGTGGTCATAATTGACCATATTAATTATTCCTTTTATCTAAAGTCTTGGTCGAGATGAATTTTATTTTATTTTTATAAATGAAATATAAATTAAATCATATGTGATAAAATGCTTGATTTTGGAAACATGTGTTTTTTTATTTTGTTTACTTTTATTAACTATTATTTAATACTTTTAAGTTAAGACAAAAAACAATTTTAAAAATGTGTAAAAAGTTAAAAGAAATCGCTTCTTCAGGAGCAAAAGCTTTAGTTAGGCTGATGATTTTGGTAGATTTTCTTAAACTAATTAAATTGAAGTTTCTCAAAATGGGATTGATTTCAGTTTTTAATGGTAGCTGAATTCTTCCTGTTGTTTGCCTACTACAGATTCCTCGGGTGGGCCTATGAAAAGTTGTTACTTGTAACTCTCTTTTCGGGTTTTGTGTTCATCTACATACTGATCATCATGGGTTCGATCTCAAACAGAATCAGCGCATTTGTGGTGAGCTAGTAACGTATTGTCATACGGATTGTTTCAGCAATTTATTAATTTTAGACAAAAAGGTGGATGTATACTGTATGCACATTCATTCCAATGGGAGTAGTTGTAATCGTTCGCAACCAAATAATTCTGGATAGAGAGAAAATGATCCCACATTTGGACATCATATTGGCAGCATTAACTTTGATTCTCACAGCATTTGATGGTTACGCATCATTTGGATGAATAAAGGAATGTTGTACTTTATACAAAAATTTGTAATGCTTCAGAATTGTGAAGAAAAATTATTTCAAAGCCATTATGTGGTATTCATTCACTTTAAACAAAGTCCTTTTTATATCTTTTAATTTTGTAAATATGTTATATAAAATAAACTTAATATTATGTAAAATGAAACATTTAACAATTAAGTGAAGAAAAGTGTTTGGTTTTTCAGGAAGCGACATGGGCATTTTATGCATGCTGTGCCTACTTCGTTTCAGGATTTATCTTCATATGGTTCTCAAAATATAATATTTTCTATACATACCAAGAAGCAGAAGGTCAAGCAAAATTTGACGAGAAGTCGTATTCATTCGGTAGCAGGCTGAATAAAATGCTTTTCCATGATAGCCGAGAACCCTTGGCCATCTGCTGTACCATTTTGTCTTTCCTGATTTCTATATTGACTCTTCTCCACATGCTCGTAGTAATGAATAAAGTGGACTTGGACTCTTTGAATATTTACAAACAGAGAAGATCGACAGAAAAAACAGCAAAAATGTCAGTCATTACTCGTGAAACCATTTTAAACTGACCATTAATTTTTTGTCTTTTTTTGAAAGCAAACCCTAGAACCAAAAAAGTGACTATAATTTTGCGCAACAATCTGAACTGTAATTCATAAATTTTGTAAAATTTCAACAATTATTACAGATTTGAGACATAACACAAAAAATACAGTATGGGACAGCAAAACTTGGGTATGCTTTTCTTGTCCAAATGGAAATACTAATATTACAATGCTAAAAAGAAAACAAAAACCAATAATTAATAATTAATTCAATTTCCAGGGAACCAACAGCCCATTGATAACAATACAGAATTTGTCTAACTCGACATATTTTTTAATTTTACCTACCATTGAAAAATCTACTTTAACTCTACATGAAATAATTTTAATTGGAATAAATGCATTATTTGGTATTATTTTTTGGATTTATAGTTCACCAGTGAGTTTTAATTTTTAGACCTGTTAGAAGGTTTTTTTCCTTGGTTGCACCCTGGGTTTAAAAATTATTTTCTAAGGCAAAGGTCTCAAACTTCACAGTCTTCTGGTAAATGTGTCAGGGATTTTTTCCTGCTTCTTTCTAGAATCACATTGATGTCAATCTTTTTCAGATATTCACCGCATCAAGAAATCAGATCAAATTTTGAGCCTTTCTTTTGTACATTATAAACTTTCTTTCTTTTCAAATCTTGCCCAATTAGGGATGTGTATTGCTTATTGACTTTTCTAATTGTACTCAATTCTGAAAATGTTTTACTGTGTGCATTTGTTGTTTCAAATTTAAGTCTCATGGCTAATAGGAAAAAAAATTCCTTGAAATGTGAACAGTTTGTGATTATGTCAAAACATTGGTGTACAAAACCAGTTTTTTTCCATTCCTAGCTTGGATTTTTTTTTATATGTGATTTAGATAATCACAACGGATCGATGTTCCACCTTAATTTTTCATCCATATCCAAAGGAAACTGCAAAATCACTCCCAGCTTGAACTATTGAACCATTCATCATTAAAATTATTAAAGTTCTAAAATCAATTAGAATTATATTGCAAAATTTCAACAATTATTACATATTTGAGGCATTACACTAAAAATACAGTATGGGACAGCAAAACTTGGGTATGTTTTTCTTGCCCAAATGGAAATACTAAGATTACAATGCTGAAAAGAAAGCAAAAAACAATAATTAATAATTAATTCAATTTCCAGGGAACCAACAGCCCATTAATAATAAGTGTGTATTGTGACACACCGTTCATCATTGTAAATGTCCCGGGTTCAAATCCAGCAGCCCTGCATTCAAACCTGACATACTATATGGGCTTAAAAAAAAATACACTTGGATTTTTGTTCATTCCATTTTTAAGATGCTCTTACAGGACATATCAAAAAAGTCATAGTTTAGATTTTAAAATTGTATGAATATGTTTATTTGCTGGAAAATAATAAAATGAGAGATGCATAATTGCATTTTTGGACAATCTATGATTATTATGATACACACAGGACACATAAAAAAAAGACAATTATCTTTTTTAAGCTTTTGTCATAAAGGTTGACAAAATTTTACAATTGAAAATTAAGTTCTGGACACCATAAAAAACTAACAATGACACCTGCAATCTTAGATTTATGAACAATATATGATTTCATGCTTATTCCATAAATGATAAAATTTCAGATTTCAAAATTCTTTAGGTGTTTAAGCTTTGAAAATCAGACTAACAGACTACTCACTTATCACTCAAAACTAGCTATGAGATCTGAAATCTTGAATTTTTGAATTATCTATAATTAAAATCATATAGGCTGTTTGAATAACAGTTCTTTATTTTTCAAATAAATATCAAGAAAGATTGGCAACATTTCTTCTTTGAAAATTGTGTGAACGAATTTAAGATTGGAAATCGAGAAAAACTAGAAATGAGACCTTATGAATAAAAGTCCATTCTTTTTTACATATTTTCCAATAAAGGTAGGCAAAATTTTACATTTTAAAATTTTGTGAATGAGTTTAATCTCAGGAAATCAGAAAAATCTATCTGTAAGATGTGTAAACATGGATTTCTGATCATTTCATCAATAAGTTGACCATTGACAATAAGTTGACATTCTAAAAACAGTCCTTTCTTGATTTCATAAATGTCGATAAAATTTCACAGTTTAAATTTTTACGAATGTTTTTATATTGTGGAACTGAGGAAAAACTCAGGATTCTGGAACATTTTAGAATAAAATCATACAAGTCTTAAGAATAAAAGTCCCTACTTTTTCGCACGTATTCCAATAAAGGTAGGTAAAATTTTACATTTTAAAATTGTGTGAATGAGTTTCAATAAGTTGATCATGTAGTACATATTAAAAATAGTCCTTTCTTCACCAAAATTATTTCACAAATGTCGACAAAATTTCGCAGTTTTCATTTTTACCAATATTTTGATATTGTGGAATTGAGGAAAATCTCGAGATTTGAAAAGTTAGATTTAGAACAATCCATGATTAAAATCATAAAGGTCTGATGAATAAAAGTCTATTCTTTTTTACATGTTTTCCATGAAGGGTAGACAAACTTTTGCATTTTAAAATCTTGCGAATGTATTTAATTTCTGATCATTTCATCAATAAGTTGATCATTTAGAACATATATATTTTTTATAACAGTCCTTTCTTGACCAATATTATTTCAGAAATGTCGACAAAATTTCAGTTTAAAATTTTACGAATGTTTTTATATTGTGGAATCAAAGGATTATTGTATTATTATTCCCCAGAATTGTATGATTCAAAACATTTTTAGTTCATTCATTCAAAATTTCCTTAATTCTTTTATTATTATTAATCTTTCTGCCTTACCAATCCGTCAACCACGGTTTTTACTTTCCTTCACCAATTTCTTCATCTATGAAAAAATAATTAAATAATTAATTATATCAATAGAAAGGAAGTTAAATGAAATACGTTTTCTGAAATTTGCTCGCTTCTAGGTTTGGAAATAGTAGTTTAGAATCACCATAGTAAATTTGTCAACTCAGAATTTTTTTTTTTTCAAAGTTCTGGCTACTGAAATGCTTATTTCACACACGTTTACAGGTTTAGTATTGTTCATATCTTATTGGAAATTTAACGTAGTCTTCAATGGTATCAATGGATTTGTTTAAAACATTTTAGTTTTGGAGTTATTATTGCATATTTAAAGCAAGGTCGTAAAATATTAAAAAATCAGAAAAAGGAGAATAACTCCGAAACTGCTGAGATTCAGACCATTGTTAATTAGGACTTTTTGGTTCAATTTTGAATGTAGAATCTACTGGTAAAGTTTGTAACACGAATAACCGAACACCCTGTATTTATTCGCCTCTCGAGCATCTTTTCGTGTGATATGATTATCCTTAACCGCTCAATTTTTTTTCTTAATTTGTCATTAAGCCGTATTAAAATTGGCGGCTCTCGATTAACACGTGGAATCGGTTCGGGGGCGGCGGGGATGATGCAGCCCCCACCACGATGAACCGGCCACCCCCGAGCCGCCCTCGACCTGTTCTGCACCTCTCTTTTGACAAGCGACGCCCGCCAGACCAACAGCGATGAAGCGCCTGGGACTAATTGCGTTTGCAATCATCACCCTCGTCCTTTATGCAGGTGAGTCGGACGAGACAAAACCAAAAATAAAAGCCAAAGTTTTGGATGTAAATTCCCCAAAAAAACTTAATTTTTTTTTAAATCGCGATTTTGAGTTAAAACGAATATCAATGAAAAATTAAAAGAAAAAAAAAGAAAACACCAAAAATATTATTCAATAAATAAAGAAGGATGATGCTTTAATGTTCTTTTCTTTTTCTTTTTTCAAAATGAAAAGCCTTTCACGTGGCTGATATCTGTTTCATTACACGAATTCACCTTCATTATTCAATCAAATGTGACGATATTAAAATGAATTATTTATTGTCTGAATATATTTCGAAAGCAAGCCTGAAAAAAGAAACAATATTGACATTCAAAAACGAATCCAAACTTTACTCTATATATCCATTATATTTAATGGTCTGATTGACCAAATTACTTCTTTCAATTAATTAATCTTTTTATGTAAGGTCTTGGTTGAAACTTGGTTACTCTGTAAGTTGTAAGCCGTTCTCAGACTGGCAAACAGAACTTAAATAAAACGAGATCTGTTATTTTACAGCCGTAAAGCACGTGTTTTGCAAGACCGTTCGGTAATCAAACTGTTTATGTGTGTTGTCGGTGTTCAATGATTCCCAGTGTTAATATAAACCCGTACAATAATTGTACACTATTTATATGAGCTTTCGATTCTATTTAAAATGAGAGAAAAATTTATAAACAAAAATCCCCAGAAGAAACTACAGATAAAGAAAAAACAAGCTTCAGCCAACAATAATAAATTTTTTAAATCAAACCGAGCATACTCAAAAGTATACAAAACACTTCTTACGTCCTAATTTTGAAAAATGCGCTATTCATATTTTTCCACAAGAATTCCATAAAGGTAGAAAATAGCATAAAACAAACCAAAAATAAATAAAATATATGCTTTTGTCGTTTTTGTGAAAACAAGCCAAAATTAGATAGGATAAAGAGAACCCCCTCCTTAAAGAGGGAGAGCTCGGATTTTCAAACATTTCATAGTTACAATGATCAAATAACGCTTAATTCCATAAAAAATGAAAATAATTTCATTGATTCCATTAACAAAAAAATTGAAACATTTGTCGTAGTGAATTCATAAGAGAAAACAACAAAATCTGTTGTTCTTTGTCTGCCTACAATTTCACCAAACTGTCTAATACAAAAAATAAAAAATAAAATAAAATCAATCCCTTCTAACTTGTGTTAAATCCTACGTTATTTAAATTATCGAATAGCTTACTGCAAAAGTATAAAAGATTTCCAATTCCCTTGGTCCCAATTTTGAACATTGCAAAATTTACTTGATCGCGAGACACAACGAAAACTTTGCAGTTTACGCAATAATTCCGTGAAGGCAGAAAATCGTTTACATTACAGTTCAATAAAATATAAACTCTTGTCGTTAGAAGAGAGATTTAGTGTAAATTAGTAATTAAAAATAACTAGTTTGTTTTTCAAATAATTCAGGATTAAAATGATCAAATAGCGAGTAAATGAGACTAGGAGAGGTTTCCTTCCATGGATTTCATCAAAAGCGAAGACAATCCAATTAATTCCATTTTGTTTAATATTCAATTGAAACAAACATTTTGCGTAAATGCATAAGGAATGCAAAAAACATCAAAATGACTGTACTTTGCCTATCCTTTCAACAAACATTTCGGGGGGAAAAGTAAAAAACGACTAGCTTGAATTGTCTAATAATACATTAATAATAAAATGATTAAAAGACTCGTTTATGCGACTAAGAGAAAAAATAAATACGATTCAACTGAATCATTTTATAAACTACTCAATGGAAACATTTTGGTTAAATGCGTAAAATATGTACTTAAAAAACTTCAAAATGGCTATACTTTGTCCTAATTTACCAAACTTTTTCTTCCATGAATTCCATTTAAATAAAAAAGATAAAAGACATATATAAAAAAATATTAAATAGGATATAAAATTGGCGTTAATGCATGAAAGATCTCAATTAAAGGCTTCTGAAACTTTAGAAAAAGAAAAGTACTTTGTTCTAGTATAATTTCAATATCTGAGGAAAAACGTGATCCAATATCCCTGGCAGCTGGGAATATTGGAACGGTTCATGATTAGAATGATTAAACAGAGCATACATGAAAGTAGGCCCAATAACTATTTCCTTCATAAGTACGAATAAACGATTCGTAATGTAATGGTGAGCTCTAAAAGTCATCAGAGGATAGCCTAGCCTCTAGACGTCCTGCGTACTGGTACTACTGGAGAGGCATTAACTACAACTATTACCAAACAATATCTCGATTAGACCCTTGAAAAATGTGGAGCGCTGTTCCGTTGTTGTGGCAATCAAATGACCGGCACCGTATGTGGAGAAGATTTACATAATGCTTTGAGTCATGTGCCATGTGTGAGTCACACCCTTCTAAGACAGTCAGTTATGGGGTAAAATCAACGTCCATGCCCGTACTGAACTGATTATCATACAGAATGGACCTTTGACTCCACTAAGGTACATTGAGGAAGTTTCTATAAAAAGCTAAGTTTATTGGGAAAAATATCGTGTTACAATTTGTAGTTCAAGTTGTCACCCATTACATGGAGGATGTAGGGACTACCACAATGAATTGGCCAGCATGATCTCTTGTCATGATTCTTAAAGAACACTTATGGGACAGTGAACAGCTTCAAACCGCTTCGTTGAAAATTGGGGTTCCTGTTTCACAAGACGAAATCCGACCGCTTGTTTACTCGATGCCTGGACGACTTAAGGCCCTCCGGGAGGCGTTATTTAGAGTAAACCAGGCAATAAATTGTTTGTTTGTTTTTAATCTATCACTAAATGATTTTGTTATCACGGTTAAAACAAATTTTGTTCCTAAAGATCTTCATATTTGTCAAAGCGTTCGGTTAAGCTAAGTACCTAACTTGAGTGGAAGACGGTAGCTTGTAGTTGTCGATGATGAAGGTCAAACTGTGCACTTTTACTCATTCTCATGCTTTTTGCGCAAGTCTTTGGTAATCTCGAGTTGTTCTTCGATTTGAAAGTTGGTTGAATAGGATTCGGGTTAATTGACAAAATTGCGGGATCATCTGTATATGGTATTAAGGCGTATAAACAGAGACAAATTTCTTGGGTGCGTTCCTGGATATGGCTCAGCTTTTGATAAGGTCGGGCACCCAGGTATCCTTTAAGCTACGTCTTATTGCCTTATCCTGGAGTCCTATTGAACTGTTTCATCACAGCGAGGTATGGCAACGAGTTCTCCGATAACGGATTACAAGCTGGCATCCCACAAGGGAGCATTCTTGGCCCCCTCCTGTGTACCATTTTTATTGCTAAATTTCTTAGATTTTTAACACCATTCAATTTGATTTGAAATTGGTATAGAGGAGTAGAACATCTCAATATAAAGTCTTCTGAAACAAAAACAATAAACAATAAAATGGAAAATTTCACTGTAATTAAAATTTAAGTAAGATTCAAATGTTAAGAAAAACTAAAGATTTTTGGAACTGTACGTTTTATTATTTAAATAGATCAAATAGAATAAAAGATTTTTGCTTTGTCATGATAAAAATTCACAATTAAATTAGGAGGAGATTTGTACCATTTGGGTCAATAGAAACAACAAATAGAATAATTTTCAGGAGAAAAGTTTTCCTTTTTTAAAAATTATATTTCGACATAAGTCGAACCTTTTTCAATATAAAAGTCTTCTCTGATTTATGCTAAATAAACATTTACCAATTAAACAATTCGAATAAGAAACACTTTATCACTAATTAAAAACATTTTCTCTGGTTCGTTAGGAGATCATCAATATTTGAGAAAAACAGTTATTTACAGCAAACAAATCCTATAAATTTTAATTCGTCACATTTTGCATTTGTGTTGTTTTTGGATTTTCAAATAAAGGGGAAAAGTTTAATTAATCTCTAATTTTCCTTTGGAAAATGCCCTCCCTTAGGCTCGTATGACGTTTGTGGGTTCACGATGAACATAATATCCATTTAAATGGGAGGTACTTGTAATTATGCAATTTAAGGAGTTGACTGGTAGCCGAGTCATTAATAAACCATGAGAAGGAACGAAAATCCATTCAAGCATCATGCAATCGGACACAATTGCGGTATGGGGCGATTTTGGCCAAAATCTATTTGTCATTATTCAATTTACCTGGACGGAAGAGTTGCAAAGCGAAAAACGATAAGAAACGGGTGAAATTTATTTTTTAAAAAGTTTTCTTAATATGATTTGATAAAATATAATTTTCAGGTAGAAAGCATTCATTTTAAGATTTGTCGGTTCGAAATTTTTAAGAAAAGGCTTTTTGTTTAAATAGTCTCTTTTGATTCTTCAACAAAACAAAATTGCATAAAAACGTAAATGTTTGAAACGAAGAACTCTATATTCATGTTCTAAATGCAAGAAAAAAAATCGAGCCTTTAAAAAAAAAGCAAAAATATGGCTGGAAAATTTACCCTCTTGAGTGTGAAGATCATCCAAAGTATATTCTGAATTAAGGAAATGTTCTATAATAAAGCTTTGAAACAATTTTCGACACAGACATTTCATTATGAAGAAAAGTTAACGAAATCTTCCGTCTGAAAGTACAAGTAGGGACAAGGTAGCTTTGACTTTGCCATGTTGATGGGGCTGAATATAAAACGGGGCGAGGGTTCAAGTTAAGGTGCAAAACGGCTTAGCTTTGAAACGGCTGAATTTCCAACTCTCTCCACGAACCTCTGAATCCGGTTAAATTAGGATCACGTTTGAGATAATTAGCATTGAAGAAGGGCCCTCGACGGAGCACTGAAAGCCGTTCAGCAGGAGCATCAAGGGCCATCCCGAGTCTTTCCTGAAAGACTTTCCGGCCCATTGTCGACTTCAGCAGACTTCGACAACTGATATCGGACTCGTCACCAGCGACGCCCACCCTGTCCTTTCCTGTTTATTTACCCCTTACCAACCATCCTTTACTATTTTTTTTACAAGATGAAACGCAAAGTACCATTATGTGATAATAATAAAATCTATTAGGCAAGGAAGAACATAAAAGAACGCACTACAAACTTAATAGGGAAGCTTAGGCAGAAAACAGAAAAAGAACATAAACAGGGCAAAGAAAAGAATATTTCTTTGAGAAAGTTTCAACATCCACCTCTAAAAACTTTAAATGAATAATTTAAGTTTAAAAACCTCTGAAAAATTAAAAATTCCATTATTTTATTAGTGGCACGAATATATTTTTACAATGTTTGATACTTTTTCGCGAATAATATTTAAAGGAATATTCGCTCTCAGAAACCAGGAAGGAATTATCACTAAATTAATCAATTTTCGGTTTTCTTTGGTAATTTTCTTTAGACAGGAGAGTTTGTTAGAGGAGTTATGAAAATGACTGATAATCAAAAGAAAGAATAAATAGGGACACTACAGTCCCACCAATGCACTAAGTTCGTCTATTTTCTATAATTCTTTTATGATTTTATGTAGATGGTCGAGTTAGGTACAAAGTTTACGAAATTTCCGTTTAGATTATAAGAAGGAGCAATAAAAGATTATTCACCAACTCATGAGATTTACAAATTCTGTATTTTCCACGATAATTTCATTTAGACGATCGAGTTGGGAAGCAGAGTTGTTTAAAAGAGTTTGTTTCCATGTAAGGACGGTATAGAAAAAAAATTCCCACCAATTCACCAAATTCATTTTTTCCCTTATAATTTCAGTTATATGGTCGAATTAGGAAGATAGTGAAATTTTCTGTTTAGATTAAAACAAGTAGCAATAAAAGATTCCCCACCAATTCACCAATTTTCTATTTTCCCCGACAATTTCGTTTGGACGATAAAGTTGGAAAGTAGAGTTGTTGAAATTACTGTTTCAATCTAAAGAAGGAATAAAAAATAATATATTCACCAAAAACATTCATGAATTTGTTCTATTTTCCCTTATAAGTTTAGTTATGTGGTCGAATTAGGAAATTTGCGAAATGTTCTGTTTAGATTAAAAGAAGGAGCAATAAAAGGTTCCTCACCAACTCACCAAATTCACCAATTTTCTTTTTCCCCGACAATTTCATTTGGACGATAAAGTTGGGAAGCGGAGATGTTAAAATTGATTGTTTCCATCTAAGGAAGAAATAAAAAAATATTCCAACTAATTCACAAAATTCATGGATTATCTTTTTTCCCTTGATAATTTCATTTAAATGCCGGGGTTAGGAAGCAAGTTGGTTAAAGTGACTGTTTAAGTTTAAAGAATCAGCAATAAAAAATAAAAACAATTGCCACCTATTCTCTAAATTCATCAATTTTCTATTTTCTTTCATAATTTCATTGAGATGGTTAACTTAAGAAGCAGAGCTTATGAAAATTTTCTATTTAGATTAAAAGAAGCTGTTTAAACGATTCCCCACAAATTTGCCAAATTCAACAACTTTTATTTTCCCCGACAATTTAATTTGGACAATAAAGTTGGGAAGCGGAGTTTTTAAATTGACTGTTTCCATCTAAGGAAGAAATAAAAAAATAATCCCAACAATTCACAAAATTCATTAATTATCAATTTTCCTTGATAATTTCATTTAAAAGGATTTGGGAAGCAAAGTTAATGAAATTGACTGTTTAAATTTAAAGAAGCAGCAATAAAAAAAATAAAAATAAAAAAATGCCACCCATTCTCTAAATTCGTGAATTTTCTATTTTCTTTCATAATTTCATTGAGATGGTTAACTTAATAAGCAGAGCTTATGAAAATTTTCTATTTAAATTAAAAGAAGCAGCAATAAACGATTCCCCATCAACTCGCCAAATTCACCAATTTTCGTTGATAATTTCATTTATAAGATAGAGTTGGCGAGCATAGTTGTTGAAGTCGACTGTTCAGATTAAGTAATAAAGAATTTTTAAAAATTTCTAAGAAGTTCGTGAAGAAGAAGCCTTACCTTGTTTTCACAGAACATATCGAATCTTCTTTGACTGTGATAAGTCTTCTTACATTCTAACCAAATTCTTAAAAAAAATTTTCAATTTTAATTTATGCTGCCTCACCAATAACGTAGCCTAGCAATGTCAAAGAAGAAAACGGCTCCTTTTCTTTAAACAAAAATTACATTTCACTTGATGTTTTTATTGATTATGTTTTGTTCTTAGTCAGCGATTTCCACTAATTCCACCAAATTTTCTAACATTATATTCATATAGGTTCAAAAAATAACTATAGATTGTAGATTAACAGTGTGGTCATTCTAAAGTGTTCATTGCGTATACAATAAGTACCAAGAAACCAAAGCTCATTTAGAAATTTCAGTTTTTTTAAATACGACTACCCTTAAATTTTTATAGGAAGATTAAAGATTTAATCACACTAATTGGCTTGCTTTAAACCGTTTCCAATTTGTGGCAAGTTTGAAAAGCAAATCTTACTATTTATTTTTAATTGGATCATCGAGAGCGGCTTAAATCGACTCCGAGGCAATGTTCCTCCGACAAAACAATCCGGAACAAAGGGCGCTGGATATTTAATAAGAAATAATAAAACGGTAGGCAGGAAGACGGAAAAGATGTCCTGCCTTTCCAACAGGATATCAACAGCAGAAATGCCCGTCTGCTCTTTCTCATCTGCCCATCCGACTAATTAACGGCTGCTTTCCTTCATAGCTGTGAAAAATGGACGGTTCATTAATGAATGCCCTTCGAACAGCAACAAAAAATATCGAAGGATTTTTTAATTAAAAAAGTTTATATACTTACATGTATTGTAAAACATTTTACTTGTGTAATAATGAACAACTGTAACAGAGCTTTGATCCAGAAGTTTAAGATAACTAAGATTTTTGCGACCAAAAGTTCATTCTGGTTCTAAATCTACTGTAAGATCAATTTTGTAGTGAACTTACAATGATTCTCCATCCAAATTTTATAAGATATCAGATTTTCGAAATAAATAATGAATTAGGGTTTCTACAGCGTCACATTTTTATGAAATATGGTGGGCAAGATATATTAATTTTATTCATTGTAATTTTATCAAAAGTTGTTTTTATCAATAATCCCCATTGGAAAAAATTGTTGGTTTGATATGACAAAACAAGCTACAACAATCTTTACCGCCTCAGCTACAACGACGTCTTCAATGTGTCAAGCGAAATTTGCACAAATATTGTCAATTTTTTTCCTAGATGCTTACATTTAATTTATTTCTATTTAATTATTCATTAGTTTACAATTATCCGGCGAATATGGTGGAGAAGATAGAGAAAACCAACAGCAACAATTTTTTGCCGCCTCACCAACAACGAAGCATTCAGTTGTCAAGCAAGATTTGGACAAATACTGTTTAATTGTGTCCTAGATATTTTCATTCAATTTATTCCTATTTAGTCGCTAATTGGTTTATTATGTCCGGCGAATATGCTGGAAAATATAGACAAAACCAACTTTCACCAACATCAAAGAATCGCTTGTAATAGGATTAATTGTGACTAATTTTATTTATTTTAACTTTATGAACAGTCAATTAATTAATCTTTATATAAGGTATAGGTTGAGATAAAAAAGTCAGTGTCACGAGCGGGATTCGAACCCACGACCTTCGGCTAAATACACTGCTGCTCTACCACTTGAGCTATCGTGACTTCGATCCACTCGGACTCCCATCTCAACCCATCTTTCAAATTTTCCCTCCTTTTTGCCATTTTTCAATCTCAACCAATACCTTACATAAAGATTAATAATTGAAAGATGTTATTTTGTCAATCGGACCACGAAATCTAATGAATTTAATAAGTTAAATGAAGTATATCTTCACTAAGCTCTCCCTGGCCATTTCATTTGTCGTCGAGAATCAGATAGATTAGACATTTGCAAAATGGCAAAAAGGAGGGAAAATTCGGAAGGTTGGGTTGAGGTGGGAAGTTGGTGTCCGAGTGGATCGAGGTCACGATAGCTCAAGTGGTAGAGCAGAGGCGTATTTAGCCGAAGGTCGTGGGTTCGAATCCCGCTCGTGACACTGACTTTTTTATCTCAACCAATACCTTACATAAAGATTAATTAATTCAAAGATGTTATTTGGTCAGTCGGACCACGAAATCTAAAGATGCAGTAAGCAAAATGAAGTATGCCTTCACTAAAGCTCTCCGTGGCCATTTCATTTGTCGCCGAAAATCAAATAGATCACACGACATTTGAAAAATGGCAAGAAGGAGGGAAATTCAAAAGATGGGGTTGGGATGGGAAGTTGTGTCCGAGTGGATCGAAGTCACGATAGCTCAAGTGGTAGAGCAGAGGCGTATTTAGCCGAAGGTCGTGGGTTCGAATCCCGCTCGTGATACTGACTTTTGTATCTCAACCAATACCTTACATAAAGATTAATTAATTCAAAGATGTTATTTGGTCAATCGGACCACGAAATCTAATGAATTTATCAACAGTGTTTTTCTTAATAATCCTGATTGGAAAATATGGTCGGTTTGCTATAATAAGAACAACTGCAGCAATTTTATCACCTTATCACCAAGAACAAGAAGGATTTATTACTTTATCTTTTTGTAAATAAAATCAATCCGCTTAGTTCAGTAAACTTATAATCAAATGTATATTATCATTTGTTCAATAATTGCTAATAATTCAGATTTGAAAATATAGTGGGTTTGATAGACCGAGACCAACTACAGCAATTTTTGCCGTGTCATCAACAAGAAGCCTTTATTTGTCAAGCAAGATTTCCACAAATACTATCAAATTTGGACATACATATATCCATTTAGTTCATTTCTATTTAATCGTTAATTGTTTTATTATATCCGGCCAATATGGTGGAGAATGTAGAAAAAATGCATCTAATGCCGGGCCACCACGAAGCCGAAAACAACTCTTTTTCTGTTCAGTTGTAGCCAGATTTTCTTCTTTTGTCTGTGTATTTCTGCAGGTGAGGTTCGTGTGGTACATCTTGGACTTGTTCCCTTCCTGAGTATTCTTCTCGATTAAAAAAATAAAATTCAGACGTACTTTTACTCTCGAAGAACGTTTTTTACTACCGCATTTAACAATCAAACGGTCTTCGTAAAGGTCATTAGACGGGTGAAAAAATGACTAAATGCTGGGTTCGCCGAGCTTTCGGCACTTTATACTTCCATTATCAGAGCTTTCCCAAGGATGAAAAAAAAGATTAATATGAGAGCACATGGCAGCATAATACATTTTGACGGTGAAAACAGTCACCTCGCTAAAAATCCATATGACTGAAGGTCGAACTATTTTTTTATTTTGACTAGTAGTTTCTTTCAGGTACTTTTGTTGTTGCTCGGTGAACCCAGCATTTAGTCTTTTTTTTCACCCGTCTAATGACCTTTACGAAGATTGGAACCCTACATAGATTATCTACAGGTCGATCAACGAACATCTAATCAAAGAGTATTAAGAGCCTAAAATAGACCCATCGGATAAAAATTGAAATCTTAAAATTTTGGTCCGGGGGAAGCAAATATTTGCATTTTTCTTTCTTCTTTTTACAACATTATTTATTTTTAAAAATCTGAACTTAGTGCCATTAGGGTGTAAAGAATCACCCAGTGGTTGCACTTCTTGGGTCTACGTGTTATGATGCTGCTCAGCATGTCGCGAGGCCACTGTCGCTTCAATCTGCATTGCACAATTCAAGCGTCTAAAACCAGCCTTCACAACATAGAAAAGAAGATTAGTTTCTTTTTCTTTTTAGGTTTAATTTTTTAAACGAGTTTCTGAGTTAAAAATGGTTCATTGGTTAAAGATCTAAAATGGAGTAATGAGATGGAAATATAAGACCTCAATTCTCAATCCCTTGTCCGTTGAGCATGTTTTTCTTTGATAAATCAAAACGAGTGAACGCGCTTTGAAAATATATGATGAATATGTTTTTATAAAAGGAGAATTTATAAGAACAGAAGATCTTAAATTAATTAGGCAAAAGAATTGCTCGGTATTGCCATCGAATTAATTTCACTAATTTCGTGGTCCGCTTGACCAATTAATATATTACAATTAATTAATATATTACAATTTTTAGTTGAGATAAAAAAGTCAATGGCAAAAAGGAGGGAAAACTCAAAAGGTGGGGTTGAGACAGGAAGTTGGTGTCCGAGTGGATCGAGGTCACGATAGCCCAAGTGGTAGAGCGGCGTATCTAGCCGAAGATCGTGGGTTCGAATCCCGCTCGTGCCATTGACTTTTTTTCTCAACTAAAAACCTTAATTAATTGTAGCATCGAATTATTATTATTATTTTTTTTTAGCCACCCAAAATCCATTCGTAAATTGTTATTCGAATGTCGAGACAACCGAGAATTAAAAATCCGGCTTTACTCCTACGCTGGTACAACACTCCGTCCCGTATGTTTTCTGAGTGGTGAGCCACTTGTGAATGCTGAAAGCCAGGCAAAACCGATTCGTGCTCGTGAATCCCGCTGAAGATTTCCAAGATCTGAATCTGTTTGCCACTTTACATGCATAACATATTAAAAAAATCAAGAGGAAATCCCAAGCCGCTCATTTTTAACCCTAACCCCTCTTTTGATAATGTTTAACTAAAAGAAAAACAAGCCCGGGATTGTAAAAAGAAAGTGTTCTAACATCTTAAGGTTAAAAAAGTTAAAAACAGTTTTTTGAATCCTAAGGATTGGTCTCTGGTAAGCCTATTCTAACTGTACATCTATTAAATAACATATACGTGATATCCTCTTGCACTTGCTGTTTTTCTACATGACACTTAAACTTTAAACAAGGATTTTGTACTTGTCGGGCCAATTTAATTTATTACAATAATCGGTTATTAAGTCAACAACCTATTGAAAATAGTACAAACAATAAATACAATAGTCTACAGTATCAAAAACTCATTAGCTCTCTCGCTGTCCAACTCAATTACTTTGGAGTAATATAAGGCAGCGAGCTAAGCCCATTTCTTTTCCTTGTCTACGTAAGCGAATTCCTTACGTATTAAAACACGTCATAATAGCCAAAGTTGAAAATGACGAAAGCAGCTCTCAGCTAGAATTTGTAAAGAATCTCGACTTGACATGATGCTCTGTCATGATCCCATCCAAGACCACCTCTTATGGAATTCACGTGTCCAAAACCAACATCCAACCTCACTTCGTTTGCTGAACAACCTATTTCTCCCAGGGAAAATGTCCGTTACTTATGAATATACTTGGATAAAAAGCATGAGAAAAAATGGCAGATCACCCCTAAAACGTGCAGGTAAAAGACTGCTGTATCATCATATGATTCACCCCATTTGGTAATATTGCTGGCTTATGGGGTTCAGCAGGACAATCGCACGTGCAGAAGTTTGCAACCCCTAAACAGAATCTTAAGAAGGATATCCTACGCGCTATCGGGCTTGAAATGCCATCAGCTCAATTCAGATCTTAAACCACTGTAACACCGTATGCAAATCGACTTCCTCAATGCAACGCAAGAAGGCCGAAAATAAAACATCCTCAAAACTTTACTGGAAAACTAATCCCTAAGGGAGAAGTATTCAGTTGCTAATTAGCATAAATGAAGAATATAATTATTGGCAAGTTCAGGCACGCAAACCAAATTCAACAATTTTTGCCTCGTCTCCAACAACGAAGCATTGTCTTTGAAGATTTGTCATTCTTTTCTTTTTATCGTACAGGCCGGTTTTCCACGCATACTTTCATTTAATTTTATTTATTATTATTCCATCACTCATTCTACAGTTATTTTTCTTAATAAATATGATCGGCAAATATGGTGGGTCTGATCAAGACTAACTTCAACTTTTTTTGCCGCCTCACCAACCATGAAGCCTTGAGCTGTAGAGTAAAACGGCTCCTTAGCGAGACTTATTTTTATTCACTTAAAAAAAATTAAAAACATATATTCAGTTAAAATGGTAGAGCCAATAAGTCATTTTTAACTCAAGACTAGTTTTAATCCTAAGACCTTCATCATTCACCTGAAAGAAAATTCACCACTGATTCTCAATCCAAAAAAATATCAACATATCAATTTTTCTCTGTGATGAGTTTTCTTTTTTCATATGACGAAGCTCCAAGTACTGAACATCCGAGTTTAACATAAATCATGAGTTATTTGGAGATCGTGAGGTGCGGTCGGGTGTGTCGTAGGTTTTAGAAAAACATTTTCTTTATCATGCCAACGTTTCGATCTTTATTGAGATCATCTTCAGGGCCTGCGTTTATAAACATTAATTAAAATCACTAATTTCGTGGTCCGCTTGACCAATTAAACCATTACAATTAATTAAGGTTTTTAGTTGAAATGAAAAAAAAGTTAATGGCACGAGGAAAAATGGCAAAAAGGAAGGAAAACTCATAAGGTGGGTTGAGATAGGAAGTTGATGTCCGAGTGGATCGAGGTCACGATAGCTCAAGTGGTAGAGCAGTGGCGTATCTAGCCGAAGATAGTGGGTTCGAATCCCGCTCGTGCCATTAACTTTTTTTCACCTCAACTAAAAACCTTAATTAATTGTAATTAATTAAATTTTAAAAATACATGTAGGATGTAAAGAAAATGAATTTATACAATGCTAGAAAATCTTAGATAAAAAAATGAATTTATACAACGCTAGAAAATTTTAGATTTAAAAAAAGAATGAATTTGTACAAAGATAGAAAATTTTAGATTCTTTGTATAAATTCATTCTTTTTTTTTTAATCTAAAATTTTCTAGCGTTGTATAAATTCATTTTTTTATCTAAAATTTTCTAGCATTGTATAAATTCGTTTTTTTCACATCCTACTTGTATTTGTAAAATTTAAACAATGCTTATAAATCCCAGGTCCTGAAGATGATCTCAATAAAGATCGAAACGTGTCATGATAAAGAAAAGTTTTTCTATAACCTACGCCACACCAAAACGCACTTCACGATCTCCAAATAATCATTGGGTAACGGTCACTAAACACCACATAAATCATAAGATGAAATATGTTTTGACATAATAGCCTTGTCATTTCAACTGAAATTTTACAATGGACGGTCTACAATATTTAGTCTTGTACTATTGCAGTCGTTCTAATTGTTGAAGCGCAGTTTTTGATCAAACTAGACAATTTTGCCTTGAAAATTCCATACACTTTCTTGTGGTGTTTGAGTTAAATCTGTCATCAGAAAACAGCCCCTATGTGAAAAAAAAAAGATCTGCATAAACCGCTAGTAAAACCACTTGGCCATGTGTTACTATAGATAACTATCGATTTTTAAACAACCATACGTTCATCTATTTCTTTCTCAATTCGGCCAAAGCTTTTTGGTTTTTGGAGAAAATCTACTAGAATTAAACGCTACTCATTGCAGGATGGATACAATGTACACATACAATTTGGAGCGGTTGTGTTGTATAGTCAACAAATTCCTGGCCTCAACTCTTGAATAATTTATCATTCATCTAAGTTAATATCAAAAGCTGGAGTTTTCCAGCATTTAAACTACTGAAAAAAATTACGATGCTTTTTACCTTTAAACTTCAAAAGATCAATTTTCATTTAACTAATGCCTACACAATCTTTATTATATCAATATTTTCATTAGAAACAAAGGTAATATTTTTTATTTTAGAACTTTATTGTTTTGTTTTTTTAGTTATTATTGCAATGTAAAAATGAGTTTTTAACAACTTTGTACATGTTAAGAAGTAGCAGGATGTGTACTATAAAAGTAATTCAATTTTTATAATTCACAACAATTTATTTGATGCCGATTATTGCTTAATCGTTACAAATCCTTTACTCTAGATTTTCCTACGATGGGATAAAAGAGGTTTTTTCCAGTTTTTCAGAATGAGTCATTTTAGGGATTCGACGTGATAATGTGCGGTCGAATTTCCCATTTGATGCAATTATCATGAGATTAGTGTAAAAAGTGATTATCACCTTGACAAGACTGCGAGCATTCTCATTGTAATTGCGATAATAAGGGTCTAAGTACGTCACGGCTGATGCCATTTAATTTTTGCTTGCAAACAATTATTTCCCGAGTGCGTAATGCATACCTAAAACTGGAACCTGGAGGGGGAAATTACAATCCGCTTTTATTGCTCCAGTAAGTGTTTCCTTTCCCCCCTTTGTGATGATACAGATTTCCCATTTATCGAGGATACGACTAAACAGAGTTAGTTGATAAATCGTTTAGGGTCTTCTCCGCGGGTCCGCCGGTGGGTTATTATCTTGTCTTTTTGAAGAAATGTCGGCCGACATCATTTGTCAACTTTTTCCATATTTCTAAGACGGCGGTAGCAAACTTCCGTGACGCATTTCCCACTCAATTTGTGTTCACATCAAACATTAACAATCAGACGACGTCGTTGACAGTGCACTCAATTAGGGAAGAAACATACCGCCCACCTCAGATGAAGAGCTGAAATAACGGATTAACCGATAATGGATTTTTTTAAATCGTTTTCCTCTACCGTTTTTCATTGATGCGAATTATTTATAAAATCTTATTTCCTTGTTTTTTTGTCAAACAATTTGTTAAAGTACTTTCAAAACGACCGAATAAATTTCTGTACTTATTCGCAAAGTACTGTTGCATAGAATAACCTTTTTTTTGTACATTCTTCTTTTAATTTCATGTAAAACTTTGAGCACTCACATACATTATAACACAAAGACACATATACAACACATACATATACAATAAGTACAAAAGAGAGAGAGAGAGAGAGAGAGAGAGAGAGAGAGAGAGAGAGAGAGAGAGAGTCACTTGCACATCTCACTCAAATGCATGCTGAAATAATGGATTGTTAACATATACTTTTTTTTAAATATACTAAATAAAATATAATTTAAATGATATATACACTACCAAAAACATAAGGTTACACTTACACAACCCACACCCAAAAGAAGTCAAAGTCACGCAAAAACACACAAGCAAACCTTTCAATAATTATTGTGCTTGTTAAAATAAAGTAAGATTTAAAAACAAAAATGGCCAAAACAAGGCAATAACACACAAGTACATATAGTTGAACATAGTAGAAAATAAAGAAAGGTTTCAAAACTAACTCAAAAAATAGTCAGAGTCAGACAAAAGCACAATCAGTTCACTCAATGTTGAGCATGTTAAAATGAAGAAAGGTTTAACAACACATAAACATAGACAGAGCATACGAGAACACTTCACTTATTTTTTCTTAAATGACTAATATGCGGTTAAAAAACCCATACCAACGGACCCAAACCCCAATGTGACACGGTACGGTCAAAATAAAGAAAATGAACCTGTAAGACCAATAGTATCCTTTTATAATCCGATATAGCCGTGGGATGTCCTGGGCCTCAGCTTTAATACTCTGTTTAGGAGGTTGATGATATCAGGCCATAATAAATATTTATTGCGACTTGATGTCATCAACCTCCTAAACAGAGTATTATCCTTTTATAATTCCCTGTGCCACAAACTCCCGATAACAATAGATAAAATAATTAAAACCCACACTAACTTCAAACCTACATTCGGTAATAGCAATTGATTGAAAAAGAATTGATAAAACAATAAAATAAAATAAATATATTTAAAAACTGTGTGTTATTCGATGTTATTTACAAATATCCATGTTAAAGAATAATATATATAAATAAATGTATGCCTACTAGATAATCATTGTCAATTTAGTAATAAATTTATGAAATGAAAGGGTTTCCATTGTGGTACCCATTAACTCCACTTTGTGCAGAAATATTCGCCTATAAAAAATTCTATTTAAATCATATAACAAATTAATTAAATCTGGCCTTTTTGGAAACGCTATGTAGACGATATTTTAAGTATACGGTCGGGAGCCCTAGAGAATATGAAAGAATTTCTCCAATTGATTAATTCTTTACGCCCTAGTATAAATTTTATATTGAAAATAAATGAAGTAGTTGTTTAAATTTTTTATACTTAAAACTGTCAATAATAAATAACTCAAAGGAAATAGAGATATATAGAAAACCCACAACTACAGACACCGCGATACCAGCAGATTTTTTTAAATCGATGGACCTATAAAGCCACAAAACCAGAATTATCCAAAAACTCATACAAACCCTTCACTCACTGTTGAGTATGGTAATATAAAGAAAGGTAAAAAAAAATTAGCCGAAGAAAGAAGGTAAAAGCGCACACAAACATTTCACTCGTTGTTCAGCAATAAAGAAAGGAGAAAAATAACAAACACCCAAAAACAAACAGACAAGCAAATAACACCTAAAAAGTTGATACAAACTACTATAAACAAAGAGTCTAATTCACACAACCAAAGTATAAAACAAGCAAACTAAAATGTGAACAACCAAATTATCTCGATGTAGTTAATATCAACTAGTAATGTTATAATTTTATATTGAAGATGAAGGGTTCATTTTGAGTGAGAACAATCAATTCCTCCGTCAAGCTTTCGAGAAATATATTCCTATTATTAATCATTTACATGACTAGCAAATATGAAATTGTATATCACATTATAATTGTATTGCAATATTTCATACAATTATAATATGTGATATAAAATTTCATTCACATAAAAAGTTCATAAGAACATAAAGACATTCACACCTATATACGTTGCATTCATTCTATTTATAGATATTCCGCCATCGACGCAAGTCACGTACACAGTTCGAGGGGCGATGGGGATGCTATTCCACCACCAGCCCCTCCTCATTCACTCTAATAAATACACTCACTGATACAAAACACATATCTTGACGGCTATGTACAAAAAAAATTCCCAATCCCCCTAAAATGCGGAACAGGGGACTCTGAAACTAACTAACGTGTCCGAGAACCATTCTTAAATCTGGCGGCATGCCTACACGCTCTCTGTATGGAGCCAAGGCATGACACGCCTCTATTTCGTGGGACACATCGACTTAAATATTATTATTTGCCTTTTTTTTTTAATCAGGCCAGTTGGAAAGAAAGCAGTTCCTTCGTTTCTTCTTCTTCTTTTGTACAAACGGCGGGTCCTGTCCGATCTCGTTCTCTGTAAAATCAATTCTAAGTGGCATTATCCTTGAAACCATAAGTTTTATTATTGCAAATAAAAGTTTACATTTGTTAACTTTGTAAATCATTAATAATAGTTTTAAAGTCCTTGTGAAGGTGATGATATTCTTCAAAAGCTTGAAGAAGGTTTCCCGATAACCCCCAATTTGAACACACAAGAATTCGTACTATGGCTAATATGCAAGATCATAAGGCCAAAAAAAAAGGAACTGCGTGTTTTCTTTCAAATTAGCATCATTCCTGATTTTTTATACAAAATTTTAAAAAACAACAAACAAAAAACTTTCTCATTAATAAGCTAAACACACGCACTAAATATTTTCTCATGCTATCTCTTCTTTTTTACATCTTTTTGTTTATTAAACTTTATGAGTAGTTTTCTTCACCTGATTGCTTTCTTAGGTTCTCAAGAATTTTTTTACGTTCTTCAAAAATCTTTTGATTCCTTCTTTGCAAAACAGTAGGAAAACCTACGCATAAAGATCCTCCCCCGGTTTAATATTTTATTCAGTTTCTGGAATAAACAAACAATAAAACTAAGACTGATTTTGCATGGTTAATAAAATCATCACCGCATGAGTTTTATAGTCCTACTAAAAGCTCTGCCGTACTCCTTGTGGAGTTATTGCCTCCGGAGAGACGGGGAAATCAAATCCGGGATGAAAGTGCCCTCGACAAAATCAAAGATAGGAGAAATTCTATTATAAGAGTTTGGCTTTATAGATTATTTTTGCTTCGATCCAAAAGACCAGCGTGGGAGGAAGAGTTAGTTTAGCCATTTCGACAATACTAGCGAATTGGCAAACATTGTGAAAAGAATAAAGGGCAAAGAAGAAATTTCACACTTTTAGTTGGAATATATGAAGCCCCACATAGACGGCTTTGAATTTTGAAAGCCCGTAATTCACTTTTATACATGCACTACAATATACCAAAAGAACACGACTTTAGCCATTTGGCTAATAGAATTCAGTCAGCCATGATCAGCATATAATGGGCTTTGTCAGCATTGATAATCACTCCAGCTGGCTTGATGCATACGCTTTTACAGATATGTATATTACTTATTAATAAATGCAGAACCTATAAATTCTAGGAAATATAATGAGGAACATCCGTTTTTATAATATAGCGATATTCATTTACATAAAAATATCTACTAGAGCATTTTCTTTCTATAAAAATAGAACATTAATTAAAAACAATTTTTTATTTATAAAGTTTATAAATAAAAAGCTAATAAAATATTGACTGAGCGGTTAAGTTCATAAATTAATGACTTTATCTGGCGTTTGGGACCAATAAACTTTACGACACAGTTTTTTTAAGTCTTCATGTTTGTTTTATAAAATTCATTAAATTGATCTTAAAAATAAAGAACGAAAAATACATATTTTAATGTTTTATTTTAAAAAATACAGATAAGTGGTACATTTCAGGTTTCTGTCAGTTTAAAGCTAAGGGATTTTTCCCAACAGGACATTGAGAATATTGAACGACGATGATAAATTGAAGGCTTTCATCTGAAATAATCCACCAAATAAATTTCAAAGTGTAGATAAAAGTCCATTTATTATCAGAAATTGCCTGCCGGAGTGCGCAAAGTTTGTTTCGATGGTCCAGCACGTATTGTAATCTAAGTACCAATTTTCAATCAGTTTTTATTGTCGTGAATTTGTTGGGAAATCCTGTGCAAAAAATTGTGCAAACTGCTTCTTAAGAACGAAGCTTTGGAATCCAAAAAACAATTAACTCACCGGATTAAAATGTCACTTATCAAGGCAATAAAAATATATTACTTACATTATTCAAGAAAAGGAAGATTATTAGAACAAGAACTAAATCTAGAGGCTTCTCCGTTGGTGACGCCGCAAAAATAACTGCAGTTATTGAGGTTACTTACTCTCCACATTCTCATGACATTTTTTACTAAAACAAAGATATATTAAATTGAAATAAAAATAAATTAACTTATCGAAAAAAACTTGGAATGTTTTAGTAGAAAAAATTCGACCTAATAAATTTACATGACAGCACAAAGCTTTGTCGATGAGTTGGCTAAAAATTGCTAAAGTGGATTTGGTCCAAACTCTCCCACCATATTTCCTGAGCATGTATATACTTGAAAAAAAATTTTGAATAGGTGAAAATTAAAATATTAATTATGGATCGAGCAACTCTATAAATGTATTTGGTGAATGGATTGAAGGAACAATCCTCCATGACAGCTCAAAGCTTCATTGTTGGTTCCGCAGCAAACATTGCTGCTGTTGGTTTGGGTTTTGATTACCCACCTTATTCGCTCGACATTACTTACCAAAACCAAAACCACAATTTATTAAATGAAAAACATACGCTGCTTAAAGGATGACTTTTTATCTGCTTGAAAGTAACCTTTACTTTAAGGTTTATTCAACCGGCTCCCATTGAGCTCGCCGGATTATTTTACATTTATTTGTTTTGTATATTTTAATTTTGTACATTTTTTCCATATTGTTTTATTGAAATTATTTACTTTAACAATTATTATTTATTTTCGCCAAAAGAAAACAGATTTTGCGGTTAGTTAAAAATTACGATTACTTTTATTAAATTAAATTGAAGTTAATTTTACTTATATAATTAATAAAATCGTTTGGATGTTTTCCTATTATTTTGTGTGGTGGTAAAGGCCAGTTCCAGCCTTCTTGGAATACTGATTTTATCAGTGGTGCTTTAGTACCTTCATAAAATGAACACGTCTATCTCAGGTGTTCCCAATTTCGTATCCCTCCAGTTTGGCAACTGCGTTGGTCGTCTTTTTCTAAACCAAAGCGCTTAAGGTATGCTTTATGTATGCCGTGGCTTGAAAATGTCTATGTTGTTTTAAAAGTTATTTGGATGTCAGTTGTTATTCTGTCTTTGACAGACGGAAAGAAACTTTTTATCCTTTCTCATTCTTGATTCCATTTTTCGGTTGTCCTTTTTCTAATTTGTTTCTATAGTGCGGAATAGGCTTTCTTTCCATCGCAGGTGTCAACGTATCATCTGTAGTCGCTTCTTTAGCTTTTCGGTCAGTTCGTTACCAGCATTTCCTACGTGTGCTTTTACCCAGGATATACCTACTTTCCATCTTTTATGCTTTATTAATTCGTCCATGTTTTTCCTGATCTGTACTGGCAATGAGAAATGGTTTGTGTAATGTTTTATTGCAGCCAATGAAACTTGGCTGTCAGTCTAAATTCGGATTGTTTACTCTTTTCCTCCTCTTCCTTTATTATCAGCCATTCCAAAGATTTCAGAATCGCCAGCCTGATTTTTTGAGCAGTCTTCCCACAGTTTTGTTTTGTTTATGAAGATTGATTCTTCTGATCCTTGTGCCAATAGACTACAACAAATACACTGTTGTTGAATTTATTTCCGTCTGTAAATATGCCATGCTGCTGTCAGTTGGTTGCAGATTAGCGCTTATAATTTTTGACGGATGATCCCATTTTTCTACAGGTGTTGGCATGTCTAATTCTGGCTATATACTTTTCCTTTCTTTCCTTAAGATGTTATATAAATTTATATTTACATTGGTATTTGATTGCATTTATCCAAATCGGCGCCGCATAAGATGAAAAGAATAGAAGAATGACTTAACAAAATCTCCGTGACAAAGATTTTACAGTTTGTTTACGTATACATACATATATGTGTGGTGATTAGTGACCGTTAATCGATATTTATTTAAAAATCGTGAGATGCGGTCTGATGTGGTATAGGTTTCAGAAAAACATTTTCTTTATCGTGCCAACGTTTCGATCTTTATTGAGATCATCAAATATGTTTGTAAATCCCAGGCCCTGAAGATGATCTCAATAAAGATCGAAACGTTGGCACGATAAAGAAAATGTTTTTCTGAAACCTACATCACACCAGACCACATCTCACGATTTCTAAATAAATAAAGGTATATATATTCTTGGGACATATCTATTAATAAAAATTAATGACAAAGGATCTCATTTAATTTCTGTAATAAAATGCTATAAATGAAGATTGAGAGGAAATCCTTGAACCCTCATTAGAACTTTTCATTTGGTAAGATGAAACACTACTGCATGAGCACGAAACTAAAGTGGTCTAAAGTGATCAAACGAAAAGGTCGTGGATTTTCTTCGTGACGAAAATCTTTCCTGGTGTTTCTTACCAATATAAATTTGAAAACGTCAAATAATTTTTAAGTAGTTGCTTTCCAAAAATAAATAATAATGACGGATTAGAAAAAGCTGAATGTTTCACATCACAAGAACGATTAGGTTTTTTTGATTTTTGGTCCAATTCCAATCCGTCTAATGAGCCCTGATTCGGCATAAATCTTAATCGGATATAGAAGTTTTTTTTTATTTTATGTTTTATTTTCCAGTGTAAAAGAAATAATGAGTATGTTCAAGAAAGAATTGGTTTTATTCCTTGAGGGGAGGGCGCTTTCAAACTTTTAACTGCTACTTAGACATTCATTCAGTTTATTTTAAACAATAATGTCCCTCAATAATTTGACTAAAAATATAGTAAGGACGATCATTCCGAATTAAATGCTTATGAAACATTTGGTTTTAACTGCCCTACAAATGTTGAAAATATTAGGTTATAAACTTTCGAGATAAGCTATACAACTTTTCTCCGGTGCCGTCTCTATTAACATCAATGGCTTATTTTAATTATTTATTATAGAAATAACAATACGAGTGATGTAAAAATAAAATGAGCCCGGAAAAACTGTCTTCATTAATGAAAAATGAGGACCTACAGAGTCATGGGAAATGATTCACCGTTCAAATAACCTTAAAGGTCCATCAAGCAGAGATTATGTAAATTCTTAACCACCCACACTCTCACACAGGACGCATGCCTTGTTTGTGTCTAATAAATTCTTTAAAAAAAGAGACCATATAATTCTGCAAAATGGCACAAAAGAAGTAACCGATAGCCTGAAAACCGAGAACATTTTCAAAACACAAAAACAAAATGGAAAGACAGACAGAAGAAAAGTCTAAATATTCTGTTACTTAGCCTAACAAAACAAAACCTAAAAGCCCTAAAATTCTGCAAAAAAAAATAAATAAACCGTAAGCCTGAAAACCTAGAACATGCTAATTAAGTACCCACCAATTTCATTACTAACCATTCAGTAAGTAATGCAACTACAGGCGAAATAATAATCACCACACAATAGTAAAAAAGTAATTAATAGCCTAAAAACCCAGACCATTCTCAAAATTAAGCCAGTTCCGTAAGATATGTAGCTAAAATCACAATATGTTTCTATCGATTCCTCAATATTGAAAAACAGACAAAAAGAACAAGAACCAAATTGTAAACACCTATATATATATNGTCTCCAAATAAGAAAGAAGTAATATTTTATGGCCTTAGGTACATACACAAACAAACAGAAGTACGAAAAAAACAGAAATAAATAATAAAAAATATAGAAAATTCTCTAGATACCTAAATATTTTAAAAATAAAAAAGATTTAATAAACGAAAACTCCAATCATTATGATATTATGTATACACAAATACAACCCCTAAAAACTCCAAATTGCTGGAACAAAGTCGTAAAAAATTATTGTAGGTAACCGGCTGCCTAAAAACTCAATACATTCTCAGAATATATAGCAAATTCGTAAGATTTAGTTTTTATAGTTAATTTAGTTTTTATTTATAGTTTTCTATTATTATATAGTTTATTTTTAGTTTTTCGTTTTTGCACGCCTGAAAAAGAACAGCGTCTGGCAGACGGATAACCATTCATGCTGTAAAATGCTTTAAATATTGTATATTATGTAATGCTCCTCTTTAATGTAAATAAAACATGTTATCTATCTTTCTATCTATTAAGAAATCTTGCTATAAACGATTATTATTATCGATTCCTCATGATTTTAAAGCAATTAAAAAGAAAATAAGTACTAACATACCAAAAGACCAAAACACACTGTTTTTTACCTCAATCAAACAATATTTATTAATTCCGGCCCTGATGATGATCTCAATAAAGTTTGAAACGTAGCACAGTAAAGAAAATGTTTGCCGAAACCTACAAACCAGACCGCATCTTACGATCTCTAAAAATTCATTAATTAACGGTCACTTGTTGCAAAACAACTTACTGTGAGTAGGAACTATCTTTTTAAAAAGGATTGAACACCGCATTCATTCCACACCATTCATCATTTCTAAGAAAAAATAAGATCTGACAGACTAAAAGTTCAAAACGCACTGTTTTGTTTTTGTTTTTTAGCTAAATCAAACTTTAAAATCCTCTATATAACTTAATATTTTTAAAATGAAAAAGACTTCATAAAAGAAAACTCCAACCATTATTATGTACACAAAAACCGTAAAAACGGTATATTTCTGAAAAAGTATGTAACCAGCTGCCCAAAAACTCAATTCATTTTCGAAATATATTACCAATTATGGAAGAAATGTAGCTATAAACAATTAACAATACGGCATTACACTTTAAAAATCATCGTTTATCCGTTTTTTATTATATTTATATTTCACATTTTCGACTATTAAAAATATATGGTTCATTTTTTTCTTTCGAAAACGACTCACAAAAGAATCTTTAATGTATGGAAAAGAGAAACACTTGTATTCATATTCATCTCATCTTGTCTTTCTCCTGTAGATGAAGAATAAAATTTCTGTTCGAGTCTTTTTACGAGGACGATTTGCATCCTGGGCGTTCCAGTGTTCCGTCAGTAAACCGGCAATTTTCATTTAACTTGTACCTGGAAATGGATCCTGTATTCAAATTGGCAAAAGATAATCGTGTTCGTTTTTAATATGTTCAAAAAAGGGGGCGGGGAAAAGGGGAAAGTTCTTTGTCCAACTGTATTACATAAAAAGAAGGAAAGTCTGAAAACATAAACTACTTAAAAACAAAATCTGAACTGGAAACTTTTGGTTTTATCCTTAACATTTTAAAACAATCATAAGATCATTATATAGGCCTGATATCACTTTATATAAGTGGGAAGTTTATGAACCGACCAACAGCTGAGGTCATCGCCGGCCCTCTGCGTGTTTTCCTTCTTTTTCTTTTCTTTCGCGCATATTTTGTTTTAAACTGCAGCCATTTCAGCGTTTCGATCTGGTTACTGACTCTCTGATTTCAGATATATACTACGTTGATATTCTAGAATGCTAGCCTCTAGTTTGTACCTCAGGTGGTCAAATACAGAATAGAAACAAAACATACATTAAATATATATATATATATATATATATACATCACCACAAACATAGATGTCTGGTCACAATCACTCCCCCTGAGCACTCGATATTCTTCGGGGCGCGGTTATAAGAACCCCTTCCTTTCACGCTAATAAATTACTTTTACTCTCCAGACGTCATACACTAACCCCAGAGTACTCGATATTCCTCTGGACGGGGTTATAAGTAAACCCTTCCTTGCACTCTTTCACTCTAATAAATTACATTCATTCCAATAAATGAACACAAATACAGCAATCGATAGAAATGTAGAAGTCTGGTCACATTCACTCCCCCAGAGTACTCGATATTCCTCGGGGTATGGAGGAACCCACTCCACTCTCGCTAATAAATTACTTTTACTCTCCAGACGTCATACACTCACCACAGAGTACTTGATATTCCTCGGGGCGGGTTATAAGCAACCCATCCTTACATAGAGGTATATCATTTTAGAAAGGAAAAATACGACCCCTATATTTTTTAAAAACTCTCATGACATTCTAATCAGTATAATGTATATGATACCGATTCAGTTGAACCAAATGCTAAAATTTCAATTTGTTCAGATTTTCAAACCATTTTTGGCTCAATCCAATCGTGTAAAACAGTCAAAACGCTTTCTTGTAAGTTCAAAGATAAAAATCTGGGAATGCAAGGCAATATTCAATTGTCACAGAGCAGGGAAGGCGCTTCCGCTCCATATTTTATGTGACCGAACCGGAAAGATGTTTCAAGACAATAATATATCTTGTTAGCGCAACTAGGCACTCTATCTCGGTGCCGGATGAGAAAATAGAACCCCTTGTATCCAAATGTCAAAAATACATATTTCAATCTCTGCATTTTAAACTATCAAAAAAATTCCTTGTTTTGTAAATACCGGCATTACGACAAACTTAGGTAGTTTTGTTTAACTTCTTCACACACTTCAAAAAATAAGGACTTCTTGTCAACAAGTGGTTGGCAAAGTTCGATTTGTCAAATATTTAAACAGTCTAATTGGTACGACTAAGCTGTTCATGCTTTACGCAAACCTACTCAGAAACAACGTAATTGTTTATATGACATAATTTTTGCCTTTTAGTGTTCCATACTGAAATGAAAATTGGAGCGCCAAACATGAAAATTTCAAATATTTAAAAGTGCCAAAACATCTTGTAAACTCTATTAGGTTTCCGTGGTCCGATTTACCGAATAAATTATTTTCAATTAAATAATTCTTAAGGTATTGGTTGAGACAAAAAAGTCAGTGTCAAGAGCGGGATTCGAACCCACGATCTTCGGCTAAATTCGCAGCTGTTCTACCACTTGAGCTATCGTGACTTCCATCCATTAGAACTGAAACCAAAAAGAAACAAAGGAAACAGCCACAAACCAGACTAATTTGGAAAGTGGCTAGTATCGGTTTTTGTATTATACAAATAACTCAACAAATAGAAACAAATAGACCTTGAGAGTATACTTTGAAAAAGGTTCGAACCTGCAAGATCGACGTCTAAAGGTTAAATAGAAGTTAGTGAATTGAGATGAGTAGACTACTCCATTTGTGGTCTGTAATAGCTGGCGCAAAACTTTAACAGTACCTTTATTCGACGGCACACCTTACATGCTCTCGAATGGACAGCAATGAACATTTCTACAACTCTAGTAGCTCTGCTGTGAATTTTCAATTCTTAAAACCTTTAATATTTAAGGATATGGTGTCATTTTTCTGAATCCATCCTTGCTAGGTGTTTTTATAAATTAAAATCGTTTCACATTAATCAAAACTGTTATCTAAAAGCTCAACGTGGTGGGCGAATCTACAGTAATTATTGCCGCGTCAATAAACAACTTATCACTATCCCGTTAGTAAATAAAAGCTGCTTTTTCTAAACGGTTGCGCTTAATTAGTCGAATTGTGAACATTACTTGTTGGAATTGACCGTTTCGTTCAAGTTCATAATAAAAATTTCCTTAAACTGACTCGAATAAGGTTAAGTTTTATGTCAAATAAAAAATTTTTGCAATGTGGCAAATATAAAAATAACTAAAAATGAAACAAATATCTCTATGAAATCAGAACACTTAACAAACATGTGGTATTCGTTTGGGTTCCTAGTCATGTCGGCATTTCTGGAAATGAAAAAGCTGATCAACAAGCAAGGAACGCTGCAAACCAACCACAAAGAACATAATATATTTCCTCTCCGCCCAGACGATATAATCGTTTATGTTAAAAACACTATCAAACGAAAATGGGCGGCAAGATAGAATGTCTGTAGAGATAGTATGAAAGAAATGAAGCCAGTTGGCCAGCCAACTGTTCTCAAAGGAACTTGAGAGAAGAGAACTTGTGATTCTCTCTAGATTGCGAATAGGTCACATCAGGCTAATCCATAATAGGCTTTTAATAGGCAACAACCTTCCAACTTGTCCTCGATGTATGCGAAGTGGAGAACGTATCATTCTGACAGTAAAACATATTTTGGTCGACTGTCCCACTTTGCAACCCTTTAGGCAAAGGCTCAACCTTTCGAGTGATTTACAGGAGTTACTGGGTCTCCAGTGTTTCTTTCGAACAGCACTTTTCAGCTTTCTCAAATTTATTGGAATTTATAATGAGATTTAGGCCTTTTCCCAAATTGTTATACCATTGAATGTTTGCCTGCTAATGTTTGAATGAAAGTTGTGCGTGCAAGATTTCTTTCTTCTTTCAAGAATTTTTGAGGCTGCCGGAGCGGAAAATTGAAATGGGAGAAAATACAAATTGCGGGGTAATAAACTGCAATGCCCAAAATCGCAATTTAAACAAGAAAGATAGCTCCCTCCAAAAAAAAGAAGATAAAGAAAAAGAAATGTTATTGTGTTTTGTTTCTTATTATGAAATTTATTGAAGTAATTGAAAAATAGATGGCGTTTAAATAAAAAGAGAAAAACTAAATAAATAAATCTTGCCCAACCCTGAAACCAGGTTTCTAGAGAGATTCAAGCCCCACACTTCCCAACACTTCCCAGTAGGGAATGCGAGCTACAAACTAGCACTCAGCAGACTTGTCTAATCGACAAAAAACTTATCCAGTTATTATTATTATTATTAATTTTTAAGGGCGTTTTAACGGCTAAGGTCATTTCACGCCCTAACATCCAAACCTTCTATCTTAGCTTAGCTATATCTCTTCTGAGTGCTATAAAGCTCTGACTCCAAACATTCACTCGTAAACTAATTTATCCTATTGCCATCCAAGGTTTAATTTTTCTTTTTTCTTTTTAAAATTCTCAATTTGGAAGGCCAAATATATGCAAAAATCCCATTTTAAATTACATATAAAATTAATTTCTGTTTCTTTTTTGATTAGAATTGTGAATTTTTGTTCCATAATTTAAACATTTCCCATAGACTTGTATGGCTAATAATAATAATAATAATGGAGTCAGACTAGCAACAGTCTCAGCATGAGTATAGGCTCATCCTTGTCCTTTTATTCTTCCATTCAAATATGATACATAAACTAATTCTACATAATAATAAGAAACAAAACACAATAACACTTTTTTTTTTGGGGAGCGATTTTTCTTATTTAAATTGCGATTTTAGGCATTGCAGTTCATTACCCCGCAATTTGTATTTTCTTACATTACATTTTTCCGCTCCGGTAGCCACAAAAACCTCTGAAAAAAAGAAATCTTGCAACTCTCATTCAAACATTAGCAGGCATTCAATTGTATAACAATTTGGGAAAAGGCCTAAATCTCATTATAAATTCCAATAAATTTGAGAAAGCTGAAAAGTGCTCTTCGAAAGAAACACTGGGGACCCAGTAACTCCTGTAAATCAATCGGCCTTTCAAATGATTTTGAAAAATTTTGAAAAAATTGAAAAACAGATGACGTTTAAATAAAAAGAGAGAAACTAACCCTGAAACCAGGTTTCTAGTATTATTATTATTATTATTAGCCATATAAGCCTATGGGAAATGTTTAAATTATGGAACAAAAATTCAAAATTTTAATTTTTTTTAAATTTTAAATAATTTTATATTTAATTTAAAATGGGATTTTTGCATACATTTGGCCTTCCAAATTTAGAATTTTAAAAGGATAAATGCTTTGGATGGCAATAGGATAAATAAATTTACGAGTGAATGTTTGGAGTCAGAGCTTTATAGCACTCAGAAGGGATATAGCTAAACTAAGATAGAAGTTTGGGATGTTAGGGCGTGATGACCTTGCCGTTAAAACGCCCTTAAAAAATAATAACTCAAAATGAACAATTTGACTTTCAAAGACATTTTCTTTGTAACTTAATATACAGAAATTATTATTTACCTGGTTCAAAAGTATATTTACGGTCATAGTAGAAACCATTAAGCCTTTTTTGTACAGAACCGATTTTGCCGTGTATCAGCATGTATTCATCACACGTCGCCACTTTTTCGTGCACCAATTGCTAAACCAGGCTAATTCAAATGAAAAAATGAGCAATTGAACAATTTTTGTATATCGGGATGGCTTTTTTTTTAATGAGAGGACACTTATCCCAGGGAAGGGGCTGTTTCCCACATCCACTCGCTCCTTGTTTGCTTTATGCGGATGCCGTGACCTCCAACTTGCAAATATGACCGGGGGGAAACATTTCCCGCTTTAAATTATTTATTTGCAGAAACACTTGGCTCAGGACATGAATACGTAATTTACAAAAAAATAAATACTTTATGGTAGATTTTTTAGGATAAAGAGGGAGTCTGTATTGTTCTTAATCCTTGTAGAGATTTCACCACTTTTATTAATTTTTCAGCCAGCGTTTGAATTTGGCCCCTCTAGGAGGGTCATGGGCTCTACCTCAGATTGCTTCCGATTTCCTGAATCTCGGCAAGATATTGTATCCAATAAAAATAAAAAACTTTTTGGCGATGATGTAGTAAAGAGAAAAAACTCCCTAGTCATCGTAAGTCGTGGGAAACTCTCCTTTTCAGTCAGCCGGTATTGAGATCCCGAACTGTAAGCTGTAGAACATAATAAACAGAAAGTGGAAGTTCTTTCGATATCCCCATTACGCCCAATAAGAGTTAAAATTTTGGAAAAGGGCCATCGACGATATTCCCTCGGAAACCTGCACAATCATGAAGAAAGCTTCAAAGACGTAAAAACAGACTCAGAATAGAATTATATTATCCAATCACCGAAGGAAATAAACAAATATCTAGGTATGCAAAATTAGACAAATCCGCTTATTTGGCACAATACAAACGTTAATTCAAATTGCTGAATTACTATCTTAATACAATTGCGGAATTATACGGATCTGTATACAGTCGCGACTATTTCATGATCAGTACTTGCAAATGTACGTTGAATAATCTGAACGTCATCTTCAAAAATATATGTAAACCATAACAATCCATTAATTTATCAATATATTTCAGACGGAAAGGGTTTAAACTTTTGGATGAATTAACGTTGTAGGAACCGCAGCAAACTTGTTTGGAACCCTAAATCAGAATGATCAGACTATTATTCAACTCAAATTTCAAACCTCAAAACAGAAAATGTCAAATCAAATCTTACTCAATCGAAGCAGCTTACTAAGGTTTCTGGTGTTATCTGAGATTATAAGCAGGGTGAGGCAAGATGCTAACTTCATTTATTCGAAACTGCGAGCAACCTCTTCTTTTTGTAACTTTACTTTTTTCCTATAGTTCAAAATGTTCCAACGGTCCTTAGAACCCGTAAAAAAATATTTTAAATAATTTGCATAAGTTTTGAAAAATATTGTTTTTTGCCTTTGTTGTGCATGCATTTCAAGGTAATTAAACATCAGTCGATTTAGGATGTAGGATACAATCATAATATGGAGGACTGTATTAAGTAAGATTAGATAGGTAAAACGTTACAAAAAAACACGTCCAAATAGAGAAGACAGATTTTTTTTAAATTTATAATTCAGTGTTGTTTTAAACACCACGCAAATGCTATGAATTTTTAATCTAAAATTTTCTAGCATTGCATAAACCCAAATTGGAAAACATATTTTTTCCTAAAAACCGAATCTATTGGAAATCACAAAATTGTTGATTACTTATTTGGAGATCGTGAGGTGCGGTCTGGTGTGACGTAGGTTTTAGAAAAACATTTTCTTTATCATGCCAACGTTTCGATCTTTATTGAGATCATCTTCAGAGCCTGGGATTTATAAACATTGTTTAAATTTTACAAATACATGTAGGATGTGAAAAAAAAGAATTTTTACAATGCTAGAAAATTTTAGATTAAAAAAAATGCATTTATATAATGCTAGAAAATTTTAGATTAAAAAAATTAATTTATACAATGCTAGAAAATTTTAGATTAAAAAAAATGTGTATAAATTCATTCTTTTTTTTAATCTAAAATCTTCTAGCATTGTAAAAATACATTTTTTTAATCTAAAATTTTCTAGCATTGTATAAATTCATTTTTTTAATCTAAAATTTTCTAGCATTGTATAAATTTATTTGTTTTTATCTAAAATTTTCTAGCATTGTATAAATTCATTTTTTTAATCTAAAATTTTCTAGCATTGTATAAATTCATTTTTTTCACATCCTACATGTATGTATTTGTAAAATTTAAACAATGTTTATAAATCCCAGGCCCTGAAGATGATCTCGATAAAGATCGAAACGCACGATAAAAAAAATGTTTTTCTAAAACCTACGTCACACCAGACCGCACTTCACGTTCTCCAAATAATCATTGGCTAACGGTCACTAAACATCACACAAATGTTGATTACTTTAAAACCTGCAGGGCCAATAGGCAAGAATGTACGGACACGTTTTTAGTATTTTTTGACATAGCATCGCCAAAAAAAGTTTAATTAAAATCGGGTTTTTAATGGACTGCAGACGCTGGGGACTTTAATCGTACCTGTTTATCCTGGTAAGCTTGTTATCACTGTATTTCAAGTTCATCTAAGCGGCTGTATGGTTAGAACACACAGCGAGAAAAAGCGGACCGGGACGATACACCGCACTTTTATAATAAACCTCTTGATTTGGCATATTGATATGGCAATTGATACTATTGATTCTCAATAATTACAGGCTATTAAAATGTTTAATATAAAATTGCAAATAAATTTTTAATTTGTTGTAGATGGATATTTGGCAGGAGATAACTTAGCCCAATACGCAGCAACCAAAAGAGCGGTAAGAATATTAATATTTAATTTGTCTTAGATTTTTCAATTGATAATAAAATAGAGAAATCGCTTTTGTATTTAAATATTAAATTTACAATCGAAATTTAAAAGAAAAAATTAAGTCCCTCGTAAATTTTTGATATATATTTTCATCGAAATTGATTCATGATTGATGGATTTAAATTGATAAAGGTTGGATTATTTTGATCGATTTTCCTCTGGCGATTTCATTTTATCGTTAATCGATGGGGGGATACGAGCATTGGCTTTTTTCACAGCTGTCTGGAAAGATGCCGAGAGTTGGACAGAGTCGGTGAAACGTGCTAATTTATAAAAGCTAATTTGCTAATTTACCCGGCCAAAGCCGAACTCGACAGTAACGACGTCGGAAAATTACAATCCGACCGTACGATATCAACGCACTGGAAGAATCCCAAAGCGATTTCCACGGGATGAACAATCCGACTGTAAAACCCGATGCATGATTCCGGAAAAATTAGAAAATTATTAAAGGAAGAAGAATTGTTTTGTGAAACTCTTGTTCCGTTTGTGCAGAATCAATTTTCTGTCTAGTCTCTCTTTCTGGTCCAGAGGCGATTGTTTTCATGCCCGTTTGTCCAGGTGCGAAGTGCCCAGAGCCTCCCACGGATCTAATTTAAGACGGTTCAGATCCGGAAAAAGAGAAATTCGTTGAAATTAAAATCAGTCCCGGCTCTATTTGGTAATTTGTACGGGTAAAAAGACTCCATTAGAGATCCTGCATCAGTCTTGGCAGTTTACTTCGTGTCTGGTCTTAGGTGGGCCTTAGACGATCAATTATATTGCACAATACAACGAATTGCGCAATATTTTTGACCTTTTAGGGTTAGTATTGAAATTTGCTCTAATGACTGAACGAAAGTTTGAGCGTTTTTTCATTGAATATTGGGCAATATTATAATAATAATAAAGGCACTTAATTCTTATAATCCGGAGATGAATGAAAACATATACAGGGCAACAAAAGTGCAGAATAATACAAAATGTGAATTGAAAAAAAAACACTTCTAAAGAACTTAAAGAAAAAGAAAAAACAAACTAAAAATGTAAATAAATAAAACTTTAAACGAAATTAACTTATACCAACATTAAATATTCATTTCATTGACATAAAAATATTTGTATTGCCATGCGTGTCTACAAAATTCTACAAGTGAAGTAGGCTCATAGTTTAACTTGTTAATTAATTGGTCTCGGGAAAGTGAACCTCATCCTAGGTGGAGCTTTATCGATTAGGAATATAGCGCAATATTTTTTAGCCTGTCTGAGTTCGAATGGCTAGGACATCTCGCGCGTTTCTATCGACAAAATGGCGGAGAAACCGAGCATAAAGAAACGGTATTCATCGTCGATTGATTTCGTTACATTCGACAGCTGTATAGAAAATGGCAGATTCTGTGAAATGCCAAGAGCAAGGATTATCAATATGGCAACTGCAGCCAAATCTTGGTCTGACATCTTACCCTAGGTCTTGCTCACGCAAAAGTATTGAAGTTTATGAGCTGTCAATAATATTGCATGATAAATTGGGATCAAGATTTGATTAAATTTTATCGCACGATAAAAGAATTGTTGTTATTGTAGGTCTAGGTCCGCCTTAAAACCTAATCCTGCTGGATTTAATTTGCCTTTACATCCAAAATTCAATTACATATTATTTTTATCATAAAGAATTCTCTGAGTTATATTTTTTAAATAATAATTAAGTACCTTAAGAGGCTTTTTGTGTAGAAATAAAAACAAGTATTAGTGCAAGAGTAACATTTGTATTTACCGAGGTTCAATGCTGTGTTGTCGGTTGGTCTGGTTTGGTGGCTGAGTTGTCGGCGTTTGTGAGGCGGTGTCGAATACTTGGTTGGCGAGAAGAGGCGGCTCCTCTTCTCGGTCGGATGTCCTTTTCCTTAAGACTCTGAGGACGTGGCCTGTCTCGAGCCAGCTGGGCTCTCCTTCCAGAGCGTCTTCCAGGGCGAGTTCCTCGTCGACGAGATTGTTGGCCGGGGAGCCTTCGTTACGGAAATTGTCTGACATACCGATTTCTATCAACTCAACAAACCTTTGTTTACTCTTCCACTGCTATTGGTCAGGTCGCATTTTCGTTAAACACGTGGGAAGATGTGTTGACCACATGTTTTTTCTTAAATCATAAGATAAAATAATTAAGTACCTAATTGAGACACAAATTTTATTATACAAATGGCCAAATATTCTTTAACCCTATCTACTTGAATCTATTTGAACTTGTAATTAATTTATTAAAGGAAGTTCCTGGATTTCCGGGCAGTACTGTTAAATTGTGAACTAATACAATAAGAACTTCCATATTCTGTTACAAAACAAAAGTTTTTCTTACAGCTTTTGGCTTTCGATTTTGGCCACTTCATCAACAACCAAGTTCATGTATTTTTACTTGTAGTCCAAATTTTCTAATCTATTTTCATACAATTTTTTTATTAATATTCGTTCAAAAATTGTTTTTCTTAATAATTCTGATTGGGAAATATAATGAGTGCGAAAAATCAAGACCAACAACGTAAAAATTCGCAGGTTCTCATGGAAAAAAATATCATTTATTTTTGGACAGAGCCAACAGCAATCATTATTTTCAGGTCAATATTTCTTTGGTTCACGTCGAAAAAAACTTTTTGACAAGATGTAATTTACACATTCAATCTTTAATTGGCTAAAAAGGATCTTTTGTTTAAATAATGTAAACAATTTGTTTTTAGTCTATTCAATGACACTAACCAACTGCAACAACGAAGCCTTGGGTTCTCTTCGAAATTTTTATTTTTTTTATTTTTGCCTAGATGGAATATACACATTCACTATTTAATTGTCTACAACAGGGTTGTTTATAAAACATCTTACAATTTACTTTTTTGATTAATTCTACAACACATACCAACTGCAACAATTTTTGCCTTGTCATCAACAACGAAGCCTTGGGGTTCTCATGGAAAAAAATCGTATTTTTTTATCTAGATGCAATTTACACTATTCAATCTTTAATTAGCTAAAAAGGATTATTTTAATAATTTAAGCAATTTAATGTTTTTGATTAATTTAATGACACAAACCAACTGCAACAATTTTTGTCTTGTCACCAACAACGAGACCTTGGGTTCTCGTGAAAAAAAACCTTTTGTATTTTTTTTGTCCAGATACAATTTACACATTCATTCTTAAACATAAAAACATTTTCTTAAATATTTCTAACAGCTAACAAAAGTTTTTGGTTAACAAAAGGATATGGTTATGATGGAAAAAAACTACTTTTTGTGTTTGTACAGATGCCAATGGAAAGGATTTTTTTTTAATGATACAAACAACGATTTGTGGTCATTTGTCACTAACTACAAAGCCTTGAGTTATCAAGGAGATTTGATACTTTATTTTTTTCTTTTGACTACCACTTTTGCTGCATCACCAACAATGCAATGCTTCCCAGGTTCTCATGGCAAAAACTTTGTTTTTGTTTTTGTTCAGAGACAAGTTACACATTACATTCAAACTTTAATTGACTAAAAACAATTTTTTAAAATAGTTTTAACAACCAACAAAACTGTTTTGGTTAATTCAATGATACAAACCATATACAACAATTTTTGCCGCGTCACCAAAAACAAAACCTTGGGTTGTCATGGAAAAAAAGACTTTTTATTTATTTATAATTTTTAAAAAGAAAGATTTTTGGTTTATTTGTCAACAACGAAGCTGCGCGTTGAGATGGAACTTTTTTATTTATTTTATATATTTTTATTAATAAAGTTCGATTTTCACCGCATACTTTCATTTAATTTTTTAATCAATTTTGAATCAACAGTTGTTTTTCTTATTAATTCTGATCAGAAAATACATTTAATAGGTCTTATAAACCAGGTCTAACTGCAAAGATTTTTGCCGCGCCACCAATAACGAAGTTTTCAAATCTTTTGACTAATAGTCCAACTTTGCAGTATATTTCATTTATTTTATTAGAGGAGAATATTGAAAAGCTCTTGTAATACAGTCCCAAAATTTTGACAATGACATTATTCCGCTTGGCAAATATGGTGGGAGAGACTGCAAAATTTTTGCCGCGCCGCCAACAACAAATCATTGTCATTAAAGAAAGCCCTGCTCTGTTTTAATTAATAATAAACGCAGGCTATTTTTTATTTTACGATATTATTTTACTCTTCTTCGGTCTTGTTGGAAATATATTTTGATCGGAATTGTCCCCTTCATTCTCAGGAAGCAGTTTGTGCCTGATCACGTTGCTTTCTTAACAGGCAAAAGATCAATGAATATGTAATGGATTTTTTATCCATAAAAAAAAATTTGTATCGAAGAGTATAAAATGTTGAAATGTAACTCATGGTTAAACTGCCCTTTTTGTCTTTTCTTTCAGAATTTTCATCCTCCTTTATTAATTTTTTACCTTAGATCTTGGTACTTGGAATGTGGCAAAAACAAAGGATTCCTGTAGTTTAACGAAGCTCGATCGTGTACGGAGAAGGCCAAAATATCCAAGTGTCCTTAAAAGAGAAACATCTACGTTTTGAAGTTGAATACAGTGGGTTGTTTTTGTTTTTACTTTAAAAACACACTGAAAAACTTGTCATCCTATGTAAACAATACTCAGGATTTGAAAGCAAAATAATGTCTTTTTAAATGTTTATTTGGTAATATCGAGTAAATCTCTAAACCAGGCACTTGGTATTCATCCCACTAGCATAATCATAAACATGAATATTAGACGACCTACATTAAAAAATTATTTTTTTCCCATTAGAGTGCTTAAAAACTTAAATTATTACTGATGGATATATTACGCCCAATTGACTTCATCCACTTACAACGATGAACTATGGATTTTCCAGGCAAGGGAGGAATAACAAGGAAACATTCTTCCTATCATTACCAATTATACGAATCGTTAAATTCGCCTTGAATTCTTGATCCGTTTGAAGGAAAGAGAGACGAAAAAATACGACATGAAAAGTTTTAACGACGTGTAAGACGTTTATAACTTCGGCCATGCTTTTCACCCCAACGGTTTGCATGCTTCGTGAATTTTTGCGTAGATAACAATGTATTAAAATAATTCAAAACGACAGTTGTTCCATACTTTATGAATACAAAATAAGTCTATTTTTCAGTTGAGAGGGTGGGCTTTATGCTTTATGCTGTTTTTAGTTTTCCAAGAGAAAACTAAAACATATGAAACCCAAGAACAAGCCCATCGTCCAACGCATTAACTCTATCTGTATATCATTTTAAACAAGTGTTTTGAATATTCTAAAAACCTTGCAATTTATTTGTTCATATTACGATTAAGAAACCAGGCTTCTCGTTTTCAATTGGAAAATAAATTTATGACAAAGCATATGGTTCTTATCTAGATAAAAGTGTATTTGTGAGACTTTATAATACTGATGAGCATTTTTTTTTTTTGTTTCAGACTAATCTTGGAGGGAGAGTGAGTATATTCATTAAGAGAATTTTCTTTCGGTTATAGGAGACACATTTACACCGGAAGAACTTTAACAAAGGGCGACCAAATTAGACAGAGGGATTGCAGCCGAATCACTCATAAAACTTGATTAATTATTTATCACTAAAAATAAAAAGACCTACTGTCTTTTTATCCTTATTTTAAATTTTACTCAGAAATAGTCCCAACGTTATCGCCATTTTGTAAATACCCACCTCAGACAACACCATCAATCACACTCCTGATAACATTCAAGTAGGAATTGGCGACGAAAAGACCGTAAAAACAAGGTGTATATAAATAAGCTCGAAACACAGTGTTAATATAAAAAAAGGGGTTCGAAGTTCAATGGGTCACCAATTTTAAACAAGGAGTTAAAGCGAAATTTCAGCAAGTTTCATTTTTTGTTAATAAATTTCGAATTGTACAATCGCGTTTGCTTTTTTATCAGTAAAATCATAATTAAACCAAAAACGAGTTTGACTCGGACGAATTTTGTATTCCGCCCGGATTTTCGTACTTTTGCCCGGTAAACAGAGGTAGCCTTTAATTTCCAAGCAAAACCAAAGTTAACTTGCTCCGTGACGGATTTTTCAATAACCGAACTTATCCCTGCAGAGGTAGTTTTGTTCTACTTGATTTTAGACTTAACTTTGATTTGCTAAAATCAACTTAGTTCTTTGATGAAAAGTTTGCACTATGACAGTTTTCAAGTTAGTTTGCTTTGCTAATTTGTTTGTATGGGCGTTTTAAAGGGATTGTTTCTATTTCCGTTGCGTGGGTAAGTAATTGAGAGATAAATATATAGAAAGATTGAGCGAATGAGAGAGAGAGAGAGAGAGTGAGAGAGAGTTGTAGAGAATGCATCGAAAGGTCGAAAGGAATGAAATTCACATTAAATTATTGCATAAGCACATAGAGAAGAAAGTGAAAACGAGATGAGATTGAGGTGGGAGTTATAGTGACAAGGAGAGAGAGAATGAGTGATATTAGAATATATGATATGATAGACTTGTTGGATGAATTCTACAAGCTAGAAAAGTAGTATAACGGATTTTATCTACCAGATGTTTCGATATCCTTAGCAGAAATTGTCCTTGCTGAAAAATTCAAACTTTCCAAGCTTAAAAGTCAAAATCCTCGTTATTCAAAACTAAATTTTTCTTCTTTACAACTTGTTGGATATCAAAGGGTAAAAAGCATACAAAAAATGGATTTTATCTGCCAAATTCTTAATAATAGTAATTAAAATAATCCCTTCCATAAATTATTAGCTTTTCCTAGCCTTGAAAATTCAAAATTTAGGTAGATTTTTATAGCACATATTGGACAGAATGTCTATTTTCGTTTTTCTGGGGGGTATTTTTAAGCAGGTTCATTTGTTTTTTTATTTGTTTATTACTGTGATTATTTTTTATTATGTGCGTACATTATACTGCCTTTTTTCTGTACGTATTTAATATTTACTTTTTCATGCATGTGTGTTGGTGTAATTGTGTATATATATATTTGCCTATGCGTGCGTGCGTGTGTGTGTGCGTGTGTGTGTGTGTGTGTGTGTGTGTGTGTGTGTGTGTGACAGAGAGAGAGCGAGTAGGATTTTGATATTGTTTCTGCTTTGCAGATATTTGTTTTTTTCAAAAATAAAACAATGAGAACTTAAATCAGGAAGTCTATTAATAGTTTTATTACTGTACAAAAGTACCTACTATCACTTGTATATATCCTGAAAAAAATATTACATGTTATTAGCAATAACTCAAAACAGTTTGGTTGAGTTTGAGTTTTATAAAAATCATAGCTACAAAACATTAATGGTAATGCAAGCTGTAATTGCTGATCATTTTAGTCTGCCTCTGCTCACTGTGTTTTTCTGTCTTAGTCCAAAATTATGTAACGACAAAATTATGAAACAATAACTAATATTATTTTAAAAATTACTGTTCATTGATCTATTTGTACTAATTTATTATTTTTTTCTTTCATCTCTACCTTCATCAACATTAGATGGTAAGTAGTGAAATTTATTATACCTTGATTTAACTTTGATATTAATGATTTTATTTTTTCTCCCATATATTTTCCCATGCAACAATTAGATGTGTCAAGTAAGTTTTGTTTTTAAATGAAAATTTTAGACAAAATTCTAATATGCAATTTTATTTCCATACAGATAGACAGCAGGGTAAGTTTTATAACATTTATACAATTTTTGAAACTTTATAATTATTTTCTCATTCAATGCGTCTTGGACAACAGAATTGTGCAGCGGTGAGTATGATTGGTTATAGCAGAATTTATATGTTACCAAAGGTTGAATCTTTTCTTGATTTTAGTTCAATGTCGGAAAGAAATATGTTGGCTACTCCTGGCTGAAAGGTAGCGACTTAAGGGTGAGGAGGGACTACGCTTATAAATCCGGTTCATACATCGACCCAATCTACTATAACAGATTAGTACGTAATTTGATTTAAAATAAATACAACAAAGTAAATAAACATTTTTTTACAGATGGGACCTAGGCAGCAACTACAACGATGGTATAACAAATACTGACGCTATGGAAAAGGCCAGTTTTTAACAGATAAATCTTCCTGTTGAAAAATACCATGTATCAAATTAAAATAAACACAAAGCACATAATGAAAAAGTGAAAATATCAGTTACGCCCTCTGAATGCAATAAATGTATCTATGTAAAAAAAATACTTAGAATTGTGTATAATAAATATGTTTTCTTTTGTTGTTCAATCAGCAATCTACCACAAAACATTGAAACGATACCAAGGTAGGTCTACAATATCAATTTCAACATAGTCATAACAGTAACCAAAAATAAAAAGTAGAATCAACTTTCATAGATTTGATACATCTATATTATTAGTGAAACAATTGAATGAAAGAATGAACTAACAAAAGAAAAGTTTTTGATGATGGATGAAACTGAACGAGGACAAATGTACCCAAATTACATTCACGCTAAAACAAACAGCCTTGCCCATAACGCCAAAAATTTAAATAAACCAACTGGACAAGTTGGCTCTGGAAAAGATGAAATTAAACTGATTTGCTTTATTATTAATCTAAAGGTTTTAAAAAGAATAGTAACAAGTTGTTAATATTGTGTCTATGTTTCAAGTCAATTATTAATTTATCACACCCCAACACACCAAGAACACTGCTTATCAAAGACTGGTGCCAAAAAGTGGAGGACATGACTGAATGAAGGAAAATGTACTCAGTGTACTTTCACAAGAAGAAACATCTTGCCCTCCACTCAAGTCAAATACCTAGGACTTACCTAGACAGCAGACTGATGTGGAATTTCCATACAAGACTTAAAAGACATCTTAACAGAAGACTTGTACAACTACAAAGACTCCTCGGACCAAAATCCGTCAAGAATCAACTAACGTTATACAAGACTTCACTACGACCATTTCAGATATATGGAATAGAACTATGGAGTACCACCAAGCCTTCTATTAGCCAACGAATCCAACGTTTCCAAGCAAAAGTCCTCAGAAGAATTCTCCAAACTCATTACTGTCTCCAACTTCACTATTTCCAATGACCTTAACATTCCTTATGTCAAAGAATTGTTCTGTTCCTGGTTCTTCAAGTTTCACTCCCATCTTTCAACCCTACTGCTCAAACCTTCGCCTCTACTTCCCATCCCAAAAACCCTCCACACTGCCTTAATCAACGATGGCTACAAGACCTCCTCGCCTTAACCTAATGTTGGTCAGCTTCTCATAACACATATCTTCAGGGAATATATGGTCCTTTTTTTTACAATGGATACCAGTAACTGGAGGAGTTCCCTCCTGAGCACTGCAGCTGTGCAGCTTATAGTACTTTATCCCTGGCTCCAAATGTGAATTTGAGCCCCCGGTGTGCCGGTGTTCTTCCATCGAAACTCATTTTGGGGTTGGGACTAAATTCAGGGTCACTGAGATCTGATCCCACTCCTTCCATTGATGAGTGCCGTGTCAATTTCTTTCAATTGCGGCCACTGGTCCCCTTGAGTATTTGGTCATAGTGTTATTGTTTTGCTTGACTAAATACAATTTGTAATGTGTATAACTCATTTACAGGATACAATTTTTTAAAAATTAATTTCCAAGTGGTTTGATTGATTATCAGATTCAATAGTATATTCCAGCTGTTTTAGCTAAAGAAATGAACAAATTTTGATCAATTATAGTCAAACATAGTTTAAGACAACAATAAATTTGATTGTAAATACAAGAATCAGAAAAGACTCAGTTGATTTTTGCCTGTTACTGAAGAACTATTCTCAATTTTTAAATTGCACAGCTAACATGCTAAGTACTGCAAACAATTTGAATTCATTAAGACAAATTATAAAATGTTTGATTATAATATATAAGAATTTAAAATAAATTGTCTGAGAAGCCGAGTACTTTGGTAGTTAATTGATTATAAATCTTGTTTAATCTTTTTTTTAAATAATAGTAACAATAATCTTAAAAAATCTTGTTTAAAACTGAACTGATGGCTCAATGAAGTATGCATTGAACAAGTCCACCTGCTTGGTTTTGACATATGGATGCCTTATAAATTATATAAAAATTAAAAAATGTTATAATTTTCTTTTAACAAAAAAAAAAAAAAAAAAAAAAAGCGCCACATGTTTCGCATTACCTACGACAATAAACAAATAATTTTTGTTAGTTTCATAAATGTAAGAATGATATAGGGATAAATAGAAACAGATGCATGATCTTCAGTTTCCTGGGATACCGTCGTTAACTGCCCTAGTGTTTTCCCTGACAACTCTGGTGAAACTCAGAGAGCGATCATTGTGACTGTAGGAATGGCCAATGGTGAAGGATTATTCTTTAGAGAGACTGCAGAATTTACAGTGAAAGGTCCGATACCTCTGTTCTGTGAAGAGGAAAAGAGGAATGTTTCCGGCTGTGGTGTCCTCGATCTCCACTTGGTCAAGCCATCCAGAATTGGTGAGATAGTCTTCAGGAATTACTACACAGCGACGATAAACATATTGATACAGAGAACAGCAGAGAATGACCCGTCTAACCGGAAGAATCTACCTTGGGAGATGTGGATACCTAAAAAGGTCCTCATGCCTTCACCGCACCTCGAAGAAGGCTGCAACGAGCTATTCTCCCTCTCTGCCACAGAGAGCCTTACTGAGTTGGACAGGGTCGTACTAGTCCGGTTTATTCTACGACAGCCCTCACCGATTTGGAATGTGTTCCGACTGGAAGAGATCAACATCTTCACCGAACTGCCAAGACTCGGCGCCATCGCTGCTGAATTCCATGAAGCCCAGAGACTGTTGGAGCTTATGAGGAAACAGACAGTCCTCGCCTTGACAACTCTTCCTCAATATGACGATCTCTTAATGGACCCCACCCTATCTGCGGCTGCTAAACAGCAGTTACAGCAAGTCGCACCTCCTATAGACAATTCACAAGCTATACCATACGAAATACAAAAACTCCCCATTACATAAAAATGAAATTATATTTATATTTGATCTACAGATGAACTTCTTTTCAATTAGTGATTAGTTTCAGCAATTATTAACTTGTGTAGTAATAACAGTTATCACTAAACAGTTAATATGAATATTGTTAAAAATAACTATTTGTTTTCCACCAAGCAGTGAAATTTAAGTTATGCTTCAAAATCTTTTACTTAGAAAACAATAGATTCTAAGTATACAACTGTCTAAAGCCCGTTGTCTTAAATATATTATTATTAAATTATTCTGTTTAATAACCAAAATGACAAATTATTTTAATTACCATTTTAGTTTTGTTTTTGGAAAAAATGTCCAAGATTCCCAATTGTAGATACACAATCTAAAATTCAAAAATAAGATCATTCCTTTAATTCGTTGAATATTGGGGGAATAAAAGTATAAAATATAAAAAAAATACATTAATAAATAATGGAGTGGCACATAAAACCTAAACACTTTATTGAGATGTCTGATACAAGAAAAAAAATTTTATACATTAAGTTCCAAATCTGAACAACATCCTGGAGAACTTACACTAGTACTTAATTACTAAATACAATTAGATATTAAATATGATAATTTTAAGCAATGAATTAACATGAGGTGAAACCAGGGTGAATAATAAGTTAAAAATCTGCTCTTGAATAATTTCATTTATTGAAAACACGGAGTGACACGCTACTATATTGAAAATAAAAAATTAACAGGAATGATTAATTTGTGTAGGCTTGTATCATTATTTGTCTATTGTGCGCCTCCTCTAAGCCTAAGCACCAAGTGGAGGGTTGATTCTTTTTGGATGTTGTAGTCAGAAAGAGTACGTCCATCCTCGAGCTGCTTTCCTGCAAAGATCAATCTCTGCTGGTCTGGGGGAATTCCTTCCTTGTCTTGGATCTTAGCCTTGACATTCTCAATGGTATCGGATGGTTCAACTTCCAAGGTGATGGTCTTTCCAGTAAGGGTCTTCACGAAGATCTGCATACCTCCTCTCAACCTCAAAACAAGGTGGAGGGTGGATTCTTTTTGGATGTTGTAGTCAGAAAGCGTACGACCATCCTCGAGCTGCTTTCCGGCGAAGATCAATCTCTGCTGGTCTGGGGGAATTCCTTCCTTGTCTTGGATTTTAGCTTTGACATTGTCAATGGTGTCCGATGGCTCAACTTCCAAAGTGATTGTCTTTCCAGTAAGAGTCTTCACGAAGATCTGCATTTTCTGTAAACAAAATAAAAACAATGTATGAGCATACAACCAAACAAACAAACGGTTTTTGATCTTGGTCTTTGCCCCCGTTTTGGACCAATGTCAAGGGATGATTCAAATATAGAAATAACTTCCTAGTTCATTGAATCTCATGTAAAAAACCTTATTATAAATAGCACCAGAAGTAATCCAACTTTAACTCACAGTCTTAAAATATAGATGATGGAAGGGGAAAACCACAAAAATACAACTGTATCAAATAATTGCACAATCTTATGCAAAGTAATAGTGCAAGGAAATTTACAAGAAGAAAACAATAAAAACTGCACTATCAAGTGCAGATACATACAAGATAAGATTATTTTAATTTTGAGAAACAAACAAGCATCACAAATGATACGATAAATAGCACAATGGAAGTAAACCTGGAAATTTGTGTTATGAAAATAGTACTGTTTACTCAGTTTATTATCATCTTAAGTAATTTTTATTATCTTCATTAAATATGATGTGTACTGACCTAATAAACTACACTTCAGAAAGAAAATTAAGGAAAATGCAGTTTTCTTCCTGGACTTAAAATCTTTCCAAACCAACAATGCTTCTTAATTGAATATTGACTTATGGTACCGTCATCCATCTTTTTTTTTAAATGCAATAATAAAAAAAGGTTTTTAGTAAATGACAATTTTTATTATGACTTTTGGCAGAACAAAGTAAAATTTGTGAATAATCTGGATCTAAGTAAAGTTTGGATGCAAAACAAATTCTATTGTTATCTGCCATGCTTTCAAGAAGTTCATCATCAGGGCAAAACAATCTTAAAGATGTCTACAAATTGACATAATTAAGTTTCACATCTCTATGATTGTTTTGCCCTGATGACCTTAAAAGAGGTCGAAAGCTTGACAGATAACAATTTAATTTGGTATTTCATCCAGACCAAACTAAGAGTAAAAAAGTCATCGATGCCTCTAATACTTTAAACAAAGTAATTTTTGTTTAAGCATTATAATTCTGTTCTCGCTTTATCAAGTTTTTTTTATATTATTTATTTTATTACAATCTGTAATTATTATTTACAATATGTAATTTGCAGATACATAAACTTATGTACAACTATTTACATTGAGGGGAGAAAATAATCAATGTTATCCTCCCTCTTCACTTTTTTTTTTTTTTAATCAGAAAGGAGGTTGCGGGGCCCATTTCCTCTTAAGACACCATATGGGGTTGTAGGGATGGGTTCTATTGGACAGGACTTGGGCAAGACTATTTGGATGGTGGGAGAGTTTTTTATGAAACTTGGTAAATTTTTGGGGAATAAATTTATGGATATAAGGAATTTGAAGGTCGTTGTGGAAAATCAAGAAGTTATTAATATTCTCAGCAACTGTTGCAACAATAAGTTTGTTATAATTGACCCCGTATAAAAAAAAAAGTGTTCATATATAAATAAACATAAATAAATAACGTGTTCATACATAAAAATAAATAAATATAATATAAATTTTTAATAATGTAAATACAATGTAAGCACTAAGATTTATATAAATTTTTCTTAACCAAAAAGTGGTCAATGACCTCTAGGTCGTTCAACCATCCAACAATTTCCATGGATGGCTTTCTAGCTAAAAGAACAGTTTTAAATAATGAGCAATAGAAAAAATTCATTAATGGCAAACAATGAGTGAACAAAACGTTATTACATTCAGTTCAAACTTGAAAACTAGACTCATCAGTACAAATGTTTTTCAGAAAGCTGGTACACATAAGTCTATTTCAGAATGCTCTATCTATATATCTTTTTTTAGAACTGCCTGATAATAGTCACACTGCTATTGTTACATATGAATAATTAAAATATTTTATAAAATATAATAGAAAACGTTTTGAATAAGCAGTTTCGAGGAATGAAGTCTATGAACTAACATTTTTACATTCAGGTTATACTGAATATCTGAACTGAGCTCACCAGTACAATTGAGTTTTTCAGAAAGCTCAAATTCACCAGTACAACTGAGTTTTTCAGGAAGTTAGTCTTGCTTTACTGGCAAATTATCAAACTAGTATTGTGACGTATATAATAATTTAAATATTTTATAAAATATAATGAAAACGTTTTGAATAGGAAATTTCAAAGAAGGAAATGGATGAATTAACGTTTTACATTCAGTTCATACTGAATAACTGGACTCACCCTCTCCAAACTGCGTTTTTCGGAAAGCTGAAGTTCACCAGTACCACTGTTTTTCAAAAAGTTACTTTTGTAATTTTTTACGGGGAAATTTTTAAACTACTATTGTTATGTATGTAATAATTAAAATAGTTTATAAAATATAGTGGAAAAGGTTTTGCGTAAGCACTTTCAAGGAAGGAAATCGATGAGAATGACTAACCCTTTGAGAAGTGGGGGAACAAAAGAATCATGTTGCTAACTGAAAAGACCCCAAGGTTGAAATAGAACATTCTGGAATCACTTACAACTCATAAGATAGTCAAAACGTTTAGTTGTTATAATAAAAATATAATTTTTAATTTAAAAAAAAGCTTTGGGTTAGAGAGCAAACGAAAGAAACGAGAAATAACGGGATCTAAAAATGGATACCTTTCCTACTGAACATTACAAAGATGGCCTGTTTTCCTAACGTTTTTTTATATTTGTTTTATATTTTACACTTTTGTGGTAAATGAGAAATTGTGCTTTTTTTACTTTTTAGGATAGGATTGTTGGACTGGGTGAATGTAAGTTTTCGATTTTTCTAGGGCAATGAAACTAATGTTAAAAACTAAATCTAAGCCTAAAGCATTTCAAAATGTTTATAAATATGACAAATAGTTTAATAATTACCTTTTTGTTTTAATCGTATGATGAAACAGGGTAAAAATTCCTTCTAGTCACAGAAGATTTACACAGTAATAAGTTTCGAGTGACGAATACGATGAGACGCTTTCTCCAGATCAATATATGCGACGGCCCCCACCAAGAGGCCCCCACTACGAGATGGCCGATGGGGCAATCAGCTGGTGGGCCGACCATCCGCGTTTATTTTTAAAAACCGCCGACGGAAATTCGGAGTTTCTGACCTTTTCAGATCGATGAACGCATTTCCTCTTCCTAAATTTGTCAATTTTAACGGCAATTTTCCAAATAGGAAAATATCGGGCAATTTATAAACCCTTGGGTCCGACACCATCAGAGTGGGGGGGAGGTCGACGCAATTCTAGAAAGCTAGACCCAAGAACGTTCGTCGTTGGTTTGGCCCTTGTTTTGGTTGAATTTTGCGTTTTAGAATAACACAAACAACTGCGTTCAACCGCAATACAAAAATATAACGTTCATTAATCTTCTGAAAACGACTATTGCACCTTTTTATGTTTTTAGTATTAACAACATTAATTTTTTTCTTTTTCCTCGTCCTCAAAAGTTTTTTAAATTAGGGTTATTCTAAAGAAGCACGTGGTATTTGAATTTTTAGTTTTTTCCTTCATTCGGGCTATTTTTCGCCCATCATCAGGACCCTAACAAGAAACATTCATAATTAACCAAAATTATAGCAATAGTAAAAGTTTCATAGTTTTAATTTAGGAGAGTAAACGAGATTGCTAGTTAGAGGTACTTTGAGCCATAAAAAACTAGATAAAAATGTAAACTAAAATTTCTTGTTAGGTTACTGAACACCACACATTTCTTGTTAGGGTTTTCTGTTCCTGAAATAAATAATAAATATCAAAGGGGCAACAATAATAATTCCAGGCTGCTCTAAAGGCTAAAGCCAAGATGCTCAAAAATTGTCTGGAACTGCTTCCATTCCCTGGAAAAGACTGGAAACTTCAAATTGCCTAAGACTAAAGAGGGCCCGGGATCATGAAGGAATTATAACAAGACAAATATACTTACTAAAAACCTGAAACGACTCATAGGCCCAAATCCATTTTGTGGCATAAACCTTAGCCACATTAAAAAAGAACAGCAATCTTGGGTAACTGAAGAACACAATAAATATTTGGAGTGGAAACCATGCATGAGACAAACAAAAACTACTCGCATAAACATCAATAGAAGAAAGAGGAAGTTCTACTTAATAGAAAGGAATTCAAAATTCTTAATTGCTATGGACATGCTCCAGTTAAATACTACCAACAAAATGGGTTTATCAACAAATGTCCAGGGAAAGAAACGACAGAGCATATCCTAGCAAATGGCCTGCAATACCTAAGAAAAGGCTAGGGTACCTGGGAAAGCCATACAGATCTAGATATTATACCCTAAGAAGAATTATTTACTAATTATTCTCATAAAAGAAACATCTTCCAGGAAATCCTATTGCAGAGATAAGCACAACAGACGAAAATGCTAAAGGGAGAAAACCCTATGACTCCTAACAAGTTAGGAAAAAAAAAATTTTCATATGAGATTATCATTCATTAGTGTTAGGTATTTGTTTGGAAGAGAAGTGTGGTAAAGAAAAGGTGTTAGTGAAGAAAGGAAAATTGAAATCTAGAAATGGTCAACTATTCTGGTGAAAGAAGCCAGAAAGGCAGATGAGCACGCCCAGTTTGGCAGACTGTTCCAGACAATCACAAATGATTTGTGACATGACAGTGTAGTGGTGTAAAAGTCTAGAACTAGATGAAGAAAGAAACTGAATGTGTAATTATTTAGGGGTTCTATATTTTGAGGGGTTTGTTAAGTAAGTAAGATGAGGTATTTATGTAAAGGAAAAATAACAATGGTGCAATGACTGAACCTTGAGGAACCACTGAGCAAAGGTCTAGAGGAAGAATTACCAGTACTGGTAGGTAAATATTGGAATCTATTAGAAAGGAAAGATATAGTTATATAGCACGCAAAATTAAATTTAAAAGTAGTAGATAATGTGTTAATGAGAATTTTATGTAAAATAGAATCAAAGGCATTAAAGGTCAAGAAACACTAGGACTGAATTTAACATAATAAAGATCATTAGTAACAAATTGGGGAAAGTCGGTGGCTGCAACAGTTAAGGCATTGTCATGGTGCTCATCATTGTAAAGATAAAGGTCACAGGTTTTGAACATATGAATTTTTTTCAAAACCACTGGCACCTTAAGGATCACCTCAGAGTTATAATACCATGATAAAAAATAAAAATATAATGGTTACCATAAACTGCCTCAGAACTGAATACTACTTTCAAAAAATGACAAGCAAAAACTAAACTTATTTTTGCATTAACTTAACATTTATTATATTTATGAGATTTCTATGTGTAGCCTGTGAGGGTGATTTACATGTATTGTGTAGTTACTTGGTCTCATTTTGGCTTTTTGCCATCTTCAGTCTTCTGTACCATCTTCTGTTTGAATATTTAATTGATAAAAATTGGTCGTGATTAAGTAATTAAATTAACTTTGACTTAAAATTCTTTCCTAAATATAAAATATCCATTAAATAATTAAAGGCATTAGACCTGAAATAAACAGTAAATATTTACATATCTCATTATTTAAAAGAAGTCAATGTGCAAGTAAATTTTTAAGGTGGAGATAAAAACACAAATATGATGTACTACGAGTATTTTATTCAAACCATCAAAAAAATTTACATAAATAATTTTATACAATATAAAAAAAGAATTGAGGGAAAGGGGAAATAAATTTGAAAATATATTTACAAGTCAAATAGTTCAAGGTATAAAAATTTCGTCAAAGATCAGATCGTCCGGCCAAAAAACCTGTTGCTTCCAATTTGTTCGTTGTTGTTATTATTGTCGTCTTCTATCATATCTACGTCCCTTTGAGGGTGGTCATCCGTCTGTTTCTCTTCATCTTCATTCTTGGCCTCTTTGATCGAACCCAATAACTTCCCCAGGTCACCTGTTGGCGGTTGCCAGAGCACAAGCGCATTCATGGGTCGGCGGCACCTTTCAAGAATCTGCCTCGGTAGTATCTGAGTGCTCGTTGTGGGCATGTTCTTGATTTCTTCGCATATCGTGAGCTTCGGAAGCGTCTCCCCATTCATCTGTGATTCTTCGACTTGGGCAGAACACTTCCCATGGGAGGTGAAATCATTCGACAGATGGATCCCATTTAGTTGCGACACCATACGCTCTTCTGATATACAAATTTTGGCTGGTGGTAAATCTTCGTCCAGCGAATCCATGCTGATCTTCCTCTTTGGATGCGGTATGGAATACCATGGTGAATAATTATAGTTCATGGGATAATTATGTCCAAATGGAAAATTCTCGTTTCTCCACATCCTGCAACTAAAATTGAAAATTGGGCTCTTGGATAATTCTCTTCTACAAACTATAAAAATAACACACACAAAAAATAATCATTTGTATTTTCCTATCACTTTTAATGATGGATGATATTTCCATTTGTGTACAATGAACAAAATTAATGGAAATCATTATTTGGTGATCGTGAGATGTACTCTGGTGTGACGAAGGTTTAGAAAAACATTTTCTTTATTGTGCCAACATTTCGATCTTTATTGAGATCACCTTCAGGACTCTAAGTTTTGAGAATGTTGGTACACGACACACAGCAATGACACATCTACAAAGAAAACAAACACTTTGAGCTCTAAAGATGATCTCAATAAAGAACGAAACTATCTCCAAATAATCATTAATTAACGATCACTAAATACCACACATTAATGGGAATGTAAAATTAATAAAATTTTAATTAATATGTTGTGTTCAGCAATTTTAGGATTATTTATCAGAACTGATCATCCTCGTCCACCTATACTCCAAATTTTCTATTAAAAAAACAAAAACAAAAACCATATATTTCAATTACAAACATAATATCAAATAATTATTTTTTCCAACCAATCCAATCAATATTCGATAAGTCAACATGTGTTTTTTCTCTACATATTATGGAGAAGTATAAATATTAGTTCTACAGGATTATTTAAAATAATTTTAGTTCATAAATACGTCATGTTTAAAACAAAGGACAAATAATAAACTTGTGCAAACATTGAGGACGGTGTGACTAAAATCAGTGACAATTGAAAATGCGTGGGATTTGCAGCAGTTTTATTTAACTGCAGTTTGATCTTCCTTGATTACCCTAGCCTAAGAAAAATGATAAATATTCACAATTTGACCATACCTGATCATTCTAATCCACCGTTCATTGGACAAATTTTTAATTTTAAATAAAAATACAGAAAACATTTCCCTACTCTTTGGCATTTAATTAGATGAAAAACAAGTAAAAGTAGAGCAATGTGGTGACGCATTTTCTTTTTTTATTAACTTTGTACGCACAATCATGGTCACTGTTGTTCCAAAGGTTAAAAGAGTTGTTGGCTCACGAGCTGGCACCAGATTGCGGGTGCCGCATCAGATGCACACGTGGGTTAGGGTACCAGATCCTGTCTGTATAGACGGGGGAAGGTGCATAACCATCTGAACTATGTGACAGTAAAATACTGTTCTAAGTCCAAGCCCAGCTGTGTGAGAATGGACTTGTAGTGGTTTAGTGGCGAGACCCCTAGCGGGTGTATAGAGAAGAGGTTGATGTTCTATCCGTGGCCGTCCGCCTACACCCTTAGGTTAGGCCGTCAGCCTGCATGGCCCTCTGAGTAACCTCCTGACCTCTCGGGAGACAGAGCAATCAGACTGCCAAAGTGTACAGTATATGAGGAGGCAAAGACTAAGCTGACGGAATCCCTGGAATGCGTAAGGAATGATGGATGGGAACAGATGTTGTTCGGTGGTGCCCACATGGGCTTCCTTTAAGGAAGGCTCGGTATCCTCTAGGGGATGGTTAGAAACTCTACATGAAACAAACCGTGGCCAGAGCGGATCCGGAGATTTCGATGCTGGCAGAGCCTCTTTACCCAGGGAGATAGAGATGTCTTCTCTATCTAGGGAGTGCGTGGGAGACCAGCTGATGCATTTTGGCCTTATTAGGTATCCATTTACGTGCGGCACACTGTGGAGTGCACAATGTTTACCCACCCATTCAGAAGGGGGCAAGCGGGAGAAGTCAGTATGTCTGTTTGATTAGTCTGTGGATCTGCGGGCTTCTACACCAAACATACTGTGAGCAGACGTGGCTCACTCCTAACTTAAGAAACTAACTGTGTGATAAGGTATGATGGCTAGGTGCACACATTAAAGAACCTCAATGTTATAAGAGATTGCGCCCCCAATGGGAAACAAAAAAAAATGTTCCAAAGTGTGGGATGTGTGAACTTTCACAAGAAATTTGTCTATCATTATCAACAATTTCACTTCTATCCGTTTAGGGATTTTAGGGATTAGGTTTTTTTTTTCTTTTTTAGTTTCAAAGAAGGCATATGAAAACAAAGAATCGGACGACAGTGCAATCTGCTCGACACATTATGAACTGTGTGAATGACACCATGCTGCACAATATCCCATCAGTCGCCTTCATTCAGAAACAACCCAAGCAACTAAAAATCCTTATCTCATACCAGTCGCCTGCTAGACCCCCCGTCTGACCATATCTGTCCCTACGTAACATCCGTCTCCTTGATACCGATCTCTCTTGGTGGACCTTACCCTACTGCTCGAGGCCTCTACACATTCCTCATTCCCATCCCAACAACCTGCCATGTCGCCATGATCAACAATGGCCTCGAAACCTTCTACCTTAATCCTTCATACTTAGTGCGAGCATTGCCTGGCTTTTCATAGCATACGTCCTCTGGGTAGCATTGGCTGGCATTGGTGCTAGTACTATGACAGTATGATAAGAACAATGAACACTTTGGATCGAGGTGTGGTCTTGAGGAAGAAAGCAAATTTAGTTGCTACTGGTAAGCTTTTAACATACTTTAAAGTCATCACATAATGATTAATTTTCATAATGTGAAATAATACAGGCCCTAATGTGTGTGTTCTCAAGTGAAAAAGTGGTCAATTCTTCTAATACGAAGACAAGAACAACACACAGTGATCATAGTTCAAACTATATATATTAAAAAAATCTCTTGACCGGTTTTTTTGTATTTGAGCGCATATACTAATATATTTTTTTAAAAATTTATGGTGATTGGTAATAAATTTTGTAGTTAAAACTGAGTTTTTATGTATGAATGTTTTAAGTAAAGGTCAAAAGATAGATTTTTTTTTATTGATATTTTTAGACAAGTAAATGTTTTCGACGAGTTAAAATATCTTGTTCTAAAATACAGAAGTGCTTACATAATTTAACAATAATATTGGCTGTTTTGGTGGGTTGTTTTTGTTTTGTTAACCAGATCGGTTGGAAATTGAATTTCTAAGGAAGGGTTTCTGGTTTTTGGAAGTAAATCAAGTTTACTCACCAGGAGACAAAAGCAAAAAAGGATTATCACATCAAAACAAAGAGAGAAGAATTGAGAACGGTGTCCCAGTGTGATTAAAAGTATAAACAAACAGCTCTAACGAGAAAGTGAGAAATTAGAATGGAGATAACCGAGTACCAACCATCTGAGATTCTAGGCCGTTCTGGAAGGGGCGCCTCGCCGACAATTTTGCCAACCTGTGCCAAAGAGGCCGAGGGCGGACGCAATTTCGCTTGGGCGCAACACCAAAAACCGACATTTACGCACGGTGAAAATTCAATCGGGCCGTTTTTTTTAATTTTCCGAGCCGCGCCTCTTCCTCAATCCTCAGACGCGCTGGCCCGTTTCGATTCCGCCGGCATGAAAATCCTAGATGTTTTTATCGATTTTGCCCGACTCGGTCACTAACTGCTCGGGCGAGCCGAACCTAGAAATTAATTTACCGATGATTTAATTTTAATATTAAATTAAACAGACTTCTACGAGGATTTAAGGGCCTTCGAAGATTTGCCGTCTCTCCTGCCCCCCTTGCTACTCAAAGGCCCTCTTCGCAAGGTTAGAAAGGAAGACAAAGGTAATAATTGTTGACACTTAGGGAGTTAGTTTCTTTTTAACTCGTATTCTACTATTTATTCAATTCACCAAGAATTCCTATTAGTTCTACAACAAGAAGTCAAATTGTTTTATTCAAATTCAACACTATGAAGATCCTTTTAATTTTTGGGTGTGGTATTTGAAAACAAGAAGAATTTGGCATCTGACAGCTAATTAGGAAAACCACATTTGGCATTAATTTAATGCTCCGTCCCACCGTTGTCAAATTTATGATCATCCCCGGCTCTAAAACTGATTAGTTTTTTTAGAATTTTAAATTGTGGTTTATTTTACGATTTTATTATTGTCTAGACATTGTTAAAATGAATTTTTGGTATAATTTATTCCAGTTTTGTTGTACTGTTTAATTATGTGTTATTTCAGTAGTGTTTTGTAAAGTTTTATAGTAAATAACATGGTATTAGGCATCTCAATAAAATAAGAATAAAATTTTTAAGGCATTAAAATTATGGTTTAATCTATGATATTATTATTGTCTAGCTATTGGTACAATTTAATTTCTTCCCACTGCAGACAAATTTATTATCATCCCCGGGTCTAAAACTGATTAGTTGTTTTTGAATTTCAACAATAAGAATTCAAGAATAAACCAAATTCTATGATTTTGTTCTTGTTGTCTAGCTATTGTTAAAACATATTTTTGGTAAAATTTATTCCAATTGTGCTGTTCTGTTCAATTATGTGTTATTGTAATAGTATTTTGTAAAGTTTTTATAGTAAATAACTTGGTATTTGGCAGCTCAGTAAAACCAGATTTTCCATTAATTTAATATTTCCTCCCACTGTAGACAAATTTATTATCATCCCCAGGTTTAAAACTGATTAGTTTTTCATTATTTCAAATTATGGTTTATTCTATGATTTTGTTCTTCTTGTCTAGCTATTGTTAAAACGTATTTTTGGTAAAATTTATTCCAATTTTGTTGTTTTGTTCAATTATGTGTTATTGTAATAGTATTGTGTAAAGATTTTATAGTAAATAACTTGGTATTTGGCAGCTCAGTAAAACCAGATTTTCCATTAATTTAATATTTCCTCCCACCGTTGTCAAATTTTTATGATCATCCCCAAGTTTAAAACTGATTAGTTTTTTAGGATTTCAAATTATGGTTTATTCTATGATTTAAATTCACTAATTTCGTGGTCCGCTTGACCAATTAATATATTACAATTAATTAAGGTTTTTAGTTGAGATATGGCACGAGCGGGATTCGAACCCACGATCTTCGGCTTGATACGCCGCTGCTCTACCACTTGAGCTATCGTGACCTCCATCCACACGGACACCAACTTCCCATCTCAACTGCACCTTTTGAATTTTCCCTCCTTTTTGCTCGTCCATTGACTTTTTTATCTCAAAAGAACTTCATAATTAGAAAATTTGTAAACATTCTATATTTCAAAAGTATTTAGGAGATGTTATCTATTTGTAACTGGCTTTTTTATAAATGCAAGTATATAGAAGAAGAAACAAAAAAAAAAGAATAATCAAATACTACTAACCATGTTGGTCAGAAGAAAATGGAGGTCCAATAATTTTTCTTCTTGCTTTCCAACCATAAACTTAAAAGCTTAAGTATTTTTGATGAAAAGAAAAAAAACAACAACAAATGAATTGGTCTGCTCAAACCATTGAAACCAATAAATATAATTTTTTTTAAATATAATTTGTTGAAACAGATGAGATGTATTGTCTTCAGATTTTTACTGTGTGTTTATTTATTTTCTTTTACTATGTTCTTTATGCTAAATTATATTTAACTAGGATATCAAAAAGAAGTAAAGTGATGAAATTTACATTTCAAATTGTGAAATTTACAATTCAATATTTTAATTGAGCCAAGTTGATAGAGGACTTCTTTTAATGCTAATAGGTTTTTTTTTTAACTTATTACAACTGTGATTTTATTTTAATTATTTATTTTATTTTAATTTTTTTAAGAATTGTTTAGTGGATTACTATTCAAGCCGAAGTGATGAATGAAGTTAGCAAGCCGATGGAGCCACCACACACTCGACCCACCAGCTTACAGCACCCCAACTCACTCCAATTGAGCAACACTGCAAGTAGGTGGTTTATTTCACCAAATGTTTCGAGGCTTCGATAACATTCTGTTCTGCAGGCCCGGCAAGTCCGACTTCGCCTAACGGTCAGAATAATGACGCACACATACTGAAATCGCAACATTCAAAAATAGAGACGATAAAAAACTGGAGCATTTCTACTTACAAATGCACGAAGCAGTTAATGTTTGAAAAATTAGGAAAGACCTCTCGGACGGTAGATACAGGTATGATTTTTTCCTTTTTTATTAGTTAATTGTTAATTTCTTAATTAATAAATTTATTCTTTATAGAGCTTGAAAGGCAAATTGAGCTTTTACGTGATACACAAAGGAAATACTCAAATATCCTCAGGCTTTCAAGAGCATTAGCTAGTCATTTTTACCATGTTGTTCAGACACAGGTCATTATTTTAATCCTTCATTAATTTTGTAACATTCACTTATTTGAATGCATTAATTAATTTTGTTTTTTATTTAGCATGCTCTCGGGGAAGCGTTTTCTGACTTGGCTCAAAAGTCCCCTGAGCTCCAGGAGGAATTTTTGTACAACTCTGAGACACAGAGGAATTTGACTAAAAACGGGGAGACGCTGTTGAGCGCGCTTAACTTTTTTGTATCATCTGTAAATACGCTATGTAATAAGACAATAGAGGATACTTTATTAACAATCAGACAATATGAATCTGCGAGGTATTTCACATTTTAAAAATGCCCTGAAGTTTTTTGTTTTTTTAAAATTGTAATTTTGTTTTATAGGATAGAATACGATGCATACAGGACAGATGTTGAAATGTTGGCACAAATGCCTCGCTGTGATGCGACTACAGCGAGGCTAGATGAGGCCCAGCAGGCTTTTGAAGCACATAAAGAAACATTTGAAAAGCTCAGGTCCGATCTGACTGTCAAACTGAAATTCTTAGATGAAAATAGGGTAATTTTTTTTTTTTTTAATTTAACTGTTTACCCATTAATTAACCTCACTTTATTTTCTTTTTAATTTAGATTAAAGTCATGCACAAACAACTACTGCTGTTTCACAATGCCATTTCAGCTTACTTCTCCGGCAACCAACAGGGACTTGAGGCTACGTTAAAGCAGTTCAACATTAAGGTCAAGTCACCCAACTCGTCCATTCCATCATGGTTAGAGCAGTAGTATGACGCTCTGGGGCATGTAGTACAAGGAGGGCGCAGCCCACCCTTGCCCCTAGTAGCTGCTGACTTGCCAGCGCTTCTTAACCCCTGTCTGTATCACTAGGCAGGTGGCAAATCTGAAGAGACATTGAAATTAAAAAAAAAAAAAAAAAAATAATAAGAATATCCTAAAAGGGATCATTGTTATTTTCATTATGTAATGTTACTTAAAATATGTGCTTAAGTATGCTTTTTACTGTGATGTGAGTACGATTGATTATTATTTATTTTAGGTTCATTTAGTCGGTTTTTTAATATCTCACCGATTCTTGTGGGACTTGTTTGTAACCTTTGATTTCTAACTTTGCCTATATTTTCTCTCAAAAAAAATTTGTTTTTGTTTTTTTCAAAAACAAACAAATCCCACTTGTAGATGTTTCAACGGTTTTAAAAGCCATAATCTCTTTGTCTAATACTTGGTAAAATGAAACGGGGTGAAATAATAATCTAAAAAGCTTGACCTATAAAAGAACAATGTATGTGATTGTATATATAATTTTATAAAGTAAAAACCACAATGAATACTTCGCTAACTGCCTCATATTTAACTCTCTGTTACACTTAGTATCTAAATAATAGCCCTATTTAACTATTTAGTGGAGAAAGATTTTTTTTTTAAATCAGTTCAGAATACCAGGGTTGCTAAGTAATTTAATGCATTCATATCTTGGTACTTTCAAGTAAATGTGTAGTATGTGTGAAACATGAAAGTTAAAGTTAGATATAAATACTGTGTGATAGTAATATAGTCATTTTTTATATCCAAAATGGGTATGCGTATATTTAAAACTTGTCCTAAGCTTTTTGTCGAATGTTAAAGAATGATAACTTCTTATTTTAGATTGAAATTTGTAAGAAAAACTACCTAAAACGAGCTGCCTGCCTGTACGACAGCAATTTAGTAATTATATTATCATTAAATTCGATAATGTTAAATTGTACAATTTTAAACATTCCAAATAGTTTCAAAGAGAAATAAAACGGGAACAATTTGTATCAAGTTTGATCAATACTGGCCATATCTGTACTACCAGTGCTCAAAAGAATCAGTCCAGATGAAATTTCTTACAAGAATTCCAGAGCAAAAAAAAGGTTATATCTCCCTGAAAAATCCACATTGTTGCATCTAGCTGAAAAATCTGTGATCTTATTATTTCCACATCACTGTTTTTTGTTTTGTTTTTCAAATTTTCCTATGAAACTTAATCCACATCACAGTAAAAATCGAATTAAAAAAAAAATGCCATCTCTAAGCAAGTTTCAGTATTATTTTCAATATTGTTTCTCATTCCATTGATATGTATGCATGCACTCTGCAACACTGTAAGGAAAAGGATGGCATTATAAAAAAAAATCTTGTAGTCTAAGGGATATTAGAAGCCATTGTCGTTACACTTTTATGCTGTAATATCACCCTTTTCCTATTTATTTATTGATATAAAACCAAACTTTAAAACAAAAATGTGCAAAAACATATCTAGTCAGACAATGGAGTCACTTGAAGAATTATTTTCCTTGATATTTTATCATTTCATTCCTTCTTTTATAAATATATATACATAATTAAATGTTTATGAGATAATTTATATTAAATGTTTGTTAGAAAATGTTTGAGGTGACACTCGATTTATTTTATTATTTTTTTAACAGATGTTCTAAGTCAACTTTTTGTAATGTTTCAACTGTTGAGGAAACATGCATTCTCATTGTTGCATCAGAAATCTCATCACCTTTTATCTTTCAAAAAAAAAAAAATTGCCTTTCCAAAATATAAAACTCGTAGCAGAAGAATGAGGACTAATGTTAGAGCCCACTTCTCAAAATGAAACTGAAAAAGAACATCCCTATAATTAAAGTAAGGAAAAGAACTATTCATTTTAAAAACAATGGCTTTAGATACAATAAAAAAAATAAGTGTACCTTAAGAAAATTTATTTACAAAAACAAATAGTTATAGCAAGGAGTCATTAAAATATTTGGATATTTTTTGAAATTTAATGAACAATAAATTAAATCTACAAAAAAATATAGATTTTTCTAAAAAGACCATGAGCGAGCTGAAATTTGAATAGCCAAGTATTTAAACACAAGGCATTTATAACAATATACACTATAAATTAATTATTATTATTACTATAAATATTTATACCAAAGAAGCAAGTTCATTTGTGTACTGCAATAAATCATAATTATAAATTAAATTATGAAAACAATTTTGTTTACGTCTCAATCTGATTCGTATGAGAGTACCTTATATATATCTTATAAATTTGTCATACTTTCAGTCAAGATGATGTTTTTTTTAATTGTTAAATTTAATAATAGACATTCAAGTTAAATGTTTATGAAACAAAATACTGCATATTTATGCAAACATTTAAAAGCACTGCTTATATGCTAAAGATTTTTTGTTTTTTAATTTTATTTATTAAATACACGAGGATGATTAAGTTTTACTTGGCAGACTTTGTACAATTATGTTTGTTCTGGATGCTAACATTGAAAAAAAGAGTAAATTGGTCGGTATTGGATATTAACATACAGAGAACTTAGCCATTCAAGTTTAAGAAGAGAAAATAATATCGTCTGTTTTTATGTGATCTGTCACCTTTTTAACAGCCAACTTTTACCAAATGCAAACCACTTGAATTTTAAATTTTCAATGTCTTATCACCCTTTTTTTTGTTGGATGAATAAATTTTTTTTTTAAAGTACAGCCTTATTATTTACTAATTGTGTGCGATAAGCTGAATATTAAGGACACGCAAATCTGTCATTTATTTTGAAAATTGAATATATTATTTCAGAATTGTTGCAATTGTTACTTTCTCAGTGATTGAGCCTGTGTGTTTTCTAACGAGTTTTCAAGTCAGGATTAGGCATTTTCTATAATGAAGACACAGATGGTGAAAGACATCTGACCAAACATACGTTGGAAATATGCATGGGCAGTTAAATAGAAATATTTTAAAAAATGTGCTAGTTAAAAATTTTACTAAAATTTAATCAATAATTATTTTTCCCAACAATTTTGCTTTAACGAAGTTTGATTAGGCAATTTTAAACTTATTGGCTTAAACCAACCACAAAATATTTGCACTCATGGTTTGACCACCTCTGGCCATTTTCTGGTCAACCAATTTTCACTTTCAGATATCTAATGGCTTTTCTAAATTCTCAGTGAGGGACCGTGTGTTTTTGCAGCTAACGAATAAGCCTATTATAAAGTTTATAAAAAGAAGAAATAGTTAGGGTTAGGCATTTTGAATTATGAAGAAAAGAAAAGATAAACTGAAAGCCACAGTAGATGAAAAGTGGTGAAAACAAGCAGTGCACTGACCAAGGCAATTTAGTTGTTGCAAAGATCCAGCAATTTTGTCAAAATGTTGTAAAAATATGACTACTCAGTACAATTGTACGATACAAAGGAAGATGAAGGAGCATTGTGAGTTTTGTTACTCCTTGATCATGATGCTGCTGCTACAGATGGTGAATTTCTCAGGATTGTATACAGAGTTCGTACTTTACCAACTGCAGATAAAAGGACTATTTGAGAAAACTTGGCATCAAGATTCTCCTAATTCGTTACAAGCACAAGAAAAACGATGTTGTTTTGACTCCAAGCGTATGGAGCGAATGTTTGACTGGATTGCGTATTCAATCTGGTTTGCAACATTAACTGACTGAGTTAATTTTTTTAATTGCTTTGTATGGTAAATTCTCGTTTGAATCTGAATTGCATTTATTTGGGCTACTCAGCCTTTGTTTCATCAGATCATAGTGGATTATCAAAGAATCATTGGTGATTTCCACCAGGAGGTTGATAGAGTAAATCAAAGGAGCTGAAGAGGAATTTTCAGCATTTTTATTTTATTTAATTTTTGTCATAATTGTTTTATACAGTCAATTACATAGCTGGACTGATGTCTAATGTAAGTACAAAAGTGTTGTGACACACAAAACCATTATGAGACCACGAGAATAGCACCATACTTTAGGCCCTGAAGATGACCTGAATAAAGGTCGAAACGTCGGCAAAAAAATGAAAAAGGTGTTTTTCTAAACTACCTCATTCTTGACCGTTTTTCACGACTTCAACACAGTAAGTCAAAAAGGTGGAAGATTTTGGAGAAGGACAAGTACAGTGATGAAAAAATATTATGGAAAATCCTATCAAATACAAGAATCGAATGCCCTAAAAACAAGCAGCCCAACCAGATTTCCTAATTGTCTGTTCTTTTGCACTTCGAACTTCCCAGAGGGATATTCTGAGTTTTCTCAACGTTATAACAGTTAAAACCAAAATGCCTATGTTTAATAGGCTGTAATCAACCATATAAAACTCCTATTTCGATCGCGTTTGATGAATGCAAGAATCGCGAAAAAGGAAAGGTGGCTAACTGGCCTCACCCTGCTTATATCCCTTACGTCGCACAATCTACCTAGTCTTTCACTTCAATTGAACCTAGGACGGATGTGAATTTAATAATTATATATTTTTCGAACAGACAAAATCGGGAAGTTTTCCGAAAAATTGATTTTGTAAAAGAAAGTCTCGTTATTTATTCATATGTGCAAAGCAGCACATGTGAAGGCTGGAGAGTTTTGAATGGGAAATGTTTTATCAACGGTTCTATCATTATTGATCAACCGTGGTTCCGTCTATTTTTGCTTGTTCATACCGTTTGATCAATTTGCTGACACGTGTAATATATTCTACACCTTGGATATGAATATGACCTTTAGTACATTTATTTTTTTTAATTCGTATAAAAAAAGCAAATAGAACTATTGTGCTTGAGTCTAGGAAAAAAGGTTTCCTCTCGTAAACAACTCCTGGAGACCTGGAGTTATAGTAGGAGGTAGGGGCTTTTATTCCAGCTTTAGACACCAGAGCTCCCGAAGCCAAAGAAAGCGTTATAAATCTTTTATCAGGGTTTTCGAGACCCCTGTTCACCTAGGGACCAGAGTGCTTTAAACTTATATCCAGGTTTCAATTAAAACCTCAAAGTCTGTCTTGGTAGGCTTGGCTCCCTTATTACTCCGGCATAATCATAGATTAAACCAACCTGATAGTGGTTTTTCACCTTATTGAAGAACTTTTCCACGTTTCCTTCCACTCTATCACGCTTTTAAAAAAAATTACAAAAATGAATGGAAACATTAAAGACAAATGGTACGCCTCTTTATCAAACATACGACTAACTAAAAATACCAACGGCAAACACGACACAGTTTGCAGGTAAACACATTACTTTGACCGTTATTACACACAACGTGATTATTTGAGCTTTATTATTTTTAATTGTAACAGATATTGTTAAAAGTCCGAAGTTGGAGAAACGGTACTTTGGACTTTTGAAATATTTCACCCATCAAATAATAAGATTCGGGCCGATTTAGACTAAAAGTCGACCAATGTGTTAATTTTTATTCTGACTCATGAGTTTAGCCGGAATTGTGTGTATTGCAGAAGTGTTGCTCTCGGCGCCGTTTTTGGTTTTCTTTTATCGGACATTTAGAAATTCTCCCTTCTTCTATATTTCTTATATGTTTCCGCACTTTGGTTAGAGGGTTTTTCGATATTTTAGTCACAGATCGACAAAAACTTGTGTATAGTCTTGAACGGATAAGTCATTAATTAATGACAGTCCGGTGTTCATGGAAGTATGTATTCACTTGTCAATCATCATTGAGGACTCACGATTCAACATGAATTTGTTCATGTATAACCTAAGTAGCGATGACAGTCGCGGATTGTTGCACATTGATGGAGAATACAGAAGAAAGGTTTGCTCGCCAAGGTCTACTTGCATTTATTTCTGTTAACCTTTATCCTCCTTCCTTATCCTTCTAGTGAGGTGAGACTGTAGGGCAAGTCTCAGGATTGCAATATCATCAGCAAATGTCATCAGGAGAGTTTGGGATGTCAGTAATATGTATTAAGTAGAATAGGTCTAAAAATACTCGTATTTTTGGGTGATTCCTCTCCGGACAGGATGGTAGAACTTTATATTTTATCATCTCAGCATGCCAGACTTATCAAAATGCTTACGTAACGACGAAAAAACAGCCGGGCAGTATTGTTTCTTCTCAAAGGAGGATGCCATAAGGTCAATGGTGCGATTGCTGAACTAACATTTTTAATTCCTGCTCACCATATAAATTGAAATTTCCAGGCACATAAAACTTTTTTTTTTGAGGCAAGTAGTATCTCGTAGTTTTAGTCGTCTTTCACTCCCGACAGGGTGGATCTCCCTTCTTCTATATTGCTTAGGCGTTTTCGGCAGATTGGTTAGAGGATTTTTTGTCGATATTTTATTCAGAGATCCCTAAATAAACTTGTAAACTAACAAAAAAACATTAGACTCTGTTCACCACTCATTGTGTGCTGCCAACTGTGACATTAGGGATGTTGCTTTACTGCACGAGCAATCAGGACTGTTTATGATGGAGAATCGACTCTGCCATTGTGCCTTGTCACGTCAGAATTTACGTCGCCTATCTTTTTCACAATTAACTGATGCATCCAAAAAGGCAGTTTGGAAAAACTATGTTTGTTGGGCATAAATGGTGCTCCATAGGTTCTCCCACTCTTCCAGGCTGTACTCAACCTATCTTCTTCTTGGCTGTGGCTAGAAGAACCCTGGTATAGAAGATATAGATCACTTTCGGGATTCAGCCTTGGCCATCCGATCCGACAGTTCATTCCCCGATATGCGCTTTAACTCACGAAAAGAAATCGTGTAACTACGCTTCACTCTCCACTCTCTCTCTCTCTCTCTCTCTCTCTCTCTCTGTGTGTGTGTGTAACGAATGCATCTATTTACATATACACTTGTTAAAGTCTTTCTACCTTAAATGAAAAACAAAAATAAAATTAAAACTATATATAATAGCTATATATATATAGAATTAAAACTATGGAGAATGAATTCTTCTTGAAGTTTTTTATTAGAAAATTTTTACAAGTATTAAATTCAAAAAATTGATCACGAAACTACCTTTTTTAGTGTGCTTTACGATTAAGATCTGGTGTATTTTTCGTTTTTATCTCTTTATTTTTTGTCTTTGTTCATGTATCAATGTATGAAAAAATATACTAAACTAAAAAAATTATAGATACTTTGGCACAGGTCGTAAATTCACAAAAGGTGTGAAGAATAGCGTCTTCTTTCTCAGTGGGATTTTATGTTTGATATCTCGTGACTAATTATCTTGTGGAAGAACTCTTTTTCTTTACTTTTTTTCTTTGTAAATGGTTCGAACGGTATGAAACTTGGTTAAAAAAATCCCTAACTTATAAATTCTAATTATAGTAACACATGCTTAATTTTTTAATAAACAAAAATATACAGAGGAATATGAGAGAGAGAAAGAGAGAGAGAGAGAGAGAGAGAGAGTGAGAGAGAGGAATAAAGATATTTAGATTAAGGACGAAATAAAACGTATTATAACGTATTTACTATATATTTTATCATGTACAAGACTTCAGTTTAGAGTCTATTTATTTTAAAATACATAAAAAATTCTATTGTCAGGAAAATATTTCAAAATCAACTTTGAACTTGTATGAATTTCTAAAACTTATGAAACCCAACAAAGTCATTTTCTGTTAAATAGAAAATTTTATTCACAATTGTCAAATGTTCACGTTGCCCTTTTTATAAAGTAAAACGCCTTTTGGAACGTTTTCTCTTTCCTTTAAAAAAATAAAAGATAATCATTGTAATTATTAAATGAAAAATCAGGATGGGGTACAGGCAATACAAATGTAAGAAATTCAACTTTATTTCATATTATATTTTGTGTTTTAATACTAGAAAATGGAAATCTAAACTTTGTATACTGTATTGTCAGTTTGAATTTTTTATGAAGTTATATAAGTATTATTTTATGTCAGATAAAGAATGAAAAGTCCTTTTAGAATTATGTAAGAATTATTCTTTTGAGCTTTGTAAAGCTCTCTATTGAAAACTCACGAGCAATATATACATTTTAAACATTAAAATATATGTACATTAAAAAACACTTTATCATTCTAACGTCGTGGTAAATTTATATGACCTAATCGCGGAAAGTTTTGAAGGGTTGTGTTTTTTCTTTTTTTACAGCGGCCTTTCTAAATTGTATGAAATTCTGTTGAATGCGATAAAGGAGGGCTTCTGGGGGTGGTTTGCCCCCGTTGGGTGGAGTAGCGGCGTAGAGGGTGGGTTAGGGTTGAAAGCTCAGTTGACCCAGGGCAACTGCAAAGAGCAGAACCGCAATTCTCTATATCACACATACCTCTAATGGTTTACGCGTGAGTTCTCATTGACACAATATCGGACACATGCAAAAGCCTGATTCTGTCTATTTCTATACTTATTTCTAAAAGAAACCACCGTTTCGTTACTATTTCATTTTTAAAGAAAGACCACTGTTTTGTTTACCTTCTTGAATGTGTTCGCATAGTTTCTTCTTTAAATCAGATTTTTTCACACTTTCTCCATATCTCTTTGATCACTTTTTTATTTTAAAATATATTTATTCTTGTGTATGTTTGTTTTATACAGTTGAATGCGATGCAGAAGCGTGAAGAGGACGATGCATAATTTAAAAAAAATATATAAACAAACTGAGTTTTTTCCAAGTTTATAATTATTATATACAAGGAAAAACTAAAAATTACTTTTTTAATATAAAAGTTTAGTCAGTAGACAAAAATAACTATTTACCCTTATTATTTATTCATAAACTCTAATTATTAAAAATTAAACTGATGTGCTTTTCTTATGTTATAAATAAAGCTGGATTTATAATACTCTATAAATACACAGAAGCTATATTCGAAACAAAAAGGGAAATTTAAAGAAACAAGAACTTTTGAAATAAATAAAACATTAATACATGAAAGGGTCACGCTTCAGCTTTTATACTTTTTTAACTATTGAATGGAAAATGAAAAAATTCAGTCTGGATAAAAAACATAATTTTCTTTGGGGGGGGGAGTCTACAAGCCTTGTTTCCGTTTTTCACATCTTACACAAATTTTTTCATATACGATTTCAGTATTTGATATTTCATTATTTATTAGATTTTTTATTAGATTTCATTTTATTAGATTTGCCTCTATTCTTACATGTTTTATCGTATTTTAAAAGCTAATAGTAAAGCAATTAAAATTTTAAGAAAAAAATTGGTTTTCAACGTTTTATTATTGAAGAATTGATATTGTTTCTTATTTTTGTTAAACATACTTTACATTTGTTCTAATGTGTGGTGTTTAGTGACCGATACTTGGTGATTATTTGGAGGTCGTGAGATGCGGACTAGTGTGAAGTAGGTTTTAGAAAAACATTTTCTTTAGCGTGTCAACGTTTCGGGTCTTTATTGAGATCATCTTCAGGGCTCAAAGTGTTTGTTTTCCGTGTAGATGTGTGCCCAAAGTGGGCGCTCTCAACACGACAGACAAGAATGACACATCTACACGGAAAACAAAGACTTTGAGCCCTGAAGATGATCTCAATAAAGATCCGAAACGTTGACACGCTAAAGAAAATGTTTTTCTAAAACCTACTTCACACTAGACCGCATCTCACGACCTCCAAATAATCATTTGTTATAATTATATATACATATATATATATATATAATGTAGAAAATCAGTATGAAATGGTCCAAGTGTATGAGAATAGAGTAGTTTCATTTTATTTATTTTTTATTCGTTATAATTGTGGCGTTAAACATAGCTTGAATCTTACAATTTTTCCTTCTTTTTTTCCCAAATTTTCATTTCCGTCTTGCCCTTTGCACTTTCGGACTGTAAAATTGTCAGTCTAATTGACTTTACGCCTCCGGGTGGGTTTATTTCTGTACTATCGATCTCCTAGAATTCCGGGATCCGTATCCGGAGTTAAACAATCGTCCCATTGACCCAATCAGCCTCCAGCTCATCAGGGTGTTTATTTTAGACTATAGGGCGGTTTTTCTATTTGAGAAACCCGTTCAAACAAGCCGGCTTAGGAGGTGGCCGTGTATCAACAAGTGCGGTTTGATCTACCCCTTTGATACACCGAAGGAAAAATGTGAGCTTTACCAATTGATCTAATTTACCCTGGAGATAACAAAATGAGGTTTTTACATACAAACATAAAAAAATGGTAATTTTTATTTACGGCAAAATAAACAGCGATGTCCAGAAAGACGTTTGTCACGTTGCCAGAAAATAGAGAGAGAGAGGACATGTCCACCACCATAAAGTTCGTGTTATGAGACATATACTGCGTTTCTCTGAAATACTTTTCACTATAAATAACACTCAAACACACTTTTACTTTTTTTACACCTTTACTTTTAAATATTCATCAACCCGCTATATTAACATTATCATTAAAAGGCAAATAAAAACATAAATGTTAAATAAAAATCTGGAAGAACAGTAGACAAAAGAAAAGTGGTCTGCCTGAAAATGTTTTTGGTTATTCACGTACGAAAGCAAAAGATACATATTTGGAAAAAAGTATGAGCTACGTTTATTTAATAAACCGCTACAATTATTGTTTTTACGTTTATTGCCAGGATACATGGTGGAACTTCAGATGTTCCGTTATCCTTGCTCTCTGTTCATTTATATATTATTTCCCGTTAAACGTATCTTTTATTTTAAATTTTTGTTTTAAAAAACACATAATTTCAAAATGCAAAATTTGCAAAAAAAATTTATAAAAATTGTTCTAATCGCCTGAACAATTCATTATTGTGTTTAGATTCTTAGTGATAACTAAAATCTCATATCTTATATTTATTATCAATGTTTTATACATAAATTAGCATCAAAACGTCTGTTTATGGTTCATTTTTCAGACACAAGAGATTGTTTGTAAAGCGTGTTAAATAATATTGAAATTTTTTTTTGAGATTTTTGAAAATTAAATAATTCATACTTAAATAAAAAAACTATTTTATATTAAAAATTAGTAATAAAAATTCTTTATGAGTACGTTGTAAAGAATGGAGCATAAATTCTAAAGTAGGTTTAGCCTAGACTAGGGATCAGCAAACTAATTTTTTTCAATCTGGCCCGCTAGTTAAAATTTTATTTAGAAAACACAACTTGGAGGTAAATCAAGGTGTGTAACGCAATAGATTTGGGATTAAGTACTGTCTTCCATCATTATGGTGTGCCTTCTGGTATTCTTAAATTCTATTTTTATTTGTTACAGTTTCCTCGTGTTTTTCCGTACCTTATTACTTAAATTTTGTTAAAAGGTTTTTATGTCATTATAAAAAAAGCGTAAACAAAATTCAAAACATTACTTTTAAATAATTTTTTTTTTAAAGAAAACCAAAAGTCGTTAGCACAAAAGTTTTTATGTCAACCACAAGTTTCTATCACACCGTGGTTTATTTTCATATCATATCATCAGAACTGTATAAACATTAATTCTTAGTAAATCTATCAAGGTGGGAAAGATGGGTTTTAAATGGAAATCCATAATTGGTCACAGGTGAAGCACGCCAATCGAATCTAGTTTAAGATTTGTTGTTTTTCTCCCAAGAGTATGGGTTACTTTTTAAAATATATTTTCCAACTAAATTTGCCAAAAATTTTCTTTAAAATATTTAAAAAAAGAATATAAGGGTGGTTCGTTATGTGATACAAAAAAATTGGATGAAAGATTGTTTCGTTCATCTCTTTCACTGTCACATCAAACTTTAAGAATTCTCACAAGACTGACAGTCTAAAAACTCTTTTGTTGGTAAAGATCAAGTATCTTCAAAGCCTATGAGCTGTTTTCATTCGTTTAAATCTCTATTTTAATTTTGTTCTACATCATTCAGTTTTTATATAATTAACAATTCTGTCTTACTTGAAACATTTTTTTTGGATTGATCTACCATAAGCCTTGAAAAAAGGATGTACTATACTTCCTAAAAAAACATGGTATCTGAAAACGTTTCCAATAAAGCAATTTTTGTGAAACTCGCCAATCTCTACGTGATTTCGTCAAAGTGAAGTGTATTTTTGAAATTCTTCAAAAAGCTTCCAATGTTTCAATTTCGTAGGATTGTGCCAAATTGCTACTCGTTGGACTGAAAGGGTTAAGTAGAAGATTCTTTAAACAATTTAAATTGATTTTAAAAAGGTCTAATTTTTGATGACGATTGAAAAATTCCATTTTTGTGTATTTATGTTTTTTTGAAACAATTTTATATACATGAAATCAATGGATTGAGTAAAAAGACGTTTTTGCAGCAATTTACTCCACCTTCAATTTTGTATCGCACAATGTTTTCCATCTTATAGCAAACCACCCTATATTATAGCATATTTAAAAATGAAGACAGATTACATGGCACGCTAAAATTTGTAAGACCGCTACTTATTGACCGCCCAAAGCAATTAATTAAAAAATAATGAAATCAATTCACTGTTAACCGCCCGCGCAATTTCCGGACTACTTGAACGAGATCTTCAAATAGTCGTCAATGCTGAAACTGTAAGGATGAAGGTAAGAGATGACAAAAAAAAATTAAAACATAAACTATCAGAATTTTCATAAAAATACAATTGCTTTAGGACAAAGTCTTAAGCTCAAACGAGATGAAATTTATTGCTTTTAGCTAGCTCAAAGGGGATAACAAAGGTTAACTAACTAACTTTAATATTTTTAACATAAGATTATTCAATGCTACAGACAATTCCCAACAAAACAAGGTTCAAAAAAATATTAAACAATAAGATATAATTTATTCCTTAATATAATTGAAACTTTTCTAAAACATTGATAGATAATAGCATTAAGTTATGAATAAATATGGGGATAATGTAAAAATACAAATTACGAATAGAGGGCAGAGACAATGTGAAAAGACATTTTTTATTAATTTTGTTAAATAATAATTGATTATTAAAGATAATTATTATACTGACGACTACAGTGAAATTAATTTTATTGGAAGGCTCCTCTTGTTGTTTCCTAAATTTTTAGTGATAGGGCAAGATTTCAATTAATAATTAATTTAAAAAATCAAACGAAATTTCATCAAATTTGACCTATATTGAAATTCGATTATTGGTTTAGAATATTATATTTTTAATGTTTTCCACAGTTTGGAGAGTATCAACTCAAACTTCTCATAAACGGCTGTTAATATAGACTAAACCCGCACGACCTGCGAATATTGCAAAAGTGTAGCTACTCAACGCCGTTATAGGATTCTTTGTAAAATTCAAAATAAAAAAATATGTACATCTTGAATTTTTGTTTATTGAACGAAAAAACAAACAAACAAATATTCAGGCCAAACGAAACGATTCGATTCTTTATAGTAAACATTTTCACAATGTCAATTCTCTTTATTAAATCAAGTCTGTGTGAACTTCATACAATTTCGTTCGCATATACACACAGTGTGATTAAACAATCCCACCACCAAATCTATAATGATTTTTGCCCATTGTTCCAATGGGATTTTTTAAAATGTTTTTAAGCCATCTGTAATAAACGACGAAAAATGCCATATTATAAATTAAATCAGGTTCAGTGTGACGGGTTAAATCTTGGATATTTTTTAATGGGTCTTTCTTCTCAAAAACACTTTTGAAAAAATAAAACTGCTTCAGTTTAGATAATATTTTATCATAGTCGACTTCGAGATAATCATTTCAATCGACGTTGCTTGTATATGGTTATCAGTTAATCCTGTGTTGGGATTTTATATACTTCAAATGTCTTTTCATATTGTCTTCTCTATTCGTAATTTCTGTTTTTAAAATATCTATCCTCATATTTTTTCATAATTTAATGTTATTTTCTATCAATGTTTTCAAGAAGTTTCAATTATATTAAGGAATGATTTATAGATTGTTATTTAATATTTTGTTGAACCTTGCTTTGTTGGGGAATTGACTGTAGCATCGAATATTCTTAGGTTAAAAATGTTAAAGTTAGAAAGGTAAACTTTGTTATCCTCACTGAGCCAAAAACAATCAATTTCATCACGTTTGAGCTTAAGACTTTGTCCTGAAGCAATTGTTTCTTTTGAAAAATTCTGGTAGTTTATTTTTAAATTTTTTTTTTGTTGCCTCTCACTTTTATATTACTTAATTATTCATAAATCGTGAGATGCGGTCTGGTGTGATGTAAGTTTCAGAAAAACTTTTTCTTTATTGTGCCAACGTTTCGACCTTTATTGAGATCATCTTCAGGGCTCAAAGTGTTTGTCTTCTGTGTAATTGTGCCATTCTTGTGTGTCGTGTTGAGAGTGTTTATCATTACTGTTTCAGCACTGAAGTCTATTTGGTGATTTCATTCAAGTTGTCCGGAAATTGTGCGGGCGATTAACATTGAATTGATTTCATTACTTTTTAATTATTTGCTTTGGGCGTCAATAAGTAGCGGTCTCCCAAATTTTAGCGTGCTATGTCTTCATTTTTAAATATACTATGATATAGGGTGGTTCGCTATAAGATGGAAAACGTTGTGCGATACAAAATTGAAGGTGGAGTAAATTGCTGCAAAATTCCTTTAAAAAAAACATAAATACGCAAAAATGGAATTTTTCAATCGTCATCAAAAATTATACCTTTTTAAAATCAAATTAAATTGTTTAAAGAATCTTCTACTTAACCTTTTCAGTCCAACGAGTAGCAATTTGGCACAATCCTATGAAATTGAAACATAGGAAGCTTTTTGAAGAATTCAAAAATACACTTTGACGAAACCACCTAGAGATTGGCGAGTTTCACAAAAACTGCGTTATTGGAAACGCTTTCAGATGGCATGTTTTAGGAAGGTAAGGATAGTACATCCTTTTTTGAAGTCTTTTGGTAGATCAATCAAGTTCAATGTGCCAGGTTAAAACTTGAATATTTTTTAATGGAAATTTCTTCTAATAAAATCTTTTTGAACTTATACTGAACTGAATGCATAATAAAATTTAAGGGATTTATACTTCACGTCTAATTTTTATCAAAAATTATCCTTTTCAATATCGTTTTTATCGTTTTAGTAAATAGTAGAAAATGATAGTTTTAATCACAACTTACTGAGAACTCCATAAACAAATTTATCAAAAGCGACATAAAACTTTTAAACATGAATCTGCAATCAAACCACTGTAAAATTATCAATATATTTTATGGAATGAAAGGATTACCATTAGGGTTCTCATTATTCCCACATATTTATGGACTCCTTAAAAAAACGTCTATCTGGATCAAACGATGTATCAGTTAAATATTTTCTCTTTTGAAGAGGTTATTTAGACGTTATTTTATGTATGAGGAAGGAAACCATAGACCGTCTAAAAAATCTTTTACACGTAATTAATTCCGCACACCGTAGCATAAAATTCACATGTGAAATAAGTCAAAAGTGTTCTTTTCCATAATCTAAAAGTTTGTGAGTAGAACCATTATTTCGAAATATTGAATTGATAAGCTGCTCCATTATTATAATTTTTTTTAAATAATTCACATAATTTTTTAAAATATGGTTTTCTACTTTTGTTGTGGATGCATTTCAATATATATTAGTTTGTATTTTTGTTCGTAAAATAATAAATTGGTGCAGTCCGTTGGGAGCTGAAATGACTTAACTGTCGAAAAGCCCTTAAGCCTAAACCCAGCCGCATAACGGGGTAGGTGAATTTCCCTGAGTAAACAAACCCCTAGAGTCAGCACATCGGGGACAATCCTTCGGGGTGAAAGTCCTATAACTCACTTTACAAAGATCTTCACACGTCAACTATTTTTTCATCCTTCAGAACCTATCACAATCGTACACAGTAAATTACAAGATCCCATTAACAACAATCTGCATGTTGTATATAATAATATACACTTGAAGATGTAAATGGAATAAAAAAAATTACTTAAATTGTTTTACTCGGCAACAGAACTCTAGGAAACTAGCCTAATATTTTTCGAACTAGTATCAACAAAAAAAGTTTCTATAATAATTCTCTTAATTATCTTCTTATTAATCGAGCAAGTGACCAAAAAAATATTTTGTTTTATAATAGTAAAATAATAAATAATTTGATTTTACAACAAATATTTTAGTTTTTTTTTGAATAGCAACTTGTTTTCCACCTTAATATGGGTGATTTCTCCCTTCTGACTTGTGAAGCATATTTAAAGTTGTGTTATCTTGATCTTAGATGTTAAAGATCCAGATTTCTTATCTTTGCTCAAGGATGTAATATTGATATCAATAGTATGTACCCCATCAAAAAAACCGACCATCTGGTTTTTGCTCGAAAACTTGCCAAATTTGAAAATGGATTTTAGAAGTCACAGGCTCTAGGTCTCATTCTTTAGAAAATTATACTCCGAACAAGATGGTTTTTTTAATATTTTCCTAACTTTAGTCATTCATCAGTAAATTCAAAACATGGCTGCGAATGACGTAGGTTATTATCATAATAGGAAAAAATATCATTCATTATGTGTGGTAAAAACGGGATAGAGAGTGATCGGTTTTTTCCAAGGGCACGTAAAAACCACTTTTTTTGCCAAAAATTGCGATTAACTCGAAAACAGTTAAGAAATCGGACAAAATAAAAGGTAGCCAATTAAAAGCTTATTAAAATTTCCTATCTGTTGTTATAGGGCGCCGCTCCAGTGCGATTTCCTGGCTCCACAGCCCAATTTGAAGTTTTCGTGAAACAATGCAAAAATTAACATATTCCAGAATTTTTGAATTTACTTTTAAAGACCTAAGCTAGGAAAAAAATTAAAAAAAGCCATCGTTTTCAGTGTAAAATTTTCTAAAAATTGAGACCAAGCGCAGGTCTGTGACCTAAAAGGCTGAGAACAAGCATTTCCAAAGTTGACCAATTTTTCAGGCATAAACTAGGTGGTATTTTCTGAAAATGGCGTTTATAAAAAATATTGCTTATAATATTTTTTCAAACTATCGACCGGATTTGTACATAATCGAAAACGGAAACCAATTTCGTACTTTATGTTGTGAGTAAATTACGTACACTTTGATTTCAGGTCAAAGGTTAACTGTATTATCTCTCGAAATTTCCGAACGATGGCAACCACGTCCGACTGAATAATTGCTGTTACAAGTTGTCAACTGGCAAGAGTACAGTGTCAAATTAGGTTTGGCCCGGGTCTCCGTGAAATGAAAGTGATGAATTCCACCTAGACCTCGCTCGGGGTATCGAGATTGATTAAAACTAACAATGAATCCTTCACGGTCCGTTTCATTCATGTACACGGATCTCGGAACAAAAAGTTGAAATACGAATACGATAAATGCAGCGGGGCGAAGCGGACGTCAATTGCCTACGGCCGTTCCCCCAAAGGTCACTTCTGACAAAAAACAGACAAATCTGTTGCTTCTCATACTACATCTAAACTTACTTGAAAGTGGAATACTTACTGAAAATACAACTACTTGCAGAAATTAGCATAATAAAATATTCAATTATTTTGTGATTTGCAAGTCAGATTTAATATTAAAATTAGCATTTTAATTTTTTTTATTTTTTTATTTTTTATTTTGTCTGTTTCTTTATTGTAATTTCTAAAAAGGCTTTTAAAATCTCACTCGCAAGTCCTGAAATGTTTATACGACATAGAAAAAAACGTGAATATCGCAACGAAACAGTTTGTAAGGTGGGTTAAAGTTGTTAAACATTTCCCGGAGTTGGCCATTGCGAGTGCTAAGAAAACATTCGCTGTATCGTTACGCCCGGACAAATATACTTTCCAGGAATTACATCCGTTCTGATCCTTTGGACACATACAAGTCCGTCTCTCCCATCATCCCATCACAAGGATGGGATAAAATTAAAGCTTCCCCCCCCCCAGGTCGATATGGACGCTTTTGTCCATCGCGGTTAATTATGCGATTCCATCTCAACTTGAGAAGGACTTAGGAAACTTCAACTGAAACTATTACACGCTCCAATGGTTCATTCTTAGATCAATATTTGTCAATTGGATTTTTTTTCAAACGTAAGAAAACTTACATTCTCACATGTCATATCTTATAGAATTATTTTTTGTATTTACTATTGCTAACAACAAATGTAATTTAAGCAAATACATAGTTCAATATATCAGATAGATCTGTCAGACCATCATTGAACACATTTTTCCTTCCTGCCATAACCCTACATGAAGAGAGTTTATTTACATTTTTCTTACATATTCCATTTTTATATTACATGTTTTCAGATTTATTATTATTATTTTTTAATAATTTGATTATCCTTTATTTATGTTTCAAAAATTATAAAGTATTTAAAAAGATGACGTTATTCGGCAAATTGTCTCTTTTTTTAAAACCTATTTTTACTACGTTTAACAAAAATTGTATTTATTCAGATATCGATTAACGGTACTAATCTCTACACACAAAAAATTGTATTATTATTGAGTGTATACAGGGTGAGTCATTTTTTGACGCACCATTGGAAAATCAACGTGGGTGCGTTTAAATCTGACTCGAGGCTTATTTCCTTTGATTAATACGTTAATAAAAGGAAGTGAGTAAATTTTCGGTGCACCATTGGAAAATCAACGTGGGTGCGTTTAAATCTGACTCGAGGCTTATTTCCTTTGATTAATACGTTAATAAAAGAAAGTGAGTCAATTTTCGGTGCACCATAGGAAAATCAACCTTGGTGCGTCTAATTATGACTTGGTACATTTTATTTTGTTAGTCTCCTACCAAAAAATAGGCGAGTCACTTTTCGACACACCATTCGTTACAAATTAGTTTTAGTAGGTTGGAAGGAAAATAAACAAAACCAATATTATTAAAACATTCAAACACAATGTAAAAATTTTAAAAAAAATTATTCACAAATTAATTTGATTGAGGTTTAAGAGTATTTTGTCGTCCGATCATCGTTTTACGATAGTCTAGGCTACTGTGTTGCAGCAAATGGAGGTCTGTTCGAACAATTATTATAATGATTTTGAACATTTTTGGTTTGCTAAAAAAGAGGTGTGTTACATTTATTTAATTTTTTTACTTTACCAGAAAAAAAGGAGATAGTTAAATTTATTTAATTTTTTTACTTTACCAGGAAAAAGGAGATTGTTACATTTATTTAATTTTTTAATTTACCGGAAAAAATACTCTTAAAGCTTAATCAAATTAATTTGTGAAGAATTTTTTTTAAATTTTTACATTGTGTTTGGATAATGTTTTAATAATATTGGTTTTGTTTATTTTTTTTTTCCTACCTACTAAAACTAATTTGTAACGAATGGTGCGTCGAAAAGTGACTCGCCTATTTTTTGGTAGGAGACTAACAAAATAAAATGTGCCGAGTCATAATTAGACGCGCCAAGGTTGATTTTCCTATGGTGCACCGAAAATTGACTCACTTTCTTTTATTAACGTATTAATCAAAGGAAATAAGCCTCGACTCAGATTTAAACGCACCCAATGGTGTGTCAAAAAATGACTAACCCTGTATATCTTCTTACAAAGAGTGTGAATTTCTGGAACAATGTAATTTAGTAGGAACTAGGATTTAGTTGGACATTTAGTAGGATAGTGTCAGTATAGGTCACGGGGCCAACTCTATTTTAAACGATGTAGAGGATTTTAAGGATATGATCTCGAAAGATCTTAAACTAGTCTGTTAAGGTTAAAAGATAACTTGGAATCGGCAATTTAGTAAAGGAGTTCGGATGAGATCCTCTACGAATGTGATGTATAGATCTATATGAATTGCCATGATGGTGTAATAAAATGGATTGAAGATGCGGCGAAAAATTTTAGATCAAAAAGATTTGATGGTTGGTTATTGGATGATTTGGTCGAGTCCTACACTTGACTGTAAGTCGAAATCAGTCGAATTTGAGTTTTGTAAGGAGGTTGTCGGGTTTGCTTAGTGTCTTTCAGGCAATCCTTGTTTTTTGTTTTTGTCATTTTTGCCTAGAATGGACTCCCAGTAAATCTACCCAAGTAAAGCCAGAAGTAGCGTACTGGATTGAATAAAAGTATTGCCTAGTTGTTTATTGCACTGCTGCCTAGGTCTGACATTGAGCGTAGTTTTTGCACGTTTACCTTGATCACCCACCAATGCAGCTAGGTCTAGGTGTTCATGGATTGCTTGTGTTGTGTAGGATGTGTCGCGGTGTCGTCCGCTTTAATTTGTGTAAATGTATAGGTATGTCACCAGTGTAGATATTCCTCTTATTGCTCCTACTCAATGCAGGATGCCAGCTTTGATTGGCATGGTGCGTGAAAAATCTGAACCAATTTTCGTTTAAACAAAAAGGCTTCAGCTATTAATTATCTAGAGTACCGCGATGGCCGAGTGGTGAGGGTGATCGATTCTCATTTGCCAGGCTAGAGGTCCTAAATTCTATCCTGGCATAGCCCATGGATTATTAATTATGAATGTTATAGAGAAAGTAAAAGCCTGCCTAAGAGTAGAATGGAGGGATCAGAAACCAAATATTGATGGGTGAAATTTAAGCTTTGAGTGTTGAATAATTTGAACTGTAAGGAGGAGGCGTTCAAAGATTTTAGATAAAACATGAAGGAGGCTTACTGGTCTATAAGGGACTGGAAGATTTGTAAGGTTATAATTATTAAGGATAGTTTCTACTGTATGGGAAAATACGCTAATTATTTCATTCTGTACAGCTTTGCTTTTGGTGGGTAAGTTTTGGAAAATTTTAATAACAAAAGCCAAAAAGAAAAAAAGACGGAAAATCTGAAAATTGACTATTAAAAAAACATTGTAAGACTATATTCAAACCTAAAATTTTTATTTTATATATTTTCCCTGTAATTTGTTGTCAAAAGTATAAAATGTAATCCGCAAAAAGAGCGTGTTTTAAAACTTGAAAAAAATATCTTATTTCTACACTTTCTTTCCTGAAAATTGTTGAGCGCGGGTATAAGACTATAATTGGCACTCAGAACTGCTAGGATTGCCACAATAGTGGAGTTAAATTGCATAATTATTTTGTTTTTAATACGTTTTTTCTTCGAAATATGTTGAAGGGTAGTGAAAGTGAGAGAAATGGAAAAAGATAATGGGCTGGTGATCACAGACAAGATTTTCTTCTGGAACATCTTCATTCATGCATTCATTATTACGGACGATAATCAATTTAAAAGCACACCTTTTTATGTTAAATTGTTAAGAAGCAGTGAGGTTTGAATAATAAATTACGGTTCTTGAATAAAATATATAAAGGATGTTCGATAATTTTCGTCAAATTCGACGTTGATAGTTTAACACATTGTCAATTTACCAAAACAAGATTTTTCCTGTAACCGTAGCTCTTCATTTTATTCAGCAATTTCCTTTTCACTTTCACCACTTGTTAAAACTTCACAGCATAAAGACGCTGTAAGAATATTTTTTTGAAGAATGTACGAAACACATTTTATAATAAAAAGATAAAACATGGAATATTTTTAGTATATTTCAGTCTTGTTTTTCATAAAAGATTAAGAAGTAAAAACAATCTAGATTGAGATCGTTTAATATAAAATATTTAGGCTCTTGCATTTAAATATTAGAAAGTACCCTTCCAGGGTTAAAAATCGTTAGGGTTGGTGTTTTTATGGTTTAAAAAAAATAGGGGGCGTCGGTGACCGCAACGGTTTAGGCGTTCACTCGTCGCTCATCACTGTAAGGTAAAGGTCCCGGGTTCGAATCCAGCGGACGAAAAAAAGTAAAAAAAGTAAGTCTTTAAAAAAAATTGTTGAATAAAAGAGAATTACATAAAAGTGTTAAGATATATTTTATTAATCTGGATTTTAGTTTTTTTAAATAAATAAAATGTTCACAGTTTTCCGTAGTGTTAAGAATATGTAAATTGCAGTAAAAATAAACGTTATTTCGAAATCTACAGGTCAAGAGAAGTCGTAAACAGCAAAAATCTTTCTCATTTTAGGTATTTCCTGAGTCCACGCCCCATCCAACCTCTTTCCAAGTGTGTGTGTGTGTGTGTGTGTGTGTGTGTGTGTGTGTGTGTGTGTGTGTGTTTTATTTTATATTTATGAAGCATCCATCTTTTTAGGCAAAAAGTGCAGAAATCTCTAAAATTTCATCGTTTTCCTTAAATACTATTTGATTTTATATTTTTTGCAACCTTCCAAACTCATTCCAAGTGGGTTTGTATTTATTTATTGTATATTTGTCTACTTTCACCTAAAAAAAAACTTGTAGAAAAACAAGCCTTTTTAGTCGTGAACAGCAGAAATCCGTTTAATTTTATGGTTTTCTTGAGATAGGCCATGAATTTTTGAAACTCTCTGCAAGTATGTGTGTTTATATTTTAAATATACATGAATACTCATCTAACAAAAGTACCAACACATTCCACAGAAAAACAAGTCTATTACCGACTTAAGCAACGGATGTCCTTTTGATTTTATGGTTTCCTTATAAGAATGTTTGTTAAACACGTTTTGATTTTATGTTTTAGCTACGGTACTCTCAAACTTCAATTTGAAAGTGTGAGTGTGCTTTTACATTTGTGAAAATACATCTCATAAACAAAACCCGTCATAGTGTAAAATATCGGACAAGTCTTTTTCAAGTATAAACAGCTGAAAATCTAAAAAAAAACTTTGTTTCCTTGAGGTCGTTAAATGATGTTTGCTTTTATATCTTGACCACAATTATTCAAATCCTTTTCCAAGCGCGTGTGTGTGAAATAAAAGTTTACAACGCGTAAATAAAAATTTAGAGATCACATAAACGGCCCTAAGCACAAACACGTCAATACTCACAAGTCATGCTCGTTTTATATATGTTGCCCATGATTTAAAAACTCCCTTGAAAAACCGTCAAAAACCTATGTTCTTAAGCAATTTTCACTAAAGTTTCGTTAAAATAAATATGAAAAACGTCAGAGTGTGTTTTTTAATGTACCAGCTAATTACTATAGCCTAATTTCAACTACATTCGTGATAAATTTTAAAAAGTGAAACATAATCTAAATTGAGTAAAGTGGAATGTTTCCCTGATAGATATAAAATACAGATTTGATTATTTACAAAAAGAAAATCTTGTCTCTAAATCATATTCAAGGTGAAGTTTGTGAAGTTGTCCCGGAAAGGACAGGGAAAGTACGAAATGACATTGCCCAGAATCACGCGGTAAATCTTTTATACCGAAGGTGTTAAAAATGTCCAAAGTGATATTATTCAAACTTGTTAATCAAAAGACGATCTTTGTTTTGCGTGGGAGTTCGCTCAATCGCCGGAAATCCAGTCCAATCAATATCCTAGTAACTGGAAGATACTAAGCGTTGCAACGTTGATAATTAACCGGCCCTTGAATGTTGTAAAGTTCCCTTGGCATCAGACACTCTCCCTAAGGTATTAAGCCTCTTCGAGGTTGTGTATAACGGCCGCAGGCGTTTACATTTGATCCTTAGAACTATTTCAACTCTAAATTGTTTTTTAGAAACATAATCGTTCATATTATTAAATTATGCTAAAAGGAGTGAATAAGAAGATAAATTGGAAAAAAGTGCTCTAATCTCTGACAATTCATAAAATTAGAACGTGAGTATAAACTAAAAGTAATAAAAATTTAAAAATTGCAATAAAGTTTTGATTGAAATGTAATACCTTGATGAGTTTTAAGGTTTCCAAAATTTTTTGCCAAATTGGCTTGATCATTGAAATCCCGAGAGGCCCAGTGATTTCTAACTTACGAGAATCCTTCTGTTTTCTTATTAAAACAAGGAGAGTAGATTCTCTTGCAAATTTCAATCAAACTTTTTATACGAAACTTGCGCCCCCTTAAATAAACACACAGAGAAGCTGCTCTGTAAGAGAAAAGGAAGCTTAATTTCAAACTTGGAACGTTCTGAAAACGAAAAGAATAAATGAAGGATATTTTTCTTTTCTTTACGAAAAAACCATAGACGGAAAATTATTATAACAGTATTGTTCTGAAAGAAAAAAACAAAAGTATACCATTGATCGTCTAAAGAAATTTGTGTCTAAGTAAACATTAAAACTATACAAAATAAGAAATAATTATTAAATTAGAAAGTAAAAATTGAAAAAGCGGATCCGGAAGTAAAATGTAATCGAAGATAGTGTTAATTATGTTGTCACATGCGTAGGCTCTTGCCAAATATTTGTTAGAGCACCTCTTAGTTCCCAAATAAAGGGAGATCGAAGGTATCGAGCATAAATCCTTCTTTGAAGCGCATCCCACTTATGATCTACTTGATGGAGTTCTGTGGAAAATGGCGGCAAGAGCCGCCTTATTTCCCCATCAGTCAGGGTTTTCATCGCAGTTCTTCCTGTACGTGACCTTATCGTAAAATCGTGACCTTATATTATCGTAAAATATTCTAATATCCTGGGCTACTTGTTGTAACATATTTGCGGATAATTTCTTCTAGCTTCAGCCATCGATGCCGGGTATTATGTGTCAGAAAAAATCTGTATTTGTCAGGAAACAGTGCAACTGAGTATTTTGTACTTTCAACAACTCTTTCAGTCCAAACTATTCTGTCGACGACGTTCTGTTATTACCGTATAGCCTCAGGAAGTATTTGAAGATTGTTTAGTCAGATAACGGACTCAGGGGTACAACCTGAATTTGTGGAATAATTTGACTAGCTATCAGCTGTAAACTTTATTTTGGTCTTATCTAGGTGTAGTTATCATCTCGGATCCACTTCCTTTACTTCGAGCTTGTTTATGTGCGACACATTACTCTTTCTCTCTCTTCCTCTTTTTCTCTCTCTCTTTCTCTCACTCACTCTCTCTCACTCTCTCTCTCTCTTTGTACTTAATCTATCTCTACCTCTGTCGCGCGCTCTCTCTCTCCTCTCTCTGTCTGTCTCTCTCTCTCTCTCTCTCTCTCTCTNAATTACTCTGAAATGGTTGAGAATCGGACCATGGTCAATATGAACTTTTTTGTTCATTTTAGGGTGAAGAATCTACTGGAGAAGTTTGTAGCACGAGTAGCAAGTCACCCTGTATATTCATCTCCTTTGTCCGTGTCCGTGTTTTTCTGTGATTTGAACAATTGGAATCTGGAATCACGTTTTTTTTAAATTGGTGCAGCTTTCTCTCTCTCCCACTCTTTCTGTGTCTTCTCTCCACATAAATGTGGAATTATTTTTGACCTTTCAGGTACCGCTTTTTCCTTGTTTTTAAATAAATGAGTTTTGGTTAGATTAAACCTGCATTACTCAACAGGCATGCTGAGACCGTCGTAACAACGCGCCGTAATTTTCACATCACAATATTCATTTGTTTTTCACAGATCTCTGATTCCGATAAAATCCCAAATGGATGAAGGAATGAAAATGAAGTAAATCCACAATTTGAATCGTAAAAGGAAAATAGGAATCTGTTTGTTAAACTGGAGCAGCTTTCTCTCACTCTCTCTCTCTCTCTCTCTCTCTCTCTCTCTCTCTCTATCTCTCTATCTATCTATCTATCTATCTATCTATCTATCTATCTATCTATCTCTATCTATCTATCTATCTATCTATCTATCTATCTATCTATTATCTATCTAATAGTAATATTCTTCTGTATCTTCATTTTTTATATTTTTATTTTCTTCTTACTTTGTTATTTCATCACACTATCTTCCTATTTTTCTGGTTACCTTTTTGAATCCCTCTTAAGCTTTATCTCTCTCTCTCTCTCTCTCTCCCTCTCTCTCTATCTCTCTCTCCCCTCTCTCTCTCTCTTTCTCTCTCTCTCTATTTATGTATCTATTTATCTATCTATCTATCTATCTATGTTCCTAATCATATTCCTCTGTATCTTCATTTTCTATATTTTTATTTTCTTCTTACTTTGTTATTCCGTCGCATCTACCTATCTATCTACATATTTATTCATCTCCTTTGTCCGTGTGCGTGTGGAATTAATTTTGAATGTTACAATTAACCACTGTTACTTATTTTAAACAATAGGCTGATGGTTAGATTAAACCCACTTTACGTAGAGGTCGTGTAGTGACTGTTGCATCCACGCGCCGCAATTTTGTCGGCACAATCCATATTAATTTGTATTTCCACAATTCTAAATTTTCCTTCTGCAAAAACTTCTTATTGCATAATTAGTCTAAACTAATTGTACTTAACACTGCTTCCGGCTAACAATTATTTCAACGTCAAAATAACGTCCACGAATATATTGGATGAGCGACACTTTCCTTGTGTCCATTGTCAAAGTACGTTTCTGTTGCAATTAATTTTTATTTTTACTTGACACAGTAATTCTTTGTGTTCTTTCCTTATGATAATTGAACGAGCCAATGATTGGTTTGTTTCCAAAATTAACTTGAGTTAAGATAGAATACTTCTCTAATCGTAATGTCTAGCTCGAGGCAGTACCGTTTAAAAGCTCCGTTTAAAGAGATTAATAGATGTCGGCTTTTCAATGATCTCAACTGTATTATTAGGAGAAAACTATTTTTCATCCTTATGTCCAAAATATTTTAAGAAGAAAGATTTTTTAAGAGAAAAAATTATAATCGTGGTTTAATAACTTGTACATGTCGTAAATAGTGTGATAAACGAGTGGTAACAAGTTCAATTGGTAAAACCTCCTAAGTTTCCTTGAAAAAAGATCACCGTAAATTTGGAAAATCTTAACCGTTCTTTCATGCCTGACTAATCTGCAAAAAATAAAATAGCGTAAGACAGCGACGGTAAAATTTTTATTCCATTAAAACAAAACTATTCTCAAATAAAATTTATATAATCTGTACTAAGTTCATAAAAAATAGTGTTGTTTTGCGTTTATTTAATTATTTGTTGACTGATTTTTCCTTCATACTGACTATGAGTTTGAAATTAGGTAGGCTTTCAGTTTTTTTTTAAATCAAAAAAAGGTTTTTTTTGTCTAAACATGTTGAAAGGTAATTCAGCAGAGTGGGCGAAAAAATCATTAAAAAAAGATAGTGAAGAGAAGCAAAAAAAAGGTATTTTATTCTACAAAATCACGGTCGAAAGGACGAACACACTCTCGTTTTTTTCCATCTGCTATTATGCAATGTACAGTCAGACTCTTTCATTATTATTTATGGTCTCTCCTCCAGGTGCTCTCAGGCCGATAATCCTCCAAAAAGAATCGCTCATGCGAAACGCGCTGACTTTTGACGTTATTCATACCGGCTGGAGGGAAGACGTATCATGATTTAATGAGAAAAAATTCCCTTACTTTTAATTCTAATAAGGCCATGGTTCTCATACACAGGCGTATTATACTTATCAAAGTTACAAGTTTTCCGGCTTTTGTTTTAATACTCGCTACGTTGACAAACTTTGACGTTATGAACTCACTTATTTGTTATCAACGGCTCAGGGAGAGACAGCATGATTATATACACGTATAATTATATCAAACAATAATGTAATGATGTTAAAATTTTATTCAAGCATCACTTGAAGCATTTTTTTAAACATCGTCTTGTAACAAAAAGTGACATGTTTACAAAATGAAATACAATAACTTATACTTAGTTTTTAATTGTACAAAATTCAAATAGTCTAGTAAAATTATTAATAAAAGCTAAAATCACAACAATAAACTCAAGATATTTCTTTCTTCTGAAAAATTATCTGTTAAAAAGATAACTGGGAATATATCGTAGAGACTTTTGATGACAGGACTTGAAAAACTATTACACCTCTTTTCCATTATCGCCCAACTTTGACCTGTTACGACTTTTATTCGGGGGCCGTGAAAGTCCGGAGGCAGGCGGAATGTGACTGTAAACGTTTTTTAGAATGCGTAGGCGGAGAAAAACATTCCACCTCCGCAGGGTCATCCCAACGGGGCGAGGTCAGGACATTAGAGAGAGGTGAAAGGTCGAACGCGTGCCATTGGGAATTTCGGAAATTTGCCCAATTTCGTTTTTGTGACGTGGCTATATTGATATAAATTATTTTCAATTGGGTTAAAAAGAAATTTTTATATTTGATCTTTTTTACATTTCTTAATAAACATTACAAAAATTAAAAAGGAATATTATAAACAATTATATAAATCATTACATTCTCATACTTTAAAAACTGACCATTACAATATGAACATGCTGGATATTATTCCAAAGAGAACCATTAAAAAAACAAAAAACATATTATATGACACAAATTTATTTTATTATATTTTTTTAATATAGTAACTTTTTGCGAAGTTTTGTGCAGTATTACCCGTAATGGGAGTTCTACCAGAAAAAAAACATACGCTCATATATGCAATGTATATTTGGTATGTACTTGCTACAAATAAATTTATTTTAATAAATTTATTTGTTATAAATTTATGTTTCAACTCAGATAGTTGGGGACGAAATGGGAGTGAAACTAATTCTAAGTTTGAAACGTCAAACACAGTAATCGCTTTTCAAATACCCTCTCTAGTATATCATGCTAAAGGTCACAAATCACAAATATTGATTTGTAACACCCCTCAATGTACATATTAAAAGTACCATTATGATGTTTTGTGTAAATATAAAACGAAATTACGTTTTACTTTTGTCATATGATAAACTTTTGTATCTTTCTCAACGTTTCATAAGAAAAATAAGTTTTAATATTCCTTTTAAAGTTTGCAGAACTTTTAGATGGGACCTTATTATATATTACTGTTTAGATAAATGTAAAAAAAAAAACTTTTAGTTCCAGTAGAGCAATAAAAAGCGTTTTGTCACACTTCTATTTATTAACGTATTTTTATATAAATATACAATTAAGCAATTAAAACAATGTTAATTTTTCATATAGTCTTATGTTGTCTACTTTTTATTTTTCAATTACAAGTTTCATTCTTACAGTTTTGCTAAAGTAATTTCAATCTCGCAGACGGCATTTGCCATGCTTTACGATGTACATGTACTTTGTTTTGTATAAATTTCTTTATTGATGCTAAATAAACAATGTCAATGCAAGCCAACATCTGGAAACATTCAAATTGTATAACAGCGTAAAACTCCTAGAGTAATCAGTCAACAAACCTTGCCAAATAATTCAGCAGTTCGCCTCTTTTATTGACATAACACGTTAATAGAAGTGTCACAAGCAAACACTGTTAAATAAAATTGGCTTGAACCAAATTCAATCTACAAATTCATCTTGACGAGAAGAAGAAAAAAAGACTTTTAAATAGTAAATTTAACCTAAAAGAAAGTTTAGGCTTTAAAAGAAAGTCTGAATATACAAATTAATATTGATTGTGACAAAATTACGGCGCTTTAATCCGACAGTTACTGTAGGGCTGTTGAGTAATGCAGGTTTAGCCTAACCTATGCGTTTTTATTTAAAACTAGGAAAAAATGGGAACCTGAAACGATCAAAAATAATTCCACACGCAAATGTAGAGGGGTTTGAGACAGCGAAGAGGGGGAGAAGGAGAGAAAGAGAGAGAGAGTAATAAAGAAAGAGAAAGAGAGAGAGAGAGAGAGAGAGAGAGAGAGAGAGAGAGAGAGAGAAAGCTGCTCCAGTTTAACAAACAGATTCCTATTTTCCTTTTACGATTCTAATTTTGGATTTACTTCATTTTAATTTCTCTCCCATTTGGAATCACAGACGTTTGAAAAAACAAATTACTATTGATTGTGTAAAAATACGGCGCGTTGACCCGACAGTCACTGTAGGACTGTTGAGTAATGCAGGTTTAGCCTAACCCATGCCTATTTATTTAAAACTAGGAAAAGTGGGTACCACAAACGATCAAAACTAAATACAACACGCACATAGAGATGGGGGAGATAGAGAGGGAGAGAGAGAGAGTGAGAGAGAGAGAGAGAGAGAGAGAGCAGCTCCACCTTAACAATAAAAAGTGCTTTCAGATTCCTATTCTTCCTTCGACGATTCAAATTTTGGATTTACTTCATTTTGATTTCTCCATTCATTTGGGTTATTTTCATCGAAATCAGAGATGTGTGAAAAACAAATGAATATTGTGATGTCAAAATTACGGCGTGTCAATACTACGGTCTCAGCATTCCTGTGAGTAATGCAAGTTTATTCTACCCAAACTCATTTATTTAAAAATAATAAAAAAGCGGTACCTGAAAGGTCAAAAATAATTTCACATTTACGTGGAGAGAAGAGACAGAGAGAGTGGGAGAGGGAGAAAGCCGCACCAATTTAAAAAAACGTGATTCTAGATTCCAATTCTTCAAATCACACAAAGTTTGAAAAGCACGGTTCATTTTTGTGTGATTTTAATACTGTTTTGTTTTAACGATGCTGATGATGCACACAAGTTGAGTGAAAGGCATCTTCCATAAATCTGTAGGGACTAAAAGCTTTTTGAAGTTAAGTATTTATATTGTAGATATACAGGCTATTGTGAGAAGAATAAAAGAACAACAGAACTCACCAAAGTCCGGATGTAAAAACCTATAATTTGAATTATTAGTGCTTGGTCGTTTTATGTGTTTTACAACTTAAAAAGTAACAAGACGAGGTTTAAAAAAATGCTTCAAGTGATGTCTGAATAAAATTTCATCATCATTACATTATTGTTTGATATAATTATACGTGTATATAATCATGCTGTCTCTCCCTGAGCCGTTGATAACAAATAACTGAGTTCATAACGTCAAAGTTTGTCAACGTAGCGAGTATTAAAACAAAAGCCGGAAAACTTGTAACTTTGATAAGTATAATACGCCTGTGTATGAGAACTATGGCCTTATTAGAATTAAAAGTAAGGGAATTTTTTCTCAATAAATCATGATACGTCTTCCCTCCAGCCGGTATGAATAACGTCAAAAGTCAGCGCGTTTCGCATGAGCGATTCTTTTTGGAGGATTATCGGCCTGAGAGCACCTGGAGGAGAGACCATAAATAATAATGAAAGAGTCTGACTGTACATTGCATAATAGCAGATGGAAAAAAACGAGAGTGTGTTCGTCCTTTCGACCGTGATTTTGTAGAATAAAATACCTTTTTTTGCTTCTCATCACTATCTTTTTTTAATGATTTTTTTCGCCCACTCTGCTGAATTACCTTTCAACATGTTTAGACAGAAAAACCTTTTTTTTTTATTTAAAAAAAAACTGAAAGCCTAACTAATTTCAAACTCACAGTCAGGATGGAGGAAAAATCAGTCAACAAATAATTAAATCAACAAAAAAAACGACACTATTTTTTACACGCACACGGATAAAGAAGATGAATAGATAGGTAAATAGATAGGACAGATAGGTAGATAGATAAATCGAGATAGATAGATACATAGATAGATTGATAGATAGATAGATAGATAGATAGATAGATAGATAGATAGATAGAGAGAGAGAGAGAGAGAGAGAGAGAGAGAGAAAGAGAGAGATAGAGAGAGACAGAGATAGAGCTGTCCAGTGTAACAAAAAAAATGTACTTTCAGATTCCTACTCTTCCTTAGACGATTCTAATTTTGGATTTACTTCATTTTAATTTCTCCGCCCAGTTGTGTTTTTTCATCCGAAATAGAGATGGGCGAAAAATAAATTAATATCGATTGTGACAAAATTATGGCGCGTTGACCCGACAGTCACTGTAGGACTGTTGAGTAATGCAGGTTTAGCCTCACCCATCCCTATATATTTAAGACTAGGAAAAAAATGAGTACCTGAAACGATCAAAAATAATGGAATAATAATAAACATGGAGATAGGTGAGAGATAGATAGAGTGAAAGGGAAAGAGAGAGAGCGAAATTAACAAAGTAAGTGAGAGAGAGAGAGAGAGAGAGAGAGAGAGAGAATAAGAGAAAGCGGTTCCGAATTAACAGAAAAAGGTACTTTCAGATTCCTATTCTTCCTTCTACGTCTCTAATTCTGGATTTACTTCGTTTTAATTTCTCGTTCGTTTGTGATATTTTCATCTGAATCAGAGATGTGTGAAAAATAAATAATATTGTGATGTGAAAATTACGGCGTGTTTATGCGACAGTCTCAGCATGACTGTCGAGTAATGCAGTTTTAATCAGAACCAAACCCTTTTTATTTAAAAACAGGAAAAAATCTGTACCTGAAAGATCAAAAATAATTCCACATTTTCATGGAGAGAAGAGAGAGAGAGAGAGAGAGAGAGAGAGAGAGAGAGAGAGAGAGAGAGAGAGAGAGTGAGAGAGAGAGAGAGAGAGAGAGAGAGAGAGAGAGAGGGCTGCACCAAGTTAAAAAAAACGGGATTCCAGATTCCAATTTTTCAAATCACACAAAAACGAAAGATTTGAAAAGGACATGGTTTTTGTATGATTTCTGTTCTATTTTGTTTTAACGAGGCTGATGATGCGCACAATGGAGCGAAAAGCATCTTCAATAAATAGAGAAAATCTGCAAAAACTGCTTTTGAATGTTAAGCGTTTATATTGTAGATATACAGTCAAGATATGTTGGTGATTGTCAGAAGAATAAAAGAACAAAAGATTCACCGAGGTCCAGATGAAAAGACCTGTAATTTGAAGTATTAGTGCTTGTCTTTTTATGCATTTTAAAACGCTAAAAAGGTTGTTGTTTGCATTGTTAAAAATATCGGATCGTTTCCGTTTAATATCTTTCAGTGGGTGGAAATTCTGCACAAAGAGAAGGATTTTTTTTAAATTAATGAGTTTTCGCCCCTTTTATATTTTTCATATTGTTAAATAATCTTTCTTGGGATTGACTTAAATATATTTTGACTTTTGAAATTTAATCTGGAATTCAAGAGCAATTAACTCAAATGTCATTGTCTGCCTATAAGCACATGATTGATTTTGCTCAAAAATAATGTATACTTTTTAATTGTTTACTGGCAATCATTAATTAAAATAGTTTATATTTAAATTATCTTTCCTGTATTTTTTCATTTACCAAAGCAAATTTGCCTAAATACTTGAATTATAAATGAAACAAACATTAAATATGGATTATTTGGAGATCGTGAGATGCGGCTGGTGTGTCGTAGGTTTTAAAAAACATTTTCTTTATCGTGCCAACGTTTCGATCTTTATTGAGATCATCTTCAGAGCCTGGGATTTATAAACATTGTTTACATTTTACAAATACATGTAGGATGTGAAAAAAATGAGTTTATACAGTGCTAGAAATTTTAGATTCAATTAAAGAATAAGTTTTTGTTTTCTGAGTAGATGTGTCAATCTTGTGTGTCGTGTTTAAGCAAATTCAATATCGAAAACATACATATATCATCATCACATTCCACACATCAAACATTCTTACATATGTAGTCTAATTCTTCTACAATTTGGCTTTCTTTTCCCGAATTATTCCCGTCTGTATAATCCTGAAAGGATAATCGGCCGAACCATTACCCACTTTTTCCCATTGTCGGCTCCTTTCACCTCAAAGAAGCCGACTCCTCATATTTTTTGATGTCTTTCTATCCCGACTTCCTTCCCCACTCCTTCAAAATCCAACGTATATAAACAAAAAACATCAATATCTCACTGGCACTCTCACCACGGCAGACAAGAATGGCACATCTACAAAGAAAACAAACACTTTGAGTGAGTACAAATACTTTGATTGAATCTAAAATTTCTATCACTGTATAAATCCATTTTTTTCACATCTTACATGTACTTGTAAAATGTAAACAATTTTTATAAATTCCAGGCCCTGAAGATGATCTCAATAAAGATTGAAACGTTGGCACGATAAAGAAAATGTTTTTCTAAAGCCTATTTTACACCAGACCGCATCTCACGATCTCCAAATAATCATTAACTAACAGTACTAAACACCACACATTAAATTTGGATTTGATTTACCCTCAGTGAGTTTAATTGTGACCCTATTTTTTTAGTCCAAACGTCTAGTGGAAAAAAATAGAATCTAGTTATCTAATAAAACAAATTTTTGTCTTTTTTGACAAAATTATACTGACTGAAATGACTGCATTAAAAAATATTCATAAAGAAAAAATTTCAAACTTAAAAAAGTGTTTTTGTTGTTTTTTCTTTTGTATTTTTATTAAAACCTCGTTTGTAACTTTGTTTTACCTTCACATTTGGGCGCCTTGTTGATTTTTTAAAGAAGCTTTTAAAGGCTTTCCGTGTTGTGATGAGATAGCGGTCCTCTTTTTTTTCCCTCCGCTTTCTCACTTATCTTTTGATACTTCAAAAGATTCCCCGTGTTCTCGTCACGGCTTCTAGTTTATATTGTAATTGTCGCACCCGGTTGATGATAGTAGGCTCAGAAGCTTTTTAAATAATAAAATTTTCGATTTGAATTTGATTAAAGCCGAAGGGTTCAAAAAAATTCACGACTTACGGGATCTGTGACTTAAATATTTTAAAAAAATTATCTCAATGGACGAGGCCTGTCAGAATATTTTTGTTTACTGCGAAGTTAGGCAGGGTTGCCTGTACTGCCCGTTTCTGTTCACTTTGCTTCCCACGACCATCTGTTCTTAAATTGGGCTTGAGAAATATCTCAAAAGGTTCAATAAGTGAAAATCGGAGACAGAAATTTTACAATTCAAATTTCTGTTTTTTTCCCAGATAATTAATAATTCTATCAAATTTCATGAAAAATGGTAAGAAGTTGTGAACACAAAACAACCATTATTTACTCCCCTCTCCTTCACACCTTTATTAATAATACAATAAAAAAACTAAATAACAATTTATTTATCAGAAAAATTATTTCTGAAGGAAAACGACTTCGTTTATTTAAATAAAATAATTGATAAATTATTGCTATTAGATTAATTTAAACTTTTATAATACATTCTTTTGCCATTTTTTTCTCTTTTTCTCCTTTGACCTTTCTATTGAGATGTACTTTTAATCGATGTACTTTCAGGTCGGCCGTTATTTGGAAGTGTCTTTTCTCTGTAATATCATGGTATGGAATTGTTGGTAAGTTTTTTTTAATATATATTTTTTAAGTTATACATATTACGAATAAAAATGTTACTCTTTATACCAGTTACGAAGGGAGTAAAAGCTTTTTAATTTTACGTGCCATCGATCAAATCTTGGGGCACTTATTGTACACTTGCTTCTTGCCTATATTGAAATTTATTTTAAATAAATATACAACAGGATTGATGTGATATTAAAGATTTGACTATATACTTTAACGCTGAAGTTTCTAGAAATATGTACAAAGGTCTAACAACAAAATAATAGTTCTGTTGTCAAACTGTCTCTCATAAAAGAAATCTCATTATATTTTTTCTTAAATATTCTATGTAAAGACATAATTTAAACATGAATCCCGAAATAAAATGTTTAAAAAAATTAATCCGTAACTTTTCATTTAGATTCTGAGGAATCTGCCTGTTTTACATTTTACATACGAATTTAATTTCTCGTCATTGTGATTGCTTTATTAACAGTTTATTACATCATATTTTGAAGACATATTTGGGTAATAGTTGCATTCTTATCCTACCTATTGATATGACACGAACCAATGCAGACAAATGGAAATTAATTAAATCCAGTTCTGTTGATTAGAAGCAAAACCCTGAAACGATATTTTGTTGTTTGTTCGACGAATAGTTAACGTTTTGTCATGAGACTGATTGGCCCTGATTTATTTACCCCGACTATGAACATGATGTCACAGAATAAAATTATGTCATGTTTGTTTTTCAGTTGCAAAGATAAATACAATCATTGGAATTTTATCAATACACCTCTCGATAATTTTTCGAATAATTTAATTGCACTCTGTACATATCGAAATAAATATCACAAGTATGCACATACATGGATCTTTTCTCCCGGTGACAAACTGACACTACAGTCAGCACTGTAACAGAGGACCCTGTTAAGAAAAACCAACAAATCCTGGCACTAGATATGAGAAATTAAAAGGTGAGGTGGATGGGAAATTGTAAAAGGGCTTGGGCAGTAGGGTTTGAATGGATTGCGATATTGACGTGGAACATTTTCGTCGTTAACGGAAGGAATGTTGACGTCGTTGACAATTTGACTTTTCCATGCGCTGGACATGGAACCCAACAGTCCTTATATTATATAATGTTTTGACGGTCAAAACACATTTCGGTTCTTATAGACCTCTGATAAGTTGTACTTTATGTAGGGATTCCCATTTTCAAGTATAATCCTAAGTATCTGACTTGAGTCGGTAGCTTCTTATTGCTGATGTACAGTGGAGGTCAAAACTGTTTCAATGATTTAACAAAAATTCTGAATAAAGTATAATTCGATCTAATCAATAAGTATTCATAATTGACCTCCAAACTGACTAAATTTTGAACAATTATAGTGAATTAGTATGTTTTCATCTGAAGTGTGTGATAATAACAGCTATTCAATACGGAGAATGGTTTGATTAATCATTATCCGATGTTTATAAACTTCATAAAATTTGAATAATTTTTGGTGTATGCATAAGTTCTTCCAAAGAAAGAGAATAGATTGTTACCCCCTTTTTTCATTACGAAAAATGTGGTTAAAATATATGCTACACAGCTAGAGTGCCTTTGGGCAGCCTTGAAGGACGTCCAGCCCTGGTGGATAGAGTCAACGTGACGTTTCACCAGGGTCTGGCAGCTGTTGCCCCCATCCTCCATTCTTTCAAGACTTTTGCCACTTTAAATAGCCTTATGCTCTGAACATCGGACTTACAAATTTTTTTTCATCTACATCAGACTTCTCAAATAAGAGGATGTGTCTGCTACCAGTACGTTTGTAGTATGTTATAAAAACGAAATAACATGTTTTGGATTAAAAATATTTATTTTGAAACGTTGTTTTTTTCAAAACAGGAAAAACTTCTGCACACACCCATATATTTAAATCAAATCTTAAAAATCAATTTTGCTTAAGTATGATTATGTATATAAATTATTTGTTGGCATGAAATTCAAAGAGTTTGCATGTACATTTTTCAAGCCAAAGAAACACATGGACATGCGATAACAAACATCTCAAAGGTCAACTATCAGATAGCCAGGCAGCTCTAATCGCAGATACAATATAAACTTTACACTAATCTGGAACTCATGTTGAATCGACATGGTCACTTATTGGGTCCATCTACACTTGCGGGTTTTGATGACACTCAAACCCGTCTCGACTTTGCGCCATCTTCCCAGTTCCTAACTGAAGTTACCCTGTAACTGACTCAGTGCCGGCTCGCAGACCAACACCCACATTAACTCAAAACCAGTTTGTAACTGCCTAAATGCCCTAAAAATCAAGGATCCACGTAGAGTTTGACGTGAGGCCCAGGTCTCGGGGGAATTTGTGACAAGAGGGAACAGATATTCAAGCCTGAAAGAGAGCCATACACATAAGCCCAAACCTATTTTGTGGCATAAATATAGCCATATTACTAACTAATGAAAATTTTGGTCACAGGTCGTGCTTAATTAAAATACCACTTCAAAAAATGGGCCTATTAACTGATGTAGCTTATGCCTAGAGAAAACCTTGCACCTCCTCTGCCTGTCACTCTTGAGAAGAAATCTATACTTTATTAAAATAAGGAAAATAATTCAGGAAAGCTTTTATCAAAGCTCACTGGATTATGATTTAAGGTCGATGAATCTTTTGTAAACAAATCATTATTTATACTTTAACAATTAATCGATGTTACGATTTAGTAAATATTTTCTCTGCCTTCACAATGTGTTTAATGTTTATTGGTAAATCAATATTTGAAAAAAAATATATAAATACTGCTTTTTGCCGTGTTATAATATTATAATCATTATTGATCTGGATTTATACGTGTTAGATATTTTCTTTAAATCCCTTTGCCTTGAATGACTTTCAACTTTCGACACTTTAAATTTTCCTAATGATAAATTGTAAATAATTATCTAATTTTATAAATTTGACTTTGAGTATGTGCCAGGGTTGTTGAATCAATATGCTCTGTGAGATAACTAAATCTCTTAAAATATCCAACAGCGGTGAAACTAGCATCAATTCTCAAAAATAAAAATGTAGGTTTGTTAACAATATTAGTTATATTACTTATTTTACTAAATGTTCAAAATATATCAAACATAATTTTCATTCACATATATTAATATTCTATTGATTTTTTTTTATTTAGTAAATTACAAAATTGTTAGCTACACCTATGTGTTTTCCATTTAGCAAGGTGACGAGACTTTTGGACGTCTGTACTCGAATTTCCATGTAATCTTTATCGATCTCCGAGTTTATATTAACATAATAATGCAATAAACACTTCATTTATATTCTCTACCATTGATAAATATCTTGTACGAAACAATTGTTTTTTGTAAGTATAATTGTTTGGCGACGGATTTCATAACGCCGTTTGATGTCTTCGTTATCGGGACAAACGTAAGGGATTAGTGTTGGCAAGAAAATTATTAATGATCAGGCGAATAGATCCAAGGATAAGCTCACGCTCGGATTCAGACTACTCGGAGATTTGGTTAATTATTTACATTACGGGTGGGGGAGAGTTCTAGGGAGGAATGGGACGCGGTTTTAGTATTGTATTACGTGTTTCGCTTTTTACATGGGTCACGACACTCACGTGTCACAATGGATTTTTGTGGACTGGTCCTGATCTTATTATGATGGGAATGCACAAACTTGGAACTATCTTAAGCAAAATTTCTCTTCCCAATCACAATTATCTTAAATATATATTGTCTAGTAATACCAAAAACCATACGGAAAAAATTATTAAAGCATTCAAATCATAAAATTATACTTCCATTAAATTTGTATGCTTGGACATTTATTCGCCTATCCACTCAATCATTAGTTCATTTACTCATTCAAAATTCTAAAAAACTTTTACTCGTTATCTCATTTCCCCATTCATTTCTGACTCATTCGTATAATAACCCACCTAATTACTTATTACCACAATTACTCATTCCCAAATTAATAATTTATTATTGCCAAGTCTACATATTATAAGCAATTTTACGACTGATTCACTTATTCACTCAATCATCGACCTACTTACTCATTTATTCCATCGTTCGTCATTCATTCCCTCACATTCCCATTCATTTAAATGACTCATTCATACAATCACCTACCTATTTACTCACTATTACAATTATTCATTCGTACATTAATAATTATAAACTCAAATTTTTGCTCATTTACTTTCTCATATGTAACCTACCGTTAATTTATTTTCTCAATCACACTCATTCGTTCATCATTTTCTCAAATACTTTTACACGTTCATTCAATCCATTTCATTTTCAATTCATTTTCCCATTCATTCTGACTCATTCAGTTAGTCTTTAGTTTACTTATTAATTCAATTGACCTACTCTTTTATTTCTATAAGTGATTTTATTCATTATCTTATTCATCTCATTGACTCATTTACTTAATTCATTCATTTATCAATCATTCCCTCATTTGGAATTTAACTGACACATTTATATAATCACCTACTTATTTACTATTATCAAAATTACTCATTAATCATTTGCCTAACTCTATTGTATTTGCTCAATTGTTTCTCATTCGTTAACTCCCAACATATTTGCTCAAAAAATAAATCATATACATAGTACATTCATTCGTTCGTTATTTTGTCAAACACGTTTACTCGTTCATTCATTCTTTCATTTCCCCATTCATTTTTTACTCATTCATATGATCACCCACTTATTTACTCATCACTACAATTACTCATTCATATAATTTTTTTGAATGAGTATTTGTTCTCATTCGCGTATTCTTTAAATCATTGACTTATTCGTTCATCATTCAATCCCTCAGTTCCCTATTCATTCAAATTACCCACCTATTTACGATTACTACTGCATAAATTGATTTTTTACTTTCATTTGCTTAAGGACTTTTACTGCCTCATTCGCCAATTTACTCAATATCTAACACATTTACGCAACGTACTCATTCGTTCGTCATTCGCTCCCTCATTCATTCAATTAGTTATTACTAACTCCATCATTAGTACAATAGCTTACTTAATAATTTATTCATTCTATCAATTACCAACTTACTCATTTCCTCACATTTTTACTCGTTCATTTTCTCTCTCATTTGCTTTTGCCTTCGTCCATTAAACATTTACTACCTCTATTAGTTGTTCAGTTGGTTACTCATTCATCACTTGTTGACTCAATCACTACTTTATTCACTCAGTACATTTATTTGTTCATCAATTTCTCAGTATTTCCTCTTTAATTCGAACGTTTTTACCTTATTTATCCTTGCTCATTTATTCACTCAATCCTTAAATAACTCATTTACATAATTGTTCAGTCAGTCAGCCTCTCCTGATTTTGCTCGTTTTTATTACTTATTTTTAATGTAATTTTTCTATTTAATTCTTATTCAAGTTTTTTTGTTTACTTTCAATATTTTGAAGTTAAATTTCGTTTCGGTAGAAATTAGAGAGAATCTGATCCAAAATAAAAGGGTGTTTCCTAGCTAGTTATTAATCAATACAAATTATTTATTTAAGTTCGAAGTCGACAATGGCAGAGCCCTGCTAGTCCGGCTACTGTTTAAAACACCAACCACTTTCTGAATAATATATAAAAGCGGTACTGGAAATAAAAAGAGGGTGCTTGAAAACGTGAAAACAATTTGACGTTAACTCCAGGGCTTTGTAGTTGAGCCGAGATGGGCTGATATAGAATGGGTAATTCGTACGAGGTGCATCTGATGTCCTCAAAGAAGTCTCTTAAATTATTGGAAGAATTATCTCCCTTCACAGTAGAGAGACGTAATGCTCTCATAATGAATTGTTAACCGTATTCCGGAATGACAACTTCAAACACTAGCAGTTTTGCATTTTGCGTCAATGCAAAACTTTGAACATTTTTCATTCCAAAAGGGAACTTTTTTAATATTCATTTTGAACAAGGGCTGAGCAAAAATGGTGAAATTTTACTTCAAAAATTATAACTCTCCGATTTTTTGTTCAGCCTTCCAATAAACAATGTTATAACGTTGTCTGTAACTAGACCCTAATTTTACAAAACAATCCAATTGAATTTGATTCGTACGGATCAAAGTTGCTCCGTTACTTTTTAGACCAGTCGGGCTTTGTTCAACCCTTTATCGCCGGTTACAAGAAAACTGCAATGAATTTCAGCCAAAGCAGGTCTTTCTTTATACTGGATGAGATCATATTGATCTCGCCTGATTCTAGGTAAAAGATTAAAGAAAGCACACTAAAAATAAAAATGATAAAACATCCGAGGTGAAAATAGCAATTGTATATTTTAAACTTTAAAAAATTCTTTAAGAACTGGCAAAGGATTATTAGATAAAACTAAGACAATCTTTTCATATAATAAAAATAAATTTTAATTTTATTGAAATAATTTATTATCTGTATGTAATTGTTTTTTTATTTGCAAAATATATTATTAAATTTATTATATAAAAAACTTTTTTTTACTTTTTAAAATAAACAAGTTGAATAATTAGAATAAACCAGTTTCACTTTTTTTAAAATTATTATTGATACTTAAAAAAAAATATTAAAAAAAGTTGTTTGATTACCTACAAAAATCGTCACTACTTGTATGAATAATGCATCAATTTTAACATAGTTGAAGACAATAGGTCAATGGAAAAAAAATCATTGACTTATTGTCTTAAGCTATTTTAAAACTTATGCACATTTACACGAATAATGCCAATTTTTGTATGTAATCAAACGACATTTTTTCGTTTATTGTTTTATTTTATTTTAATTTTTTAGTTTTTTATTAAAGTATGAATGATTTTATCATTTTTCTTAAAATTTTAGATTTTCAGGCTGTCTAATTAGGCTAACCAATTTTTCTTAACGGTCGTGCACTAACTGTTGCATTATTCACAAAGTAATGACAATTTTTATAGGTAATCAAACAATTTTTTAACGGTTTAATTTTTTAAAGTTAAAGTATGAAAGGTTTTATCATTTTTCTTAAAACTTTAGATTTTCAGGCTGTCCAATTAGGCTAAACCAGCATTACCGAACGGTCGTGCTGTAACTGTTGCAAAAAGCGCCGTACTTCATCAATAATTTACTACTACTTTCATATTATAATTGGCCTATAATTAAATAAGCCATGTTCATTACATTTTTACAAGCAAACATTAACCTCATTATGTGCCTCAGTTGGAATTGCTTAAATAGATTATAGGGTAAAGGTTAATTACTCTTAAGCTGAAGTAAGTTTGAGAAGAATGAACACTTTGTCTAAAAATAGACAACGTGGCTCCAGTAATAATCAAAATAAATTTACACAATTGACCTTTTAAATCGTAAAAGTTAAATCATAATCAATATTTTTTTTGTCAGGTGTGGAGAGTTGGTTCGATGTCGTGCTTACAGCACCGCACTATGTCGGCATTGGATCTTCAGCTGTGCTTATATGCGATCACTCGGTGGAAAGAGAAGTCCTCTATAAAGTCCAATGGCTCAGGAACAGCAAAAAGTTCTTCCAATTTATAAGAGATAGAAAACCACCTTTTAAAAATTTTACATTAAAAGGAGCCACCGTCTCAGTAAGATTTTTTATTTTATGTTTAGCCTGTATTTATTCTGTACGTTTTAACGATTTCCAGTGGTCAGAGAATACCGAGTCGCAGCTTATGCTTATGAACATAACTACGAATGCTTCAGGCTATTACAGCTGTGAAGTGTCAACTGATTCGCCGATTTTCACGAAGTCTTCTGAGTCTCGCGAATTGGTTGTTATCGGTGAGAATTGTTCCTGGGAGGGGGGTGTTTAAAACAGTTTTAACAAAAAGTTAAACTATCGCATTTTTTTATTCACAGAACTTCAAAAAGAATCACCGAAAATTTCTTTCGGAAAGCAAAGCTACCGTGTTGGAGACTGGCTATTGGTCAATTGTACGACAAAAATTCAATCCCATATCACATGGTTGATAAATGGAGTCAAGGTGATAATGATTTATTTTTATTTATTACTAATATATTGATTTTGTAACTACTAAAGTTTATTCTAAAACCCACACCTAGGGTTCAATGCATTTTCATTATATTTTATTAACAATCTATATAAATATTTATAGTTTATTTAGATTCTACTCAAATTTAGTCATTTTGACAGGTTGATTCTGACCATATAAAGTATTACAAAGGGAAAGTAGCGGAGCTGCAGTTAAGGATGACAGAGGCGCATGTACCAAAAATAAAGCTGACGTGTATAACTGGAAAGGGAGACGTTTCACACGTCACAAACACAATATTCGGTAAGCTTGCATAATTGCTGTTTTCACCGTCAACAATTGCCTTTCTCATTTTGCAGTTGAAGTCTTCAAGAAAAAGCCAGAACCCGAACTGAAACTGACAAGTTCAGACCTGCAGGTGAGCTGTAATGAGGCATGTCCAATCACAATTTCCTCTCTCCTACTTCTTCTCACCCTGCTCCAGTCAGGTAATTGAAAACACAACTTGACTACTAAACCAATTATTGTCAGAAATTAATTTATTTACAGGTGGATGAGAGAAACGTAAGTCTCTGACGTATTGATTGATTGGTATAAAACCTCCAAAGAAACTTAGCTACCTGACAGTAATGAAGTATTTACAAAAGAAGAGCCATTCTTGCATCTATCATACGAGTAAATCAATATACATATCATTTAAGCAATACCTTTTAACCAAAGCATTCATTTGTGATAAAAGTCTTCAATTTTATTTTTTTAAATCAAATCTCAAAAATTTTGGAATGTTAAAATTATTAATTAGGACTTGTTAAGATATTAGAATTTTTCCTTTATTAATTTTCTTGTTTTGGCTGGTCTATTAGATATCTTATCTTTGTAAAGCACCGTATATAAACAGCATTACAGAAAAACAAAGCACATTTCTTTATTAAATCCTGTCATTATTTTAATGGGTTAATTCCATTCAATTTTTTTAGGGATGGATGGATTATTTTTTTATTTTTTTTTATTTTTTTTTTTTTATGAGGGTTCGCTACAGCAGAGGTCATACAAACCCTCGGGGTGCCGGTGTTTTTGAAAAAAAAAAAAAAACCATTTGTAAGTACGTTGGTTTCGAACCTGGGACCTTTACCTTACAGTAATGAGCGCTGTGTCAGTGTCTAAACCGTTGTGGCCACCGATGCCCCAATGGGTTAATTACATGATTATCATATAAATCCTGAGGGTAGTGGATATCTGCTTCAAAAAAATGTGCGTATTCTCCTTCATCTTCTATATCATCGATGATAATGTTTGTATCAACCCACTCAAATTGACCTATCGGCAGTAGTTGGGTCATAGCCCGCCCATATAGATTATTTACATCATAATATTGTAAAAATGTAGTTTCTTTTGTGTTATCGTATTCAGGCAAATATTCGTTATTGGCAATTGAATGTTTATCACCACTTGACACACCCCACCTCTTATCCCTCTTTCGATCATCATATGCATGTCATAATCGGTTAGCCATTCTTTATGTTTCAACTCTGCATCCTAGGCTAATCCTGGAGCCGTTCAATAATTTGCAGGATCCAATTTGTAAATTCCCATGCACACATCACGATAATTTTCGAAAACGTCGGCTAAAATTAAAATGTCAGTCTTGAGATAGAGGTCTAGATATTCACCGAAATTCTTTATATGGAATGTTTTCCACACATTAGAAGCATGCCGGAATCTACATCAGAAACAAATTGACCAGTTAAAAAATTAATGCTTAGCCAGAAGACATGGGTAATCTCATGGGAAGATAAGACATGGGATTCATTCTCATATGAATCAATGAAATCATAACAAAAAACACCTTTCCTGGTAACTAATTTGATCCCTTCATCGTTAAATAAACTTTTAACATTGGCAAATTGATTACGAGTCAGATTGTCTGTTAATGACTGTAAACTCTCAGGCATTAATCGGAATATATCTACAAAACAAATTCTTATACCATTCATACGTTTTGAAAAAGTAATATACACCTCTTCAGAGCTAAGCACTATTTCAATTCTATTACCATCTTTGGCTAAAGCTTTTATAATAAAATGTCCATTGTATTTGCTTAAGTTGTGAATAAAAACCGGAATAAAATTGGATTTTTTAATTTAAGATTGAACGAATTGTGTGTTGCTCCTATATATCTTCCATTGAGATTATGATTGTGAACTTTACGATCATTTTCCGTATAAGATTTATCACAAATATAACAGTTTTGGCTGTGATTATAATCTTGTTGTTCATTCAGAGTTAGAGGTTTTAACGTCTCGTCAATCTCATACAGTACAATTTTTAATTCGATGTGCTATTTTTGTTAATGTGCTAACAAAATTTTCAACAACTTTGGGACCTCTATATATAAACGGTTTTATCGGAAGTTTGTCAGGTATTACAGATAATGGAATTTCTTGAGACAGTTTTACCTAAATTCCGAAACTGCTGGGTTCGTGTTTTTGCACGCTGGTCATGAACAATTGACTGTTGCTACGATCACACGAATGAATTTTCAAAAGAATAATCTCAAAATCAGAAAATATATAACAACAGGTAGGCGATGAGTGTTTTGTTTTAAATATTCTATACTCTCCAAATTCTTTTTTTTTCCACATGCTACATGTATTTGTAAAATTCAAACAACGTTTGTAAATCCCAGGCCCTGAAGATGATCTCAATAAAGATCAAAACGTTGGCACGATAAAGAAATGTATTTCTAAAACCTACGTCACACCAGACCGCATCTCATGATCTCCGAATAATCATTGACTAACACGTCACTAAACACCACACACAATGGTATAAAGTTTTGGTGACTTTATAAAACAGTCAACTTGAAAAAGTACTAATAAAACTCCATTCCAACAAAACATAACAATTGACAACTTAATATGTCACGTTTATTTACAAAAATATAAATCATAGATTTAAACATACAAATAAATAGTAGCAGCCTGTTAGCAAATTAATATCAAGAGGCAAAAGATGTTAATATTTTGTAGTTTTTCAAAGAAACTTAACAATAATACATGTTTAAAAGAAAATTGCCTGCAATTAATTTAACCTAGACATTGAATAAGAAGATAGGCTAGAAGGACCAGAACCAAGATTTAAGTTGCTTATTTCTTCATCTATTTGATTATTCTTCAGCTCCTGAAGCGTAACTATAAGTTTGTTCCATTCATCAGTTCGTGGCATAGAGAAATGCTGGAAAAAATTGTAATATTATTTTTTATATTTTTATTTTATTGTAGCCCATAACAAATTATGTATAAAAGTTACCTCAGCCACATCATAGAGATGTATCTTCCCGATATCATCACCGAGAGCGATGTGATTCCCTCCTTGCCACCAGACAAGTTTGTTTAAAGCTGGGTGCCCGTCAACGACAGTCGATGCCGATGGTACTTCAGTGTCCATGTTAAGATCCCACAAATCAAGACGTCCAGTTATATCAACTGAAGCGAATACAGATGGGTGGACTGGAGACCAGGCCACATCAAATACATAATCTGTGTTGTCTTCGAAGCTGTAAACCGGCTTGTTCTCCTTCATGTTCCACAGTTTGATCGTCCAGTCGAACGAAGAAGTCAAGAAAAGGTGCGAGTAGTCAACAGGTCCTTGTACCTTATGGGTGTCGATTCCAGTAATCGGCCCTTGATGTCCGTCATAGGTGTCTGTCACGCCGGCCTTGCTGCCATGCCGGCATGCTGAGTAAACAGTCCCCTCTTCACTTCCTATGACAAAATTGTTGACATCGTTGTAAGGGAAATCCATAGAAGTGACTGCGATAGCTTTGCTCTGTCTGTGCTGCAATTCTAAAGTTTCTTGTGGTTGAGAAAGCATATCAAGTGACCATGAACACAACTTTCCATCGGTAGAAATTGATATAAGATTATGCGCATTCGGTGTGCCTACTACATTAAGGCAATAAACAGGATGCTGTAAAATAAATATAGTATTATAAATACTATAATTTAGTATATAGTTTCATAAGTGTGATGTTTAGTATACTGACAGTGTGTGCTGTAGCAGAAAGAGGTGTCCTTTGAATAGGTGTACGTTTTTGAACCCTATTGTCCCAAAGAACAACTTGACCGGAGTAAGTTCCACCAAGAACCAAATTAGGATGAAATCTATGGGGGGGGGGGATATATAAAATTAATGGAAAAATTAAGCAAAGTGAAAAAAAAAAAAAAATAGCAAACTTACTTGGCAAATATTGCAGATACAACAATAGAAGGACAGTGGAACACATATTCAGGAGTTGTCTTTTTAAACTTTGTGTTCCATATAAGGCAGACTCCGTCAGGGTCATGGGCGAGATCAGCGTTTCCGTAATATGAGGCCAATAGCAATTCTGGATAGTGCATTGACCAATCGAGCGATGTGACAGGTCTGTTCTTTGACAGTTTCTCATCAAAGAAACACCTGTTTAACGAAAGTTTACCCCCTGACTTTTCATCCCTTGAAAACAAAGCAAAAAAAAATGTAACAAAAAATTTTGAAATTAATAATAAAGCAAAAGTTAAAATGAGTACCCTGTATCATCTTCATCTGCTACGCCAGTATAATCTGTATACAAATCAACCGACTCTGATAAAACTCTTTCCATGATCCTTCCTGATTTATCGATGAACCTTTGAAAATCCTCGCTGAGTACTATAGTCATTTTTTCATCTTCGCTCAACTCCCTGACTGAAAATTAAAATAATCCAACAGTTTTATGTATTATAAATTATTGAAAAACAAAATTCTTACTTTGCTTGACTTCCTTTTTCACTTCGGTTTCAACGTTCGTGACTGCTGGTTCCATTTCTTTGACTTTGGGTAAACCATGCGGTAGGATCCCAGGCGGAAGCTTAGACTGATAGGTATCCATTGGCGGAAGTGAGCTCTCCTCATCCTCAGCTTGTGGATCGTCATATGTCAAAACTAAGCGGTAAGTAAAACCTTGCCCGAGACAGGGGCACCAAAACAGCCATACACACATTCACACAAGCTCATAGACCAAAATATCAAAGATCAAAGAGTTAGTTTGCACAAGTAAGGTAAGTTAATAGTGTTTTGTTTTGTTTTTTTAGATTTTTAAAATTCGGGCTGTTTACTCCTTATTTATTAAGGCTTTAATAAATTATATTTAGTATAATCAATATGTAAATATTTAATTATCAAAGGAGTAACCAGCAAGGGGAGACCTTTTAGAATAGGAACAAATAATCAGCAAGAAATACAAGAATTTACCCTTACCTTCCTTGGGCCTCCTCCCCTCACAGGGCGAGACCGAAGGAAGGCGTTAAGTACTCCAGGACCCAAAATTAGAAGTAAAACTAGATTAGAGGCTGAGGTCCGCCGGTATGGGGTCTCCCTAAGGTACAGCGGGGAGGTGGAGGGGAAAAAAGTTAGTTTGCACAGCTTCTAATACATTTACTCTAGAGAAATTCAGAATGGTTAGGGATTTTTTTTTTTGTTGTTTAAAAAAGGCTTAAGCCAAAAAATTATTACCTTACATTTTTAGTACTAAAAAAAAATTATTTATGATGGAGAATTCCTTTTTACAAAACCCAACCAATTATGCAATTATATCTATGAAATTTGATGAAATATTCAATTTATCAAGTAATCAGCACAATTACCCCTTTTATAAAAAAAATTAAAAGTTGTATTAGTGATTAGTTTATGAAAGTTAGTATAAGCATCACAAAAATTGATCAGCTCAACAACAGGTAGAATCATTTGCCCACCATAATTACATCTGATGAAAGGATCTTTATGCGAAACAATCAAGTGTTAAGTTTTCATCATGAAAACTCTACCCACGTTCCATTTTTTTTTTCATTTTCATATCCCACTTGTTCCTTTTTTACATTTTAGAATCAAATGTCATATTTTTCTCTCTCGCATTTCACTTACCGATCTTAATTATTTGGTATGTCAAAGCATGCCAATATGCAATTTTATAGTGTGAAAATATTTATACATATCATCATGTTTAAGCTTTCTTTGTTTTCCTAATAAAATTTATTTTTGAATGAATATTTTAAGTTAGACAATTGAGTACTGATGGACAAAACTGTTATTTTGTAAAATTTTGTGTGTGTATATATATAAAATTTTATAAAATAACGTAATAATGGAATATATATAGTAATTTTACAAAATATATACTGCAGAACTGTTCCTCAAAAACAGATTTTTTTCACGAATTCATCACTACTCAGACAAAACCTGCAATTATTACTGACAACCGAATATCAATGTTACAACAAAACAAACAGATAGATTCATTGCAAACAAGTATTCTCCTCAATATATAAAACTAAATATACATATCACTGAAAGTCTGAAGATGGCGAATGCCTATAACACCGGTGACCACATTCCAACACATTAAAAAATAATAATTTATTGATTATTGGCAAACACAAGATGTCCGGTTTATGGTCTTATCAAGGGCTAGAAGTGGTCACACTGCAAGAAAACATTTGCATGCATATTTCACATAAACAGAAGTGGAACTTATTTTAAAAAGATAGTTCCTACTCACAGAAAGTTGTTTTCAACGATCCGGATTTTGCGCTTTTAGCTGAATGATGAGCTAAAAGCTCGGAATCCGGATCTTTTAAAACAACTTACTATCAGTACGAACTATCTTTTTAGAAAGGATTGAACACCGCACTCTACCATTTCATCATTTCTACAGAAGTAGAACTGTTCAGTTACATTCTTTAGGTTAAGTTTCAATTACAGGAATACAATTCAGAAAATTTGACAAGTTGTAACTTTTTCAATCATACTGTCAGCATTACTCGGGAATGGGTTTTGCCCACTTATTAAAAGGGCCCACATATAAAATAAATATGTAAAGATACAGTAAAGTAAAAAATTAATTGCACTTGAACACATGTACATGGGACATTTTATCTTTCTCATGGACTTGTATGACTTCTCTGATAGAAAGAAACTTCTTTTTCATACTCATCCCCGAATCGGTTTGTCACATCACAATCCAAAGCACAACAAGAAAAGTAATTACTGATCTGAAAGGGCCAAACATTACCATGTAACGTAATCCATAAAAGACTTTTTCATTAAATATGTAAACATAGTGTTCGTGTCCGTTTCTTAGAATGTCCAACTATTGAAAGTACTTTACTAAGCAAAGCACCCAAAAAAATACAGGGGACAATAATATTGAGCATATTTAGATTTGCACACATATGCATTGAAACCGCTCCCAATTCTATCCAAACCCAATTCAACCAAAGTAAATTTTGTGTAATGATGTAATAGTTGAAGTAAAACAACCAACTGATTAAACCAAAGGAAGAGGACCCTCAAAAAATCGATCTATGATGATCTCACTGCTATAATGGTATTAAAAAAAAGCTTTTGTTTGACCTAGATGTGTCACAAAGATCTGCCTCTCTCGGTGTCTCGAACAGAAGAGAACCACCGAGTCCTTCCATTATCAGCCAATGATGTCCAAGGTTCCATAAGTAAAATAAATGTGACAGTGCAATGAAGTATGGAGGAAAGAGCCTTGTGAATAAACATGCCCGGTGAGGTCCTCTAAGGTCTTGCTCTCTAAGATTCTGGCACGCACTTACGTCTTTCCATTCATTCTATTCAAATCAGTTAATTTTTCTCATTAAAAAAAAAAAATCAAGATCTTAATCTGTTGGATAGTAATTCAATTCCTTTAACTTATTTTTTTTAAATTGATTAATTAATTTATTTTTTTAATTCTACTTTTACACCTTCTTCCCTTTTGGGCTACACTTTATTCAAGAACAATTTTCATCATAAAAAATCATCTAAATCATTATACCAGTTATGAGGGATGATGGGGAAGTTCGACTGTACCTAACAAATTATTTTTTTCTGAGTAAATTTTCTTCTACAACTTTTTCAATATTAATTGAGGATGAAAATAATTAATTTAGCGCCCTTGAGGTCACATTCAAAGGTGGAATATTTTGAACATCCAGCAACTTCGGTAAAGTTCAGATACATCGCACTTCAGACTTTCGCAGTAATATATAAATCTTATTGAGAAGAAATCAAATTACTTAATAAGTCTCCTAAAAATACATATTAAAAACAAAAATAAATAAATAAAGGTAGATGGTTTGTCAGGCTTTTATATACCATAACTTATTTTTACAAATAAGATTAAAAACTATTAAATAAATATAAATTTAAAGCTAATAAAAAAACTTGCTTGTTAATTCCAAAGTTAAGATTGGGATATTTGCTATTATGATAAATTATAAAAATAATACAAACAAGTCATTCAAAAACAATAAAATAAGAAATATTAGGAAATGCCTACATAAAAAAATTGTAAAAAAATAGAAAGATATTTCCAGTTGTCAAAAAAGAAAAAAGAAATAAATAAAAGTGCCAGATATAAATGAAAAACACAAACAAGAAATTTTCATTTGTAATGAATTACAATAGACAGCAATAAACAGGTTACAAATTAACGCATCCTCTGTGAAAGTGAGATCCTTACCTGTGAATTCGTCTTCCCATTCTAAACCAGGGTTAAGATTGTATTCATCTTGAAATAGAAACAAACAATAACAATCACCACTTTGTTCAACTAGTTTTGTAATCTTAATAAACCAAAACCAAATTATTGCCCGGAAAATAATGCAGGTTTTTGGTTATAAAATAAAAACAATTATATAAATGATTTTAAGCATTTTTTTTATTAATTAAAATACCCTCCATCATTCTCAATACACTTTTCCCAACTTGATGGCAACATCTCTATACCCTTTGAATAGAATTTTGATTATATTTTGATTAACAAATTCTGTAAACACATTTTCTAACAATTTTTGATCAATAAATTTTTTGCTGTAAAACCTTGTCCAGGTGTCTGAAAAAATGGTAGCTGGGAGGTGGGAGGTCTGGAGAATAGGAATAGTGAGGCAGAACCTCAAAACCAATATCCAAAAGTTTTTGTGTTGTCACAAGTGTGAGACACGGGGCGAGTGTTGTTGTGGTAACAGAAAATGATTGTTGGCTTCGTTAATGCCAATTTCTGGTGCACTACTTCAATTTGGCAGAGATACGTTTCAGCATTGGTTGTTTTGGCAGGATTCAAGACGATGCAGAAAATGAAATTATGTGAAAATCACGCGTTGACATCTTAATAATACTGAATTATTACCAAAAAACGAAATGTTACTAAGGTAAACAAATATTTTTGTTTGTAAGATGATTAACAAGTGTTTACATTCACACAAAAGAAAACTCTATCAAACAAACAGTTTATTATATAGAGGGGTAATTGAAAGAAAAAATGAAAACCTGCATTATTTTCTGGTCAGCCCAATAGATATTGACAGAATCAATTCAAAACATTTTGCCTGTTTTCTTCACTCTTTTTTTTAGAATTGATAATAATATTAATAGTAATTTAAAGTATATATCTGGCACTGAGAAAAGCTCACAAAATGTTCTGAAATGTTAGAAAGCAAATGGAAAAGCATTACAACAGAAGGCTGCAGTCAATATATTCAAAAGAGACAAAATGAGCGAACATACTGAAAGCAACTTTCCAGCATTAATTGACTGTCATTTACTAACAGGATATAGACATTTTATACAATTTGAGATTTTTGTATTAAAAAATAACTGTTATGTGAGACATGCTTTGTGGGAAAAAAATTATGTAAAATAAAATCGATTCTCCAGAAAAGAAACGAATAATAAATTTAAAAAAATAAAATAAACAACAAAACATTTGTTCAACTGGCTTTTGAAAAATAAAACAGTTTCATGCATTAAGCTTCTTGGATATAAAGAATTTAAAATAGCAAAACTTTAGGATAACACAGTTTACACAGCCATTCCTACACTTAATTAGAAAAACAATAACTCGTAGTTTTGGGCAGGAAACAACAAAGATTATTAACTTTTACTACTTATACTTTTAACGTGAAAAGCTAGTGTTACCACAAAAAAATAAGCTACAAACTCACAAAACCTTTTTGAAAGTACTGCCCAAGTCTACTTGAAACACTTTTGAAACTAAATAAAATATTTTTTTAAGCATTAAAACCCTTGAACTAAACCCTTGAAGAAAAGTGAAACAAAAGAAAGTATAAAAAGTACAAAAATAAATAAGCTCTAAATCAAATTTTCAACAACAAAAAACTAAATTGAGGGTGCGTTAATTTGTTTCTTTTTTTTATGAATCTTCTAAATTAAAAAGACATTGGAATCCTTCTTACAGAACTTAAAACTAAACACGTTTCAACAAATAAATAAATAAATAAAAGCTCTCAATTCTACTAAATATATACATATATATATTTTATCTTTCAATTTTTTTCTATTATAATTACAAAACATACTCAACATGGGTAAAGCATACTTGAAACAACCATGCATGTTAAAATGCATCAATTAATCCAACAGATATCAACATGATCTACATCTGTCGAGGTAATATATGTAACAATATAATTCAGTGTTAAAGAGAAGCGAATATTGAGAATCATACAACTTACCGTAATATCCGAACGCCTGGGCTGCATCCCATGAATGATAAAGAGGAAAGGGAGGAAAAGAAACAGATAAAAATTAATTTTCAATCTTTACACAATACAAATAAGTACAGTTCATAGTGCTGAAGTGAAAGTAATTTTTTTTTTTTTAAATAGCAAACAAAATGAAAATGACAAATGAAACTGGCGTACTTTTTGCTAGAGTACACAACACAAAATATGATTGATCTACAATCTTGCTAACCAACCACTACATATCTTATTTTTTCTTTGTTTAATAGATTAAATTTCTCCCATTAACAAATTTTATATTATATCTGCTCCTAATTATAATATTATTTATTCATTAACTTAAAAAATATATAAGGGCAATGCTGGGAAAGCCCAGAAATGCCGGGATAGCAAATATGAGAATAAAACACTGTTAACACTCAGCCAGGGGTCACCAAGAAAAGCCCTTTGACAAAAAAAAAAAAATCTTTATGAATGAAATCACATAAAATCCCCAGCATTATTGTTTCAAACTGGCAACAAGACATTACCTGATTTAACACGTTGGCTGTGTTCTATGCTTCGCCATTTTGGTTACAGTGGAACCAAATTTATTATGTAAAATAACTCTGATACTTAACAATGATGTAATTTTTTTATTATGTTTATGTAAGTGAAATAAATTATATGATGCAAGTGGCGTCCCTCACAGCGTTACATAAATAAACTTAAATAAAAAATTGTAGGCAACCCATAGAACATATGTTCAATTTGAGTGTGCTTGAGTAATAATTTTTCAACTTTCTGCAATAATTCTTCCTTTATTTCACGGAATCATACAGAATGGGTAAATGATTAATTAAACTAACCAAAACATACACAGAAAATCAAATTACCTGGTTTTCACAGAATAAATAAAAAAAATTAAAAATCACTTCCAGTTAGAAAAATAGCAATGACCGCCAGTAACTTTTTGCCTTTTCTGGGGCAGCCCTAATAATTATGAACAGAACTGTATAGCAGGTGAAAAGGAAGTGTTAAAAAAGTAGAAATGGGAGGTCACAGACCGTGTGTCCATCGCACCTAGAAGGGCAGTTGACATGACACGTATTAACACAGTCAACGTGTTAAAGTTTATAACTACAGAAAAGACTACCAAAAATGGGCACTACATAATCTTTATGAATTTATTCTTATATTTGCATTTCAAAAAAATAAATAAACAGATTTTGTTTTAAAACTTTTTGACAAAAAATAACAATAAATTTATCTGTTGCTTGTGCAATTCTAACAAAAAATAAACCAAGCCATTTGCCTGTTTCATAAACATTGATTAAAAACTAAAAGTGTAAGTATCGTCTAAGTCTAATAGTGTTTTCTAATGGTATTAACAGTCATCAAAAAGTATCAAAAATTTTCAGTGGCAAGTAATTAATTATCAATCTTCTTATCAATAAAGAAAATTACCAAAAATCTTTTGCCTCTGAAAATTTCTTTTTATGTCTTTTACAGAAAAAAAAAGACAAAAAAAACATGCAGTACCAAATTGTCATGCAATTCCCTTTATAATGAAATGTAATAAATATTGATGTATCATCTGGAGAATCGATATACCTTTGCTATCCGTGTGCTTAAAGTTGTTAACAGATTTAAAAAAAAAAGATTTCCATTTTTTTGCCAAATTATAAAGGGTATTTTTTTCTTTTTTTTTTTAAACAAATAGACATTTTATTCTGTGAACACCTCTGCATAGCATTAAGCATAACGCACCTTTCCTTGGGCGGAACCAATCTTCATAGTAGCCTTTCAGAGGGGAAGAAGAATCAGATCCTTTTTAGAAAGACTCGGAATCAATTGAAAAATAGAAGATGTTAAGAGTGTGCAAACAAAACAAGCCTTATGACACCAGGTAATTAAGAAAACAAAGAGTACAAAAACAAGGAAAGGAGACGAATAGTTAATTTTTTCTCTATACTTTAAAGTGGCGTTACTTCCTGAAAATTGACCTCCAATGAATTAACATGTATAGTTAGTACATTAAACAAAAAAGTTAATTTAAAAATTCTTTGTGCTAATATTTTTTTACAATGTTTAATTTTGAACAAAAAATGTCATGCACAAGTTTTTTATTATTCAAATTGGATATTTTGCTTCGATAAAAGCCTGCCTGCTACCATTAAGCGATGTTTTACACTGTTTTTACCATTGTACCTGTGACTATGAAATATGACTTACCATCTCGCTCAGTATTCGAGTGCGCCGTCTGAGTCTGTTTTGTGTAAACTACAGTTTCGAGAGGAGGAATCACGGTAGTCGGGTACGAGACAGTAGTCAGCTTTGGAAGTTTCTTTTTGCTGAATGATAATACAATATGAAAACTTCGTCCTTGGTTGTGGAAAAGGTTGAAAGGACATACCCTTGACTTGGCGTCTGGGTGGGCTGAAGGCTTGAATCTGGTGTAGCGCTGCAGCTTCCTCTATCTGGCGTCCCACGGGGTGAGCGATTGAGCCCTTCGGGTGTTCCAATAGAAGGTATGCTGGAAAGGCTTGATAACACATCTGAGAAATAAAATCATTTCATCAAAAGACAGAAAAAATGTAATAAAATCAAGCTATTAATCTTTTCTCAGACAAAAAACCGAGTTAGCTTATTTTGACATCTCCCAAAGAAATCGGTTTAAATTTCATTTAATTTCAAAATAAATAAAAAATATTCAAAAAAGTCTATACAAACATAGAATTAAGCAATTTTTGGTTTTATAAATACCCCTCTATAACAGTTGCGGACATTACTGTCAGTCCCCATCAGAGTAATTCACCCCTCTAGAATGGATGCAAATAGTAAAAATATATTAAATTTCCAGTAATCCTTTACTGAGAAATAATGAAACCGTTTAAATTTTGCGTTTTGCCACAGCTGTGAACACATTGAGAATATTGTCCTCTTGCTTTTCCCAGTGAGGTACTGCAAGTGTGATATTGCACTCTAGTATCTTTACTTTTATACTGAAGTACAAAGAGGCAGAGAGTTGCTTAAAACTGTAAATGGCATTGTTTTTCATTCGTCTGTGTACGCCTGCACTGACATCATTGATGATATGGTATAGACGTCTCGTTCTCTGCATACAGTTCCCACCTTTCAGGCATCGCAATGAAGGGGATTACATTAGTTAAGATTAAATGTTTTGCGTCTATGTCATTCCTATGATCAAAAGGAATGTGTCTAAAAAAATTAGTAGTTATCTGGTCATCTAATTTTTTTAATATGATCAAAATCGGACCAGTATATTTTGAGATTACCTCTTAAGTTTCAAGTCAAGAAGGACAATGTTCAATTTTTACTGATATAATATAGGAATATTATTTGCATGGTTTATCCACATTCTTTACTTATTTGCCCAACAGATTTTTTTTTAAATCTTCACGAACTAAAGAAGTTTGTTAACAAATTGAGATGACGTAGAGTCAAGAAGCCTCAATGGTTGAGCTGGGATTAAAACTCGGGATAGCTGTGCCAAGATTTTATCTAGACATTGTAACAATCATTGTAACCGCAGTCTTCACACAATATACTGTTTATCTTTTGAACTTTTCCTTTGTGCCCATTTTATTTATACATAAAGCCCTTGTATAAATAAAATAATGTTATTAGAACGCCGTTAGGACTAATATTTAAATCCTTGAGTTTTTCAATCAATTGTCACAATGACAAGAAGTGAGCAACAACCATGAAATGTCAAAGTATGGATTTAAATAAAATGATTTCTTTGATATGGCCACTGAAGTGTTATAGTTTGTTGCAAAAATTAGAGAAAAAACTTTGGTTACACACACATTGGTTATATAAAAAAATTATAAATATAAATGCTTATCATGCAATTTAGAAGAATACATTTTTTCAATCACAAAAAATCACTCTTTTTTTACATTTATCTCATTACCAGGTTTTTCAAAGTGCCCCACATCAGATCCTTTGATATACGGGCCTACATCTTTTGAAAAAAATAAAAAAATAAATCTTTTATTATTTTTTCAGTTATAAAAAAATCAGATGTGACAAAAACCATATTTGTGGAATGTAAACACCCCAAGTCAAGGCTTACATTATCACAGAAACATATATAAAAAAAAATTGGCTTAAAAAAATATCAAATTTCCAAAACTTCAAAGAGACAATTTCAAATTAGTGTAAATATTACTGTCCCAAATAGGAAAAGAAAATTAACTATTTAGAAGAGTATATATAGAAGAGGTCCGTAAATCAGCCTGGGCTTAAGGTATGATCCTTTTCTATATGTAGATTAATAATTGAAATAATTGATAATAACCTGAAACTGGGGCAATACCAAGAGATGAGAGCATTTCGTCAACCTTCTTCTGATCTTGGTCCGGGTTGGACTTTCGTAAAGCTGCTTCTTCCGCCTGGAAATTAGAATCTGTTTGAGCATTTTGAAGTATTAATACAAAAAAAAATTTACATCTCTCTGTTCTCTCTCTTTTCTTCTTTTTTCTTTCTCCTCGCGGATAGCTTGAAGTTTGGCCTTCTTCTTTTCCAACTCCGCCTTTCTGTCCGACATTATTGCAATGTTTGTCCTTTTTCAAATTGTGCTGAAAAATACCAGTAGATTATTTTTAAAAAATTTTAAGAAATTTTTTTTAAATCATGTCTCAAAATTTGTTTTATAATTAGCATTTTTTAATTATTGCATTATATGCTTAAGCACTTCACAAGCAGATCTGTTGATTTTATTGAATTTTTTTCAAGACTGGAGAAGAAACCCTTTATTAATAGTGGAGGACTTCAGGAAGGGTTCGGGATGAAAGATATAGGGGTTCCAGGGTATGATGGACTGCTTGCAGTTTGGATGGCAAATGGGATTTGAAGGTCTGTGTGGAAAATATGATTGGATATAAAGTAGGTAGTTTGGGTAGGTTTGAAAGATTTTGGACTGGTGTTACTGTACTATTTGAAGTTTAGAACACTTGGTTGAACCACAGTTTAATTCCATACACCCAGATTGGTTGTAGTAGTAATGAGGCATCTGTTCAGTTCTATTCTTTTGAGTCAGAGTTTTCCAAGTAAGTCCAAAATTGCTGACAACATTGGTTGCTGGGAGAGGAACAGGGCTGTAGAAGTAGATTGGAGAAATGAAATGACAGAGGGTAAAAGTTATTTTTACTGGGATTTGGTTTTAAGTCATTTCTTGAACCAATCTTCCAAACAGGATAATCCTGGAGGCTGCCAGAGATGGCTTGCAGGAAAAGGTGGTGATCTGCATATGTGAGTATTGTATTGGGATTAATGAGATCTGCATAGTAAGATATTAATGAAACTGAATCAAGATAAAAGAATGTCTGCTGTGAATAAGGAATACTGCAGAACACCCACTTCGGGAAGTGGATGGGGTGAAGGATGCTCTGATACATACTTGAAAGTACCTATTGGACAGGTTGGATTTTAGTATTTCTGTTAAGACATTAGAAGAGAGATATAAGCAACCAGAAAGAATGGCAAAGTCTGTGGGGTCAAGAGTAAATTATGAGAATTTACTCAAGAAAGCTTCAAGGTTTGATAACAGAAAATGTCAATCGAAAACTGTTGAAATTTTTTTAAAATATAAACAAATTTAAGTATTTGGGCGCTATATTCACAAAGCAGTGGGAGGTTAAAAGTGGAGTAAAATAAAAATCCGCTGCAGATAGTAAATTTCTCTATGTACTGAATGAGTTTATAAAGTCCAAGTCCATTTCACATAGGTATAAACTCCGAATTTATAAAACAGCTATCTTACCTATGGTTACTTAGCCATAGCAACTGCCACACGATTAGAATTTAGGAGAGAAAAGTATTGAGAAAAATATTTGGTCCCAAACTGGAAAATAATGGTTGGAGGAGGTGGAGGAAGAATTGAAAATGGTAGGGTTGGAGAAAAAAGATGGAGAATGAAAGTAGGAGTAAGATATGGAGGAAAATAACTAAGAAGCCAGGGTACTTCAAGGAATGAAGTACAAAAATTCCCTTTTAGTCACACAAGTTACAACTTGTCATATAAAAGCAAAAAAACACTATTAACTTTTTCAAAGTTCAACTAGCAATAAAATAATTATATTATGAATAGTGTAGTCCCTAATAATAAAATAATTAAATTATGAGTTTTATAATTTAAAAAAATTATATTGTTACAATGAGCAAAGGAAAAAAAATTGAGATAACAGGGGTATTCATGATGTTTGTAAGATGTTAACTCATGTTAACTTGAATACAGAAATGTCTAGTAAGATCAAGAAGGCCCCCGAATCAATATAATTACCAATACAATAAGTACAATCCACTAGACTAATGACGAACGAGTAAGATGATAAACCACAAAACAAGTACATTATTTTTATTAGTTATTTGAAGAATGTGAGATGCGGACTGGTGTGCGTAGGTTCAGAAAAACATTTTCTTTATCGTGCCAATATTTCGATCTTTATTGAGATCATCCTCTAGGGCCTAGGATTTATAAGCATTGTTGAAATTATACAAATACATGTAGGATGTGGAAAATATATACTAGAAATTTCAGATTCAATCAAAGTATTTGTACTCACTCAAAGCGTTTGTCTACTGTGTAAACACTTTGAATGAATACAAATACTTTGAGTCTAAAATTTGTAACATTGTATAAATTAATTTTTCACATCCTACATGATCTTAATAAAGATTGAAATGTTGGCACGATAAAGAAAATAGTTGTCTGAACCTACGTCACACCAGACAGCATGTCACAATCTCTAAATAATCATTAATTAACGGTCACTAAACACCATACACTTTTTTGATAGTGTCTATCCTGATTTTGTAGAACTCCATAATAAGTTGATGGGTAGTAAGTAAATTGTCTTTTCCACAATAAGCTTTTATTGTGTCAGATGTGTATCGGTCAAATATATTCAGCGACTAAACATTTTACTTTACATTTTTTTTTTTTTCTCTCCTTTACTAAATTTTTTTTTAAAGATATAAACATTTACTTTATAAATGTTTTATTTTTATAACCAAACCTATTTCTGATATGCTAAATATGAATAAACCTAAGTACTTTAATATTTAAGGGTGGTGCATTTATTTTGTCCATCAGTGTAATTAAAATTGAAGGCAGAAGTTATTTAACAATCAAATTATACAACCTACTGTAAGATTACCCAGAGCAATATCAAGTTTAAATTATTTCCATGCAAGAATAGACCAAATAACTATAGTTTATTAATCAAAATTGACAAAAATAAAAACTAATTTATAAAGTTTTCAATTGTAAATATTCGTGGCAATTGAATTTTGTATCGACGTTACCAGTGTATTTCAACGGTTTTCCACCGATTAAAACGTTTTCAGCTTTAAAGACTGTGATTAAAGGAAATTTATGGCTCTTCCCGTCGATAGTGAAAGCTATTTCTTTCAAATAAGGTTTGTTTATTGTAAGTGTATTATAAAGGCCAACTGACTTTTCCAAATAAGGAACTATCGACAACACGATGACTCTCTGCCCTGTGTTATCGCACAGTCCCAGGACGCTGGGAAAAGACTGAGTGGACGGAATGTTCCAAATGACCCTCCCGACGACACAACAATCAGGGTTACGTCCAATATCAAGTCCTTCTACTCCTTGTACTTTATTTGAAAACTTGTTTTGAAGGAATTTCTGTTTGCTTAATTTTTTTTTAATCTGCAGCAAGTCTTTAGATTTAGTGTTTGTCACATACGAATCATGTATTTTTTCTAAAAATGATATTATGGATTTTTTATCCTTGGCAGGTAATGCCCAAGAGGGAGAGAGTTTTTGCGCTTGATCAAGCATTTGTAAAGCTTCTGTATAGAGATGGAGATATTTAAACAAAACATGTTTGTTGTATGGTATCAAACAGTTCAAATTTCCTAGAGGGCAATTTTCACCGTTTTTAAATGCAGCATAAGCCTTGCAAAGGTACAAAGGGTCTTTTGGAGGTATGAAGTATGCTGCGAGAAAAGCCGTACCGATTAGATTGTAAGTATCCGGGTCTGAATCATCCAACTCTAATGACTGTGAAGCATACTCGATGCTCTTTAAAATCCTCCCGGTGTATTTCTCTACATCATCAGATGGTTTGCAGACCTTCATGACCATCGACAGATTCCTAAGTGAATACGGGTTACACTTTTTCTCCATGGCGAGACTGAAACACTTCTCCGCCTGTGGGAACCGGCCTTGTGTGTAGTAAAGCTCTCCCAGATGATTCCAAAGTTCGTAAAGTTCAGGATGGAACTTGACACATTCCAGGGCGTGGTTGACGGCCTTGTCCAAATGGTTCAAAGACAGGCTGTACATCTTGGAAAGTACGACGTGCTGCTCGAATTGGAAGTTCAAGTTTTCAAGGATCGCTTCGGCTTCTTGAACTTTGACGTCGAATTTTGTCGGGTCTTTGTTCAATAGTGCATTCTCGTGTTTGAATCGTTTCAGATAGCCGTACAGGACGCAAACTCCGACCGGCTTCTCGACCTTTCTCGACATTTTATTCAATAAAGACAATTCTTTATAAAAATACAGATTGCATGTTTAGCTAGTAATATGTCACCATGTCTTGTGACTTGATACACTGAGTAATTTCATAAAGATAAAACTTACTAAGTTTGCTGAGCGAACCGTGTGAGACGGAACAAAATAAAAGATATCTCCCTTTTATTCTTTGTCACTCAAATCAAAAACACATTAAATTACGACATACTTTTTTTTCTTCTTTTTTTAATAATAAAAAATTAACTATATAAATATAAATTTTTAAAAAAACTAAAACCCAGCAAAAAGGGAGACCATCTTGTCGAATCACCTGTGGCCAAAACGATATGAATCACAAATGTCAAAATAGGAACAAAATAACAATCGCGACAAAAAAAAAACCCGATTAGTTTACACTTTACAATGAAAACATACAATTATAAAACAGACCACACGTAGTGATTAAAACACGGGACTGGTAGATATCCGTAGGAAAAATACAAAAATTAGGCGAAATGTCAGTTTGACCGAAGAGGGGAGGAAAATCTGAGAGAGGGCCGGCAACGCGAGTAAAAAACATCTGCGATCCCTGGATGAAAAAAGGTAAGTTTTTTAATCCTTTTCTCTTTTGTCACCCACCTCGGAGTGTTGGTCCGCCCGGTCTCGATTTTCCACGATACAAGAGAAAATGTGGAAAAAGAGAGTCAATCATGTGAGTCGTGGAAGCGAAAATAGCGTCCAATGAGCGGCTGCCACGGGCCCGACTCCCACCGTCACTCAGAAGGTATTATTAACCCTCCCCCAGATCATATCCCACACTCTCTCACCAGAAATTGATCACGTCGTTTCAAACCTCTTTCAATTTCGTTTTTACCAGAATAACAAAAAAGGTGAGTCTTATGTTTAACAAAAAGAAAAAATTAATTTAAAACTTTTTTAAAAATCATATTGTCCACACTTCATTTATTTTTAAAATCTAAATCAATTGTTTTTATCTTCCATTTTATTTCCGATTTTAAATAGTTTGTACTCATAAATTGCATTATTTCGACTTGTTTTCGCCACTGTTATAATTCGCAGTCGAGTATTGTTGTAAGTTCCCTTTTTCAATTTATAATTTTAAAACAGGAAAGCAATTGTGCAATGCCCATTTCAGGAATCCTCCATATTGACGTCAATACATCGTGGCCTTTCGTCATTTTGAATTTTTTAAAGAAAACTTTCCAAGCATCAATTCTTTAAATGGTTTAATGGAGAAAAAATTTTCAATGTACGATTAATCTCTCTGAACAACGACTCATTTCCTTACGAGTAATCAATAAAAGTTCCTACGTCACTACTCTTTTGAACAACTTATGGATTGACGACATGGCTTTTTTTAAAATTAATTACTATTGTGAGATCTGTTATAATACATTACATTATTTTATATTGCCCAACAAGGTAACACTAAAAAAATGTATATAACGTGTTTAATGATTCAATCGTTGGTGATGCTCAGCAAATTGATTGTTACATCGCGTTCCCGTTTACGTAATTGTCACATAGTTTTTAGTTTGATTCATGTCTATTAATAATTAAGACTTTTCTCATTGCACTTAACTCGTGTCTAAGCTCTAAGGGCCGTTACTTTCGTTAACAGCTCTAGTGTCAAATTTACTCATTTAAGAACAGAGTATTAAGAATCGCCCTTAATTAGGACCTTTGCTAATGTAATTGACTATAGTCAATTCAGGATATTTGTATCTATTATATATTAAGCAAGTATGTGGAATGAATTATGACGTCATGAGTTTTAACTTGTAAAATTTTGAGGTTAGGTCAATTTGTTAGGACTAGAATGATAGGGTTGCTGACTGGACACAGCAGACTCAGGAAGTATAATCCGAGCAGCAGAAATTGCCAGGAAGAAGAAACAGTTGAACACCTCTTCTGTTGATGTCAAGTCTTATGCTGAAATTCAGATTCTTGGAGGAAAAACGTAAAGCTCGAAGGACAGCTTTGGTCTGAAAAAAAGCCTCAAGCTTAACGACCCTGGATAGTAACTAAGATTGCACAATAGACCAATATTGGTCGTGGTGTGTAAGGTCAATTTACAGTTTTTTGTTGTCCAGTCTGAAGTACAGAGCATCAGATTAATGCCATATTTGCATTTTTGTTCCAATTTTAATTCTATATTTAATTGTTGTAAATGCTTGTGTTGTTTTTCCCCTAAATCCACAAACGTAGTAGAAAAGATACCTTTGAAAGTCTCATTTACATATAGACGTACCCAATAACATCTGTTTTGTTAGTAAACGTACTATTTGAACACAAGGTGAAAAAAATGCCATGTTTTCTATGGTAGCCATCAATCCTGTTTAGTGATCATATACATACTGGCTAGTATTCGAAAGTTGCTACAGCCCCACAGCGGGACCGAACAGAAAAAAAAACACTTGCGGTTGTAACTTTAAACCTTGATCGATGACACATTTGTTCAATTTATGAGCAGATTGAAAACTAATTTTGCTGATATTTTATATTTGTTTGAGATAGGATTACCCAAATGTTTTACAGTTTATAATTATTTGAGATATTTCAGTAATCCTGTTAACAGATATTATATGGATTTTTCATATTTAACCTTTAATATAGTGTCATTATCCAATAATCATTGAGTTAGCCATCTGAGTTTGCTGATTTATAAATCTGTAGCTTGGTCATTTTCAATCATTTTGCTCTGACAGGTGCACTTTGGCTCACTCTTGTGGTTTTGTGAAAAAGAACATAGAAGAAATCTTGGAGAACTTTCTTAACTAGTTGGGAACTCAATATAGATAAATTGTAATGATGAGAGACCTCGATGTCCCAGTGGTATTTGCAATGCTTGCAGTTGTGGGTTCAAATCCCAGCAGAGCCCTTTACTTTTTAATTTATTATAGGATATTGATTATTTGGAGAATTTGAGGTGCGGTTTTAGAAAAACATTTTCTTTATCATGCCAGCATTTCTAACTTTATTGAGATCATCTTCAGGGCCTGGGATTTATAAATATGGTTTGAATTTTACAAACACATTTAGGATGTGGGAAAAAAAATGTAAATGTATTTGTAAGATTCAAACAGATGTTATAAAATCCCAGGCCCTGAAGATGATCTCTAAGATCGAAACATTGGCATGATAAAGAAAATGTTTTCTAAAACCTACGTCACACCAGACCGCACCTCTCTATCTCCAAATAATCATTGGCTAACGGTCACTGAACACCACACATGGGATATATTGTAAAGTTGTTAGACCTCTCGTGAACAGTAAAAGTTTAAATAAGGAGATTTCTTCTTCTGAGGTGATAAACTAGTAATTTATTCAGTTCATTTGCACATTAACTCAAATTCAATCCATAACACAGTTGATAATATAGCATAAAATCTTTTGGCCCAGATAATGGCAATAAGCTCTGGCACAGATAGTATAGGCAGAAAAAAAAGTTCTTTGCTATTTTATATATGACCCCCCCCCCCTTGTGTTTATATTATTTAAAAGCTGGATTATTCTGGGCATATTTGGAAATTAGACACAAGCCTCTTTGATTTTCATTGTAGCAAAGTGCACTATTGTCTAGAGACAACTTAAATTAATGAAAAAAAAAAAAAAAACAGTTTTCCTGAATTAGGTTAGTTTTAATAAGTGACCATTTCCCTAGCTATTAAAAACAAATTAGTTCTTTTAAAACAGGACATCAAAAAGATATAAGCAGATAAGATTTTAAACGGCCTAATTTAACTGAAGAAAGGTTTCTATTTTCTTAGAAATTTTAATTCCTAATATTGACTTTTAGATTAGCTCAATCTAAAACCCACTGGGTGTGGCCTATATTTGTATTTTAGGAAACGAGAGTTCAATGCTATCAGCTAACTGTTATAGTTCTATCTCAACACACCTTTCACTTTTAAGAAGAGAAATCACTTCCATTCATTTTCCAGCAGTGTTTTGAACCATTTTCAAAATACATGAAATATTTATATTTTACTTATTTAAAATAAATAAATAACTTAATACTGTGAAGGCATCTTGGCAGTTCTTCCTGGTACAGCTGTTATTCTTGACCTTTGTTTTATACATTTGGCATGGTTAACACATTTCAGTTTAAAATTAGATTGTCAATGTTCTTTCCTTATGTAACTTCCTATACTTCTTTGCCAGTTGTCGTTTGATAAACAAAGTTTATTAATATTATGTTATTTTTTGTTTACAGAACAATGCAGATCTTTGTGAAAACTTTGACCGGAAAAACCATCACATTGGAAGTTGAGCCTTCAGATACAATTGAGAATGTGAAGGCCAAAATCCAGGACAAAGAAGGTATCCCGCCAGACCAACAAAGGCTGATTTTCGCTGGCAAGCAACTTGAGGATGGTAGAACTCTCTCGGATTATAACATTCAAAAGGAATCGACTCTGCACTTGGTCCTCCGTCTCAGAGGTGGGATGCAGATCTTCGTAAAGACTTTAACCGGCAAGACTATTACACTTGAAGTAGAGCCTTCCGACACTATTGAAAATGTCAAGGCAAAGATCCAAGATAAAGAAGGAATCCCCCCAGATCAGCAGAGGTTGATTTTCGCTGGAAAACAGCTTGAAGATGGTCGAACCCTTTCTGACTATAACATTCAAAAAGAATCAACCCTCCACCTTGTGTTGAGATTGAGAGGAGGCATGCAGATCTTCGTGAAGACTCTTACAGGAAAGACCATCACTTTGGAAGTCGAGCCTTCTGATACAATTGAAAATGTTAAAGCTAAGATTCAAGATAAAGAGGGTATTCCTCCAGATCAGCAGAGGTTGATTTTTGCAGGAAAGCAACTTGAAGACGGCCGAACACTTTCCGATTATAACATTCAGAAAGAATCTACCCTCCATCTTGTATTGAGATTGCGAGGAGGGATGCAAATTTTTGTTAAAACTCTAACCGGAAAGACCATAACTTTAGAAGTCGAGCCATCAGACACTATTGAAAATGTCAAAGCTAAAATACAAGACAAAGAAGGCATTCCCCCAGACCAGCAGAGGCTGATTTTTGCCGGAAAACAACTCGAGGATGGGCGTACGCTCTCAGATTATAACATTCAAAAGGAATCGACTTTGCATTTGGTTCTCAGGTTGAGAGGAGGTATGCAAATATTCGTAAAGACTTTGACAGGCAAAACCATCACTCTTGAGGTCGAACCATCCGACACAATTGAAAATGTTAAGGCCAAGATTCAGGATAAAGAAGGCATCCCACCAGATCAACAGAGGTTAATCTTCGCTGGAAAACAGTTGGAAGATGGACGCACTCTTTCGGACTACAATATTCAAAAAGAATCCACCCTTCACCTCGTTTTGAGGCTGAGAGGAGGTATGCAAATCTTTGTGAAAACTTTAACAGGAAAGACGATCACTCTTGAAGTCGAACCATCGGATACGATTGAAAATGTCAAAGCGAAAATTCAGGATAAAGAAGGTATCCCACCAGACCAGCAGAGGCTCATCTTTGCCGGTAAGCAGTTAGAAGATGGGCGCACTCTTTCTGATTATAACATCCAGAAAGAATCCACTCTTCATCTTGTCCTAAGGCTCCGTGGTGGAATGCAAATCTTTGTGAAAACATTAACAGGGAAAACAATCACCTTGGAAGTCGAACCTTCTGATACAATTGAAAACGTAAAAGCTAAAATTCAAGACAAAGAAGGTATCCCTCCAGATCAGCAGAGATTGATTTTTGCCGGCAAACAACTTGAAGATGGTCGTACATTATCAGATTACAATATCCAAAAAGAATCCACACTCCACCTTGTTTTAAGGCTCAGAGGAGGTATGCAAATCTTTGTGAAAACTTTAACAGGAAAGACAATCACCCTCGAAGTCGAGCCATCTGACACCATTGATAATGTCAAAGCTAAGATTCAGGATAAGGAAGGGATCCCTCCAGACCAGCAGAGGTTAATTTTTGCTGGAAAGCAATTGGAAGACGGACGCACACTTTCGGATTACAACATCCAGAAAGAATCCACTCTTCATCTTGTCTTGAGGCTCAGAGGCGGCATGCAGATCTTCGTCAAGACTTTGACTGGCAAAACCATCACTCTCGAAGTCGAGCCATCAGATACCATTGAAAACGTAAAAGCCAAAATCCAAGATAAAGAAGGAATTCCCCCAGATCAGCAAAGGCTCATCTTTGCCGGCAAGCAACTGGAAGATGGTCGTACACTCTCCGATTACAATATTCAGAAAGAATCTACTCTCCACCTCGTACTGAGACTCCGAGGAGGCCAATAATTTCAAAACACAACACAGTCATTCCCTATTTTTACTTTTTTTTATTATGGAAAAATTATATATTCATCATAATTTATAGAACTCTTTTTTGATATTTTTCTCAATCTGGTTAGACCAAGGCTGCTTTTTGCTTGTAAGAATTTCAAATCAATAAATTAAAGATATAATGCCTAGTTAAATATGTTTTTTAATTATTTATCCATTCCTTTTACCTATCCATTTTATATTTTAGAGGAAAACAAAAAGAAATATGGGGCATATATATTCTATATGTTTACATACATTATCTAACCACACAATCAATTTTTGTTTGAATCATTTTGTGCTATCAGCTAGTTCTTATGCCTCGTCAATATAGATTCAACCAGTGTAGACTGTAATGGCAGGATGATGAGAGGTATAAAGCTCGAGAACTTGGACAAATTTTAAATATCAACGGCATTTGCTGGAAAAATAGCATTACTCCATATTTTAATGAAACTTTTGGTGATACTAGGTCAAAAAATATCAAACATGGGTCTCAGCATCTTTTCTAGGTCCTAGGAGCCAAGAAAAATTAAAAACAAGGCGATTCTATCAAACTAAACACAAAACTTGTTTTTACACGTTTTAAACATGTAACAATGTTAACAATGACAAATTATTACTACAATAAATAAAAATTAGTTATAAATTATTTGCATTTTTATCATCCTAGTCTGTTTTAATTTAATGTTGGACGATCAAACTGTTGAAAGGCAAGTCTAGTTTTGATAACGACTTGTACATTAGATGATAGACGATTTAAATTATTTATAAAACAAATTGCAGAATTATTGAGGCTGGACTGATAATTTGGGTCTACAAAATAAATCTACCAGACTAATCCAGCAGGATTCACTGTTCTACAAATTCAGGTATATTTTGATTGTAGTTAATATAGAAATATCACACAAGTAAAAATAAGAAATATTTTTCCATTTATTAAAAAACAAGCTCATCAGTTGGTTAAAAAGCTTTATAATTAATATAAAGCTATGTGTTTCATATGTTGTATTTATAAATTTTCATATTTAACTTAGTATCTTGTGTTGTTTTGTGAGTTAGAAATTACAAAGATGTCGGTTTTTTTGTCTCGTCCAAGTATGTATGGGTATGGTGGTTCATACGCCTCACCATCTGAGGACACGAAGGAAAGGTTGAGACAACGGCTACTCAGAACACTTGGCTACAATCGTACAATCGAGGAGCTACTTGAGGGTTCCAAGCCAGAAGTAAAAATGGAGGAAGAGGAAGAAGAAAGCGAAGTAAATTTGCGATAGTGAAATATTTTTTATTTTGTTAATATTTTTACATAACCAGGAACAAACGAGGTTTGACTTGTATTATGATGGTGAGTTCATTGCTCCAATGGAAAAGACCCCGTTTGATGATTTGTTTGCCGACCAGACTGATTTCCGTTTCTTGCCTTATGATGAGTTTGATTTAACGCATGACCTAGGATGGTTCCCTTTTATGCATTACGAGAAGCCTTGGGCAGAAAATCTACATCCAATTAAAAGGATATTCAAGTAAATTGTTTTCCTAAGTGAATATATATTTTTATAACTTGAGTATTTGAATCAGATACAGCGATCTTAAACTGCAAAATAAAGAGCTGCTTGGAGGTCTAAGCGGCCTAATTATGGCTACAGGGCTTACCAATTTAGACCGAGTGCCAAATACAGTTTCCTATGCTTTGACCAAGCTCCAGCTCCCTAACAAAGTAAGCTGTAGATTTTTTCAATTTTCCTTCAAAATTATCTCAATCGATCAATTTTGTAGAATATTGCTGATGTGAGCCTCCTTGCGAAATACAAGTACCTTCAGTACATCGATCTGTCCCATAACGTCATCCAAGATTTAACTCCTTTGCAGCATGTCCCGTATCTCATGCTGATCGATGCCTCGTTCAATATGCTCAGCACTTTCAACATCAAGCCGGCCCCTTGGTTCCTCACTTATGTCAACCTCTCGTTTAACCGGTTCACAGAGATCCCTGACTTCACACCATACTGGTCTGTCAAACATTTGAACCTGTCGAACAATCAAATCACAGAGATCAACGAAGGCTTGAGAAATATGAAGTAAGTGTCATGGAAAAAAGTAAAGTTAAAAACTTAATTTTATCAAAACATATGTTAGAATTTTAATTTTGGCTTTTTAGAAGTTTTTGTTTTTTAATTATTAATTGGAATAAATAATGAAGCCAATATTGTATAATTGCATTTACTTAATTGTATTGTTTTATGCTGTTTTATGAAATAATGCTTCAAGTGTTAGATGTATAGTAATGTTAATGTTATATGTAATAATCTGGATCTTCTTAAGGTCTGAATGAAAAAATAAATATGCCAAGCTTTTTTCCTATTTCGTGGTCATCATCAGCGCAAAACAATCTTAAAGATGTCTACAAATTGAAAATTAAGTTTGTAATAGACAGTTTCAAATTTCTTTAAGTCTGAATCAGTTCCAACATTTTTCAGCATTATGAAAATTAAGTCTCATTTATAATAATTTTGCATAATAGCTATGAGTGAGGATGACTTACATTTTCCTTACTACAAACTGGATGAATATAGGAAGATAATGAAATTTCAAAGTGTACATAATAAATTTTTATTCTTCAGGTATTTAAAATATTTGAATTTGTCGAACAATTTGATCACCACTGTACAAAATTTGTTTGGAATACCGCTCGTCGAGTTAGATTTGTCTCACAATCAAATAATAGGAGAAACGCAAGATGTCACACACACTGAAAATTATTTACCGTTCAAAACAGTCATAACACTCGAAGAACTCAACATGGATTCGAATAGACTAGAATCTTTGAGTTTCATTGTAACATCACTTATAAATAAAATATATATTTTTTTAGATTAATAATAATTTAAAAATGGGATACATCTTTCAGAGTACAGCAAGACTTAAGAAGTTAATCGCTTCTAACAATTACCTTAGCATGATTCAGGTTTTGAATGACATAGAAAAAATGACCGAGCTGAAAGAGCTTGTCATTCATGGAAATGAAATAATGAACGTGCCTGACATATACAGACACTTGATCTACCTGTGTCCTAAGATTGAAAAGATCAACAAGGAAAAGATCGGCATTCCAGAAAGGGTATTTGTTATTTTTCTTATTCACAATAGAAATATGTAAACTTGTAAAAAAAAACTATCCAGGTGAACGCTCGCTGTATGTACGGCAACAACCTTTTCAATGAAGCAATAAAAAATCACACTTACAGTCTGTTGTACAACCACATCGAACCACCACCCCTTGGGGAAGATCTGGTACAGATAAATTGCAATTCGGCTGTCTTGGCCCTTGTCGGCCCACCTGGAAGCGGTATCGAAACGATTATTAATAACTTGGTTGAAAAACATGGAGAATATGTAATTATTTATTCTTATATTTGTATGCTTATATAACAATTAGTAGGAAATCGTTTTTGCAAAAGATATTCTCATAATTTGTTAAATTGACTTCTTGGCATACCCAAATTCTATTCTACAAATTGGCTAATTTATGACTTAAAATTTTTATATGTCTGAAAGTCAATAAAATTGTCAGGTTAAAGTGTTGAAGCTTCATCGAACGCCTGTTGTAGTTGTAAAGACAAAACCTAGGCCCTCAAACCAAACAGCAATGTTTGTCCGAGATGATAAACTGGCATCTAAGAGCATCTTCAATCCACGATTACCACTGCTTCCTTTTGACTGTATGAAACGGCGGAGCAAAAGTCGGTTCGACTTTTCTATATCAGAACTGCCAAGGAAATGTGATAACTTGCTGAATATACGTGACATCAATATGAGCCAATCCAGCAAGGAGGAAATTGAATTCGAGGATGAAACTGATATCGAAGAAGAAATAGATTTTAATGATACAAACTACCCCTCCCTATACCATCATGCTACTACAACACAATTTAACAAACTTTGGAAAGAAGGAAAGTTCATATTCGTGTTTCACAGCCTTGGATGCAGCTTTGGTTTGTGTAAGTTGATTGCAAGTTGAGTTGGTTTAATTGTCTTATATTCAGATCATTTTAAACAATATCAAACATTAATTTTTTTCAATTTATAAAGGTTTTGATGAACTGACTGATGATGGCAAAATATGCCTGCTTGGTGTAAACCTTCAGCAGGCTTACGAACTCAAATGGCACGGGTTAGAACCGACATGCCTTCTCACCATGCCAACCTCAGTTGATATTCATGAAAAGAGGCTGAAGGATTTGCATAAGGCTTTCGTTTCTATAAATAACGATAGTAAGGGCTTTTTGTTAATCTTGAAATGATTATTTATGGACATGATTACTTTTTGCAGGTGAATTAACCAAGCGCCATACGAGGTTTTCTTCAAGACAGCCAACTTTAAAAGAACCATCCATGGACTATTCAGTAAGTTTTATGTAAAAGTGAAAACACAACTGTTTTGTCAGCAATCATCAAATTATGTTCTCCAAATGATAATATAAATATGGTTAATAAAATGTTTTGTTTAAAATAAATATTATGCCAATATTAGCTTTTATTAACTTTATATGCTAAATTTGATATTTATTTGACAAAAATTTATTTTAATTTTAAGAGAATGATGGATAGAGAGAGTATTTCAACAGATCCCACAGCCAGTTTAGACGAGAGCCTTAATTCTATCAGGTATTTTTCTAAATTAGTTATTTCATATTTATTATAATTATGTATGTCTAAATGTATATTATTGACTTGATAAAAATAAATGTCCAGATAATTTTAAATATTAAATAAAATCGTTATAATTATTGCTACTTCTTAAGCACTCCCACTGCACAATAGCGTATACACAGTACGTAGTCTGGTACACACTTGAGGAGATTCAAGACGATGGTGGCTCTGCTTACATTGTCCACTCCAATTCCCTCAGTGCAATTACTGTTATCCGGGGTAGGTCCTCTGTCGACACTCTCATTGTGATCTTGTGTTGAAAAGATACAAATGAACTAGAGCATTCTCAACAAAACAGTAGTTGTTTTCTTGGTACCCAGTTCTGTGTAGGGCCAACCTCTGGGCTTAACAACCTTGATCTAGCCCTCTGACGCTACAAATGCAATAAAAACATGATTAAAAGCAAGTAAAGGGTCGGGGACCAGATCACTAGAGAACTTCTGCACATCAGGAGCACTATCGATAGGTGGCCACCAGAGGACATAAATTGTATAAGCTGTGAGGTTAACATACAGACCCTTACATTTGGACTATAGCCCTTGTATGTGTACAGCATGCAGAGAAAGGTTGTTCAGTGTGTCCCACCTAATTGAAGGGTGTAATTCCTTGGCTCCATACAGAGAAAGCACGTAGGAATGCCACCTGATATGAGAATTTTGTTTGAATAAGACAGAGAATATTTGGGTCCCCTATTTCTGATTTTTTTTAGAGGAAACACGGTTGTTTTATTGTATATAGTGCTAATATTGTTGTGTACCCTAGCATGAGTTGAGACGAATGTATTTACTGTCGTGAACATGTAGTGTAAGAAGGCTGATGGTGGAATATTGAGTAGCCCCTCAATTAGGTTAATTATATGAGTACTCCACCACTCTGAGTGAATGGTATGTAAATAAGAAAGAATGTATTTAAGAGTTAATAAGAGTGTGAATGGGTTTGGATTTAGGAAATGATTGTGTTGGGGGCTGAAATGACCTGGCTGTTGGTAACCCTTGGAGATCTAACCTTGGCCACTAGTGGCTGGACGGATAAGACTGCGATCTGATCCCAGTCTGCCAACACCTGGAGCAGTGATTCTCGAGGCGTGCCAATAATTTGTGTAAATTAAAAAACTGGGATTGCCGGTGGAATGCAAGAAATGATAGGCTCGATTCTGTACATGTGTGTAATACGTATGTACAAGCAAGTGCAGATTTGAGATTATATAAATCAATAATTGGTTATTTTTTACTTGATTTTTTAAAATAGTTCATTCTCAGTTGTTTATATTAGAAATGTTTGTTAAATGAATTATTTTCACAGATCCTACCGAAAGGCTACTGCATTTTATGGTATTTGCCAAAATTGTAGCAATGACTTGGTGATAATAAACGTATAATTAATAACGGCCTTCGATTTTTCAAGGTGCATTCTGCATCAAGAACATTTGGTGGTATGACGACTCGTCTGAAAGAGTCTCTGATCAAAACATACAAGTGGATTCCAAAAAAATTAAAAGTGTGACAAAAAGAAATATCACAACTGAGAAAAGTGTAGAAGATTTGATACAGAAGATTATGAGTACAAGGCAGCAGTATATGACCGCTCATGACAATTGCTTATTTATGATGGCTGTATGACAGAGTGAATCTGTTTTGATTAAAAATTTCATTAATTTAGAATGTTGTTTTTAGATATCAACAGATGATTTGGATATTGCAGAGCAGAAGGTGACAAAAATTGCCCATCAAATTTACCAGAATAAGAAAGACCGTAACAGCTTGCTTTTGGAATCGATCCAACCTCGTCCTGGCAATGAGCTGTACAAACCTCTTGTCAAGCCGATGCTCGATGAGATGATTGATGTGCTCAAAGATAGCTCTAAACTTGAGTGGATGGATGCTGGGGACAAATTCATCCCTCCGCCTTACCTCTTCCCTGATGTTATGCTCAAAAAATCCATGACAAGCCTTACACTAGGATCATCAAGGGAATCGATAATTTATGAAGATATCCTCCATACGGCAGACACACCATCATATGATGATGCTGATGATACATATGCAACTGAAATGTCCAAGGGCAACAACCAATTCCCTTAACTTATCAGCCTTCTAATATAATAATTTCTAATTCATCTCACACTTATTTTCATTTCCTCCTTCAATTTTATTATTGATAAAATCTTGGTTGTTGATTATTAAAGGTACATGACTTAAATTCACCAGACCTATTTTTTAAATTGTCTATTAAGTAAACAACAAAAAAACTGTTACTAATTATTACTAATCCATGCCAATTAAAATCATTGTGAAAAACGAACTATTTTTCTATCCCATTGATTATTAAACTCAAACAAATTGTAGCTAATTATTACTGACCTATTTTTCTTGTTTATTAAGTAAGCAATATGCTAACTATTAGTTAATTATCTATTAACTACTTCTCAAATAAAATTCCATTCACCCCAGATATACCCCAATGTGGTCATCTCTCTCTTCAACATATACACAAATCACATTAAATCTTCCAGTAAACATTGTAATTTCGTTTGCATGATGTTTGCAGATGTCCTCAAGCTTTACAACACAATGTAAACTCTAGACGATTGTCTCAGCTTACAGTCCGACTTACAATTCCTTATGAGACTGGTGTCTGACCAATCATATGCAATTGAATATTAATAGATGCCATCACCTTCAATAAAAAAAATAATAAAAAAAAAAACCTTTCTGTTTTATATGCTTAGTGTTTTGAAATGCTGAAATTAGATTTCATTGCCGTAGTCAATAGTAAATTGTATTAAATTTTAATTAGAAAATCCTATTTCTCACAAACCAAGAATTCCTTCCAAGCTCTTGGCAACGTCCATCAACTTTCTAAGGAAATGTATATATTACTTTACTTAAAATACTTACTGTTCTTATGTAAGACCCCATCTGGAATACTCTTCCATAGCCTGGAGCCTACCTAATAAAACATATCAATTCCATCAAAAGTTTAGAAAAAAAAAACCTTAGATTGCCATAAAATTTGGTATCCCTAAACAGACCCTTGATTACTTTCCACTTCTCACAATTTTTCATCTCCTCACATCATAAAATAGAAGCTAAACCAATTTACTATTCTTATATAAACTCTTAAATTGAACATTAATTAAACTAATTCCTAACCTAATCTTAACCTAATTAAACAATCTCATAGATTCTCCTTGGCTATTGGCCCGATTAAATTTTAATCTAAGTTTTGCCTCAGAAACCAGATTTTTTTGGTAATTTCTTCTCACTTCTTGCAGCTCACCAACAATTCCAACTTTTGTGGGTTTCCAATAAATTACTAGCAGGCACCCATACAGCCCATACAGGTGTTGGCAGTCTAGGGTCAGACCTTGGTCTTACCTGTCCAACCGCTGAGCTCCAGGGGCTATCAACATCCAGGTAAATTCAGCCATATAGAAAGTATGTAGGAATGCCACTTGATATGATAATTGTGCTTAAGCCCAGCAGTGAGTATCTAGGACTCCTGTTCTGATTCTTGGAAGAAACTAAACAAAAGAGTTGTTTTAATAAATATAATAAATTTTATAAAATATGTATAATAGAAAAATATCAGGTATCATTCCTTCACACTCTCTATGTTTAGTTAACGAATAGCACCCTTAAATTATGTGGTTCACATGGAGCTATTATATATTAATTACATATTTTATTTATTTATAATAGTGTACAAAATAATTGTTAGTACTATATATTTCATAATTCAGTAAATTAACTATTCTTTCTAAGGTCTTATAGCAGGGCGGGTGACCAGGACCCGAGGGGTTAAAAGCCTAGGTAGGCCTGTACCCCATTTTCTAAGGTCTTGGTGTAGATAAAAAGTCAGTGTCACGAGCGGTATTCGAACCCACGATCTTTGGTAAAATACACTGCTACTCTACTACTTGAGCTATTGTTACTTCAATCCTCTCTGACACCAACTCTCCACCTAAACCTACAACTGTTCGAATTTTCTCTCTTTTTGCCATTTTTATCTCAACCAAGACCTTAGAAAGAATAATTAATTTATTAAAACAAGTAACTTGTTCAATAGACTACAAAAACGTAAATGGATATTTCATAGTATTAATTAATATAATTAATTGTCTTCATGTGAAATTTCTTTAGCTTTCAATTATATTTATTCAATTATAAGTGACCTAATTTATAATGCTTATTGTATTTTTATATGTAAAATTTTATTGTATATATTATATTACATAAATTTTTATAATGTCTTTGCCACTTTATTAAATTAGTTAAAAAAAGGGATTTACGACTCCTAAATTCACCAATAAGTACATTTAAACTGGTAGAATAATTTATAATACCGTTTTTTTATCTTAATTAAAATTAGTTATTGAGTAATAAAAATTAATGGTAACTGGAGACGTATCAGTGATGTCACCATTCCAGTTGATTACTAGAGACAACCAAAAAACCTTCGCAGAGTTCAATCATCTCTAGTCTTTCTGGAAAGGTCCACAGCTTAGAAGAGAAGAGGTGGTGAGATAGAGAGTTAGAGACGTTTATGGGTTTTCACTACGCCGGCGTATCTCTGAAATTTGTCGATCTCTCGTTTCACCGCTTTAAGCCCAGTGTTTAGCGAACGGTGGAGCTTTTCGCATCGGAAATGGACTTACAAGTTGATCTCAATGTACTCAGGGAGCAAAGGGAAAAATTCGAAAAAGATCTCTACTACGATGCCATTGAAACCCTCATTGGGGAACTCGACCAGGATGAAGTTAATAAGATAACTGCGATGGTGAGATGGCCAAATTAGAATCTTATGCCATTATTTAAAATAAATAAATTAAATTAAATAAAAAATATATAAACGTATGCGTTAACATAATTCAAATACTAAGAACAAAGGGACACGCTCTGATCTCTACCCAGAACAGAAATGGATAAATGATTTTTTAAACTATTTTGAATGCAATCAACCCCTCTTCTCTGAAAGAAATGTTTAAAAATAATTTGATGCTTGAAAAAAATAAAGCGTTTCAAAATATACAAAGTAAATTAAAAAAATAGTTAAGTTTTAGGTTTTTAGGTCAGTGTATCGCTTGATGGTAGTATGCTCCCCAGGTTTGGGGTTATCAGCTTTTTTTTTTGTTTTTCATGTAATTATTTAATCTGTATTTTTTCACCCAACTACACCCTTTATTTAGAGACAACTGACCTTTTATTCTTTTACGCTTTAAAACTCCATCTTTCATATTTGAGCAGGACCCTCTCATTGCATGACTACAGACTTCCTAAAATTACGGTGAAGTAATGTAATAATTGGGAGCATATGGGCTGACAAGCAGCCGAGGTCATTGCTGGCCCTCTGCGTGCTTCCCTTTTTTTCTCTCTTGTCTTTGACCGTATTTTGTTTTAAACTGTAGCCATGTGAGCATCTCAATCTGGCTAATGCTTTCACATGCATATATGTCGATATCTTAAAATCTTCTTGTTTGTACCTCAGGTTGTCAACTGCAGAACAGACACTAAACATGCAATATGTTGTATATATACATCAAGCACTGATGAGATCTGGACACATTCACTCTTCCAATATTCCAGATATTCGTAGGGGTAGATTTGAACCCATTCCATTCTAGCTAATAACTTACTTTTTTCTCCAGACATTACACACTCCAGAGTACTCAATATTCCTCAGGACGGGGTTGAAGTGATTAATGTTATGCGCTTAATTCAATAGCCCATGATTTTAATAATGTTTTGTTTTCTTTAACAACATAGAAAATGTTTCTCTAAATTCTCTACTTTTGTATTAAGCCAGGCATTTTGAAAGTTGTACCAAATTGGCCAGTCCAATAGATTTGTGCTCTAAAAGGAATTCGATCATTTTTTATTAGCATTTTTCTACTTAATCAATAATCGAAAATTTCCCTGATAATTTATTCTGTTTCTTCAAACTTAATTCCCTCTGAGAGAAGTGTTGAATGTTGCTAATTGTGTAACTCCTGCACGAAGGAGGACCTCTTTTATTTTTCGCTCCCATTCTTTCAGAGTTTTGGGTCCTTTTTGTGGTAAGAGTGACAGAGTTACAGCATATTTGATCACAAAACTTAATGCAGACCTTTTGGTTATGCAAAAAGGACACTGGAGTCCGGCGGAGAGCTTGAGGAGCAGTTTAATTTTTAATTCTATACTGGGACTCGTACTTTTTTTATATTATTTCTTAATGTACATATCTTCTGTTCAAGTGAATTTCCCTCCCACCACCACCATCACCAGCAGATTATTTTGTATAAGAACTGTTTTTTGACTGTTATGCTTACTTATGAAATTTCGTTCTTTTTATAAATAAAGTTCTTTCTTCATTCATAAAAACACTTGGAACATTTGATTGTATAAGAATGATTAACCATAGTAAGGAACAAAGGAATGGAAATGTTAAAATATTTATTTAACAGTTAATGAAAATACACTTTTAAAAGTATATTAACAATAAAATATATTTCATACTACATATTATGCAAAGTAACAATATAGTGTAGTCAAGAGGTCTCTGTCAAGAGCAAATTTTGATATCAGATTGTAATAAATCATAATTATTGTGACAAAAAAATGGCTCATTTTCAAGTAAAAGTGTTATAAATTAAATGCGGGTGAATTCAGCATAGTAGCAGGCATAATTTATTTTCTTGATGTTTTGAAAGTTGTTGGGATGGACGATGTTATTTATAGTGATGAACAAAGTTGTTTTTTAAGTATATTTCAAATTACTTCAGGTTTAAATTGAGGACAGCCTAGGTTCGAACCCGGTATGCTAGCATTAATGAGTCGCCATGTCAAGCCTTAAACAAATGCAAATTCAACTTTAATAAATTTGATCAAGCTCATTGTTGCCTTTTCAGAACAATTTGAATCTCAAGATCCAGACAATGCTCTCGATAATTCAACACCAGTCTGACACAGTGAAGCAGAGAGATTTGTTAAATAAGTTCAAGGATTTTTTGCACAAGGACTACTACTGGCTTTACGATCTTTTTAAACAAAACAAGAATAGCAGTTATGTAAGGGATGTTTTAAGTGTTGGAGGTGTTCCGGTATTGCCAGAAAGAAATGTGTCAAGGACTGAAATTGTGAGTTGTTGTTTTTTTTAATTCGCCAAATATGTATTGTTAAAACTTAATATTTCCCACAGCTGACAAAAGTCAGGAGTAGCATAGTAAGCTTGGCCAAATCAGACCGGAGGTTTTTGGTCCTCCATGGTTTGATAGGATGTGGAAAGAGCAGCCTTGCAACAGAAGCTCTCTATGATTCATCACTATTGAGCCATTTCTCAGTAAAATTATTGAAAAGTTATTTTAATTCATAAACTGTTTATTTGATCATTTGTTTTGTACAGGACGGTGTTTATTGGGTGATGGTAGGATCTGATGGCAAAGATAAAATTAGATCTCTTCAAGAAGAATTAAATGTAAGACTGAAAGAACATGACCCAGATCTTTCTGCAAATTCAAAAATTGCTTTAATCCAACTCAGGCAACGGTATTGTAATTTTATTTTAGCTTCACTTCACAAACTAATTTTGGCACTAAAGTAGAATAGATAACCATTTGACTAATACAAAGATTATTATGTGCGAAAAGTTGTGGTTAGAGAAACCACTATTTGTGAGATTTCCTGTTTGAGTCTCAAGGTTATATTTCCAACTACTGATTAAATAGCCCGAGTAAAAGAATTTTCTTTTAATTACAGATACTTAGAAACAAAACCAAACTGTCTGATTATACTAGATGATGTACATAGTGAGGATGTAGTTAAGTTTTTGGATGTTGGTGTCAACTTCATCATTACAACGCGGGACATGAACGTCATTAAAGACAATAGATCAATAAGCAATTTTATAAAAGTCCCTGATCACTTTACACAGGCAGAAAGCCTTCAATTGTTTGCCATGAGTCTAAATGTAAGGAAGGATGATTTGCCCAATGTTCCAGTCAGAACTATTCTCAAGTTGTGTAAAGGTATGTTATTTTATTACTTATTAATTAAAATGTTTTAATGTCTGTTTTAACAGTGTTATATCATTGAAAATTATTTGTAGGCCTACCAATCAATGTTGCTGTGATCAGTGCAGAATTGGCCGACCATCAGGAAGACTTAAGAACAGATTCTTCTGAAAGATGGTCACACTATATAAATATATTGCAAACTAATAGGTAATAACTTGATTTGAAGTATTAAAAAATAATAGTGAAATGTAGGTTTTTATTATTTTAGAAGGAATCTAAATGAATACTCGTACCAGTATATAAATAAAGCTATCAGCTTGGCTGTAGAAAATCTTTCAGACAGGTTGAAAAAATGTTTTTATCATTTTGTGGTATTCCGAGAGGATGTAAACCTTCGGCCAGAGGTACAACATAATTATTCAGGAGTTCAGGAATAACAATAATTACCTGAATTTCTTTCTCAGGTTTTAGCAACAGTTTGGGGAATTAGCAAAATAAGAGCAGAAAATATAATGACAGAGTTTGTTAAAAAATCACTTTTGGGTAGATATTGGAATAAAACGCTATCCAGTTACGTTTACGGTGTTCATGACCTGTTCCTTGACTATCTCAGGACTGTTCTACCTCAGGATACAATCAAGGTAATGACTTTTTTCGATATACAATTGTTGTTTTGTTTTATCAAACTTTTTTTAGTCATATCACAGGAATCTGCTAGAAAGTTACAAATTCCATTTCCCTGACTGGACGTCAAAACTACCAAAGAATGACAACTACATCTACTACTACCTTGGCTATCATCTCATGGCAGCAGACCTCAAGCAGCATTTTACATTAATTTACACTGATCTAGAATTTCTAGAAGCTAAGCTGCAGGCAGTGGAACCTTTTGACTTAATATTAGACTTCAGTCGTTACAGTGACCAGATTGAAAATGGAATGGTAATATACTATATCATAAGTAAAATTGTATTATGATGATGGTTGAATTTTTATGACCTTTATGGCTACTATGGCCGTTTTTTTGTAATTTTGATTTTTAAAAAATTTTCACATTGACCATGCATAATCCACACTTTTATGTCATGTACATTACAATTTGAACACCATTATGTTCACTCACTGCCACCGGTGCCAAAAGCATTTCTCAACTCATCTCAAATGAAGGTCTTGTTGAAACCAAAATCTGACACAGAGATTACAGGCTATACCAAATTCATTGTCAAGAAAGGCTTTTACAAAATATTTATCCTGAGCATTGTTGAAGAGCTTAGAACTTGTTGACATTGGTGGGCCCGTATTGCCCCCGCTATAATGTTAGCATATGAAATATTTTTATTTTCCGAATCCTGAATTGTCTATAGCCGTTGGAGTCATATATGTGGTGATATCTTGCTACTGTAGGGGGCTCTGCAGTAAGCCCCATGAAATTTTGTTGTCGGTGCTGATTTGAGATATGTAATTACATTTTCTTTTGCTTCCCTTGCTTCCTCCATTGATAGAGGCATCAACTCTTTGCATCTGAAAGTGCCTTTGGTCATTTCCAAATTGGATTGAGTTTAATTTTTTTTTTTTTCAATTTTGGCATTTTCACTTCTCGACAACATAAAAAATTGACTTAAAAAGTTCCAATGTTTTATTTCCACTATTAAGCATTAGCTAATACCCTAAGTGGCTAAATAAACTTTAATTTTTTTTTTTAGGCCTTTATGAAGGTAGATTTATATTTAAAAAATAATAATTAAGCATATTAAGTAATTCTACTTTCAAAAAGGCATACAAATTAAGAGAATAATTTTCATCTATGCAAAGAAAAAGGACAACACCAAAAAAAATAAAAAGTTTATTTTGTCCAAATCCAAAGACTGGTTCAGATGCTATCTCATGTAAGAGTAAATGGCTTCCACGAGGCATGGTGATAATTTAGGTGGCATGTAAAGGGGGAGTATTTTTAGAGTTGCCAAATTGATATGCGTGAAGATATCCTTTTATGTCAATAACTTTTAAACTTTAGATGCAGTAGCCCCTCGAAAGTACACATTTTTTTGTGTTTTTCTTTTTTCACCTTTAGTAAACTATTAAACTCTTACTATAACTATTAACTATTACTATAATTATTAACTATTAATTTAGTAAACTATTTTCTTACTCACAGGTTGTAAAATTTTTTTTTTTTGTCAAATTTGTCAAGTCAATCTAGCTCCCTCCTTTGTTGAAACTGTGTAACACTGTTGTATTTTTATTGAAACTGTGTTTTGTTTCATTTAGAAAGTCCTTTCAATTCAGAAAATTTGTTCAATAGGCAAGTGTTCTTTAACTTTAACTCTTGTGATATTTGACCTATACATTAAATATCACAATCATTACAAGTAAGTTTGTAAATCCCATTTTTTGACAAGTTGTCAACCTTGTTTTTAGGTTTTGAGAGGATTAAGTGAACTGCACTCTAAAAGCTACTCTAAATCCTTCTCATTTTTTGATAGTTGCCCAATATATGGCAAGTAACGAAAATCTTATGATTCATGTGTAGTTGGGTGGCTGAGTCCAATTGTTGATCCTTTTGAAGCTTATTTTTTATTAATTTTTAGTCACAAGTTTTCTCCCCTCCATAAAGAAGTGGGAGATATTCATAAAATTCTTGTCAAAACGACAAAAAGCTTTGTTAAATGTGAATAATGCCCTGTATGTTTGTATGTGTCATAATTGATTAAATATATTGGGTTGTCCGGAAAATAATGCAGGATTTTGGTATTAAACAAAAAAAAAGAAACTAGTTACTTTAAAGCAATGTTCTTTAATCAAAANTACAAATGAGTAATCCTGTAAACGTAAACAGAATATTTTATATAGATTTTTTTTAATGAAAACTTAAAATCCTGCATTATTTTCCGGACAACCCAATATCATAAATTACTTAAACTGATTCTAATGAAAACAGTGATCTTGTTTAAAACTGTATGTTAGATTTTAATTTTCCATGTACAACAGGGGCGAGTTCTTAGAACACTTCTTGGGAATATTTTGCCATATTTCTTATAGTTTATATTTCATAAGTGATAGTGTTACAGAACAAAATGGAGATCAAAGCTTTGAAAGAATTCATTGAACAGTACGGTCCTGCCATCCACAAAGGAATGGACATAGCACAGCTTGCCTTACAGGAATCGCCTGATAGTTATGTCCACAAAATGGGAAAGGTTTTAGCCAAGAAGAGAAATAAGACAGATAAAAAATGTTATATAGAGTTTCCGTAAGTTGAAAATAGTTTTCTCTTTAAACTTGACATCATCCTTGCATCATTTTAGACATCATCAAATTGAAAAGGGGGATTGGATTCCTCGAGTGATAAACATGAGGGATAAAAAGGTAACCGCTGTCTGTTTTGCACACAGTACCCACATTGTTATTGCCATGAAAGGAGGATATCTAGAGGTAATCAGCATCATTAATGTATAATTATTAAATTCTTATTATTTGACTGTCGGTATTTTTCCATTAGCTCTGGAATATGAAATGCATCCGGCTGAGGAATTTTGTGGGCCACTTGGGTGACATTACATACATCACAACAAACAATGAACAAACCAGGCTTTTCTCCTGCTCCAAAGATAAAACAATAAGAGTGTGGAACCTGGAATTAGACAAAAACATAGGTTCGTTTTTAATGGATAAAATTTTTATTTCCGTTTGATTTGTTATATATTATTAAGTAGCATTCCTTTTGTTTAGCTACCTCTAGGCATTTGTAAGTTGTTATTCTTTTATAAGATAATGCTTTGATGATTAGTTAATATAAATTTTAGTGAAGGTGTTTTGTATCTAAAGTAATTAATCCTCAGATGAATTAATAGTTCATTATTTAAGCTCTTTTGATGTGTGATTTAAAAGTTGTTTTTTGGTTGTTTTTAATGCATAGAGGAAAACTATGATTTGTCGCCTGAAAGGACTCAGTTGTCTTACTATGACTTTTGGCCTTCTGTCACCAAAGGTGTTGATGCTATCAAAGAAATTGAGTTCCCAAGACCAGCTATATGGGTTGCTCACTACTACAATAAAATATCTGCCATTTGTTGCAACGACAGTGAAAAATCTACTGAACTTCATGTAATTCATGATTTTAGAATACTTTATTTTTCTTGATTTCAATAATTGTTGTTGTAGTTATACAATAATTATCGCCATTTCGAAACATTTGAATTTCCGGGATTACGGGTGTGTGAATTCAGTGGAGACGGCCAGTTCATAATCGCTGGTGGTGACTCAGGCGTACATATCATCAGCTTGGACGACTTAAGTGTGAAAACACCGATTAATCATCCTACCATTGGACTTTCCATTCTTCACAGTACGTTTCGACCATTTGTAATTTTTTTTCCAAATAATTTTTTAAAATTAAATAACAGATGGAACAATGGGTGGCCTGGTGACTGTCTCAAGGGACAGGGTGGATTTTTGGGGTGATCAGACAATCGCCGCTTTTGAAAAACATCACTTTGAGAAAAAAATAGAAGAGCAAGGTGCCAAGTATTCACTCTTTCACATCGGTCACCATATTGCTCTTGTGACAGAAAAAAATGACATATTGATCCTCGACAGTGACACCGGTTGCACATTGCAGTTCATAAGGTAACACACTCAAAACATTATTAAATAAAATAAATTAAATAAAACACAATTTTTTTTCCAGTGGGAGCAATATAGAAAAAATTACAGCCATCGCTGTGAAGAAAGGGATGCTATTGACTGCATTTTCAGACAATAGAGTAGAGATAAAACCAATTGAAATTGTGGATGTTCCAATATCCAAAATATTCTGGCCTTCATCACAGAACTTTCCCATCGTTACCAAAGTTGAAAAGGCAGTTAAGATAAAGGTGAATGTTAACATTTAGCAACGATATGAGAATGTTATTGTTAATTTATTTTTAACATTTAGGTCGTATGTGATAACAGAACAAAATATTGTTATACTGCAAAGGACCCAGTGAATAATTTAGCATCAACATGTCCGGTAGAAGATGAAATTCATATCGTTTACTCGACCAGCTGGGGTGAAGTGTGCTTAATTAACACAAAGTTGCAAGAAGTTTGTAAACTTGATGATTTCAAATTCACATGTCCAACGACCATATTGAAATTATTTCAACATGAAGATAAACGCCTGGTTGCTGCTTCTACCACTCAGGATCATCTTATGGTAAACTTTTTACATTTATCTTTTGACTTTTAGTTATTACACCAATTTTTTAATTAATTTATTTTATTTTTTAAGGTTTTAGATATAACTAAAACTCCACATAAGATGTATATATTTGGCAAAGATGTTAAAGGTATAACTTCTTGTTATTTGACCTGTACTGGGGAAATAATTTTCTCAACGAAAGATTCAGTTCAGGTATGTTTGAAAATTTTAATTGAAAATTCCTAGCATGATGTAGTAATCATATTTTAATCAAATTAATTTATTGTAAAATTTTTGTCGTTTTCCAGGTTTGGGACCTAGGCACTTGCAACTCTTTATACGTGTTAGAAGATGCAAAACTAATTGCTATACACGAAGGAAAAAGCTTAATTCTTATATCTCAAGATATGAAAATTTCGCTACGTAAATCATCGACTGATGAAGAAATTTGGAAATACAGCATAAACTGTGATCTGGCCTCATTCTCACCGGATGGACAGATACTGGCCTTAGTTTCTAGAAGGCAACTACTTGTAAGTAATTTATTACTGTCGACTCAAAACTTGTTAATTTGAAACTTGAATTTGAATTTCTTTTGGTACGAACTCCTCAGAAGTCACCTTTTTAAATAAAAAAAATTCTGAGTATTTTGATACAATAATACAAAATATTTTTGTAACAAGGGGAGAAAAAGTATTCTATTAATTGAAATGGAGCCGCTTCCTCTCTTTATAATTTGAACTTGTTCTTTGCAATATTCCTCTAAATTTCCTCACATAGTTTAGTTTCTTACAGCCTAAAGTTTTTTAGAATTTTCTCTAGTTTGTAATGTTCGGTAGTCAGTGTTTCGTCAATTGTTCTCAGCACTGGTCACTTTGGAAACAAGTCACATTGGAACAAAAATAACTTCTTGCTTGCTTCAAACAATCAAAGGTGAATGTCAAGGAATACTGGAGGGTAGTTCTGTCAAGTTACCCTTTCAATATGCTATTTGGATTGCTGTGGACAAATTGCAGATTTCATAGTTTTTATCAGTTTTCGTTACAAATCTGGTTTTTGATGGTTTCCACTTGGTGCACTTTATATACTTGAGTGTTATAGTGTGGTTATAAATTGATTATTTTGTTTTTATCACTTGAAATTATTATTTATTTTTTATTCAGCATGGTTTGAGCTGAGTTTACTATAATTATTATACTCATTTTGTGTACAGATAAAAGATATTTTTTGCCTAAAATCACCGTTCTATTCTTCTATGTGAGCACTGCGGTATTTACACATGATGTTAATAATTTAAAATACCAATATTAATAACTTAATAGCAGGAAATTTTCTATTTGGATAAAGAATTAAAAGTTGCAAAAGGAATAAATATATAAAAAACAGGATTTTTATGAAAAAATGGGAAAAATTAGTTGGTGCGTAATTAAAGTGTGTTAATTTAAAGCAACAAGATTCAAGGGTACAACTTAACTTTTTTTCTTCTTGATATTTCGAATTATTTTTGGTTCCTTGGGTTTAGAATTATCAAGAGTCGTCTTTATGTTTTATCTATATAATTGATAAAATATATATTTTTTTTTTTCAGGTTGTAGACATATTATGCTTGAGCCCTCATGTTTACGAACTGCCAAATTTCATGAGGTGCCATTCTTATAACAGCCTCGCAGTGACAGACAGCAGAATTGCTTGCATATCAACGAATCAACCCTGTATCTTCATCGCATCTCCAAACGGACCATTGGCATCTGCTGCAGTTCAATTATCTAGTCTCATAGCGTTCAACGACTCTTTTGCTGCAATTGATAAAAGCGGTACGTTGCACATGTTGCAGCTTGTTGATTTCAATGACACACCATAAAAGGAATGTAGTTTTAATTAATAAGACATTTTATAAATATTTATTTAAAGACATCAGCAAAAAAAATCAACTAATCAATATTTAAATTTTAAATTTTTTTTAAATTTTTGACTTATTTTAAATTTAAATATTTAACATTCTTTATTGCTTTTTTTGTTTTTATATTAAGTTTGTTATTGTCTTTTTGTAGTAACTACTTTGCTTTTAATTTTGTAGTAAGTTGATCCTTTTTGATTCTATAATAAGTACCCTCAATGAGCGATGCAATCTCCAAAATGTTACCAGGGGACCCAATTTATAAAAATATTTTACGATTTCAAAGATTTTAGGACTTAATATTAAAAAATTATTGAACTAATTTGCTGGGGGGAGGGAGGAATTAATAGGGTAAAAATTAATATTTTCGTTCGAATTCCAAAGATAGACAGAAAACAATAACTTCTACCAGGATTTGATCGGAGCAAGTAGTCAAAAGAAAAATGCTGAACGAACACAGCACATTATGAAAAAGTGAAAAAAAGTGCCAGGTGGTCTATTATGGCATAGCATGTGCACTAAATGTGTTAAATGTTTCATTAATTAAAAAAGCATTTGAATAAATAAGTCCTAAGGCTTGCTGTGCAATGTTTTAATTTCTTTAATAGTTTGCTAGAGTATTTTTTTAACATATTATTTTAATTGATAAATTATCACAGTTTATCCATATAAATTTGCTCAATTAAAATTTTTTTTAAATTTACGTTTTTTAAATTTTTAATAAATATAGTTATTAAAGCCAAACAAATTTGTGACATTTGACCAGTTGATTTAATGGTGTATTTTTAAAAAATTTGAGAATGTGATTCTAGTTTAATCCGTCCTTATAGGGGGGAACAAACATTTTTTATGTTTTTTAAATGTAATTTATATCAACATTAGTGATTTGTAAAAAAATTGTTATACAAGATTTTTATACTTTATTTCTTTAACTTGATTTTTTTAAAAATTTTGAATGTGTAATTTTGTATGTTCTCTTATAGATTTTTTATTAGATATTTAGTTTTACACAAAAAAATATGCCTATTGTTACCATGTTTTGGTAGATGATTGTAATTTATAATTTTCTGTAATATATTTTATTATATATATTGTACTTTTCTTATTTATTGAATTTTAACTCCTATTAGGATGTGTAAAAAAAAGAAGAAAAAAGTACATTTTAAGTGTTAACATTTATTATATTTTACGTTATGGAATTTTAGCTCATAAATATTGGGTGATGAGTTGCTGTTACAGGCAGTCTGAGAGAGCAAGGTCAAGACTCAGGATTATGTGGTATATAGAAGATGCTCGATATGGCCAGGGGTTGAAACTTTTAAGCTTTTTGTTCCATTATGTTCCACAAATCTTGCAATTCTAATGAATAAAGCTTAGAATTGACAGGCAAAACATCCTGGAACGAACTCGTAATTGACAACACATTGAAAACGAGAGAATGGTCTATTTTCAGATATCTTCCTACTTGTCAGTAAATTCAATCTGAAGATAAGAAAGTGTACTCAGCTGAGCAGTTTTTGTAGGATTGGCCTCGTGGATTCTTGCTGTTGACGAGAGAGATCTGTTTGCGCCTTTTGTACAAGTGAACACCTTAATTTTTCAAACTTTTTTCATTAAAGGCATTCAAAATACTGAATGTACAATCATGTTTATCAATTATAATGAAAACAGCAACACAGAATTAAAGAACAAGAAACAAAATCATTGAAAAATTTGAACAGAACTTTTTTAGTTGCCCCTTTATTTTTGGCCTTATTAGAAAATTAGTAATAAAAGCAGTCAGAAACTACACTTTTAAATAGGCATTAAAATTAATAGAAGAACAGAGCATACACAGTGAAGGTGTAAAATGTAGGAAACTGATCACAACTGCATCTCTCAATAAATTTTCTTAAAATTAGTCTAAATTGAAAATTACCAAAAAAATCTATGGATTATTTTTGAATTTTGAAATCATAAAAATAAAACACTTTATCAAGCTCTTTGAATTAAAGGCATTATTTATTTATTTATTTTTGTAAAAATTCAGTTTATTAACTGTTTTCTTTTTAAAATACAATAGATTTTCTTTTTTAAAAAAGTAATAAATTAATACAATAGCTAAAGCTATCTTTTGTTTTCTTTGTTGGTTGAGTTCTTAAGTTTTCCTCGCTAATAAGGTTGTCTAAATCCTTGTCCAGGCTAAAATTCATGTCATATTGGCCCTGCCATTGCTTTTGGTTTTCTAAAGAAGACAAGCTAATTCCAGCATCTGCTCGTAGAACTGCATTGATGGCCTAATGGTAATCAATGGCTTACTTCTTGAATTTGGGATAAAGCTCTCCGTTCAGGTTTTGCGCTTTTGACACGTTGAAAATTCTGAATGTGGAACCTTGATCGACAGTGTATTTGTAAGGCTTTCTCCTTCACCGAGTCTCCCTGTAGGTACTTTTTGCAGAGCCGGCAATAATAAACCAATTGGCAATATTCAGCTCCTTAAAAGTGAAATTGTACAATCATATAAATAAATAGGCAAATAAAAGTTAAGGTTGACCATCAAACCTGTGCAGTTAGTGTACATCTAACTTCTAATATTTAATAGAAAAATTGAAACAATAAGCTTTTTTTATTTACCAACCTAAGTGATCCTCGTCAATTTTTCTTTCATCCTCTGAGTCTAAAATTTCCTCGATGTCCTCAACTGATGATTCGCTCACAGAATCTACAACATTAACACTAATAAAAGCTGTTTCTGTATAATTATTGATCAATGTTTTCAACATTAAATTCACTAATTTCGTAGTCCGCTTGACCAATTAATACAGTACAATTAATTAAGGTTTTTAGTTGAGATGAAAAAAAGTTAATGGCACGAACGGGATTCGATGTGAGGTCATGATAGCTCAAGTGGTAGAGCAGCGGCGTATCTAGCCGAAGATCGTGGGTTCGAATCCCGCTCGTGCCATTAACTTTTTTTCATCTCAACTAAAAACCTTAATTAATTGTAAT